>NC_090226.1:30501475-30827725 GCF_024489055.1 Chanodichthys erythropterus
GGTTAAAGAGCTGTGTTTTTTTTTTGTTAGGGTTCGGATGGCTCAGTGAGGCCTGCATCCCCAGCAATAACACTCCTTTTTTCAATGCCAAGAAAGCTACTAAAAACATATTTAAAACAGTTCATGTGACTACAGTAGTTCAATCGTAATATTATAAAGCGATGAGAATACTTTGGCAGTTCAAAACAATTCGTTAAGCATCGGAGCTTCATGAAGCAGTGTTTTGAAATCGCCCATCACTAGATATTGTTGAATAAAGTCACTATTTTGCTATTTTTGTCGCACAAAAAGTATTCTCGTCACTTTATAATATTAAGGTTGAATCACTGTACTCCCATTAACTGTTTTAAATATGTTTTTAGTAGCTTTCTGGGCATTGAAAAAGGGAGTGTTATTGCTGGCGATGCAGGCCTCACTGAGCCGTCGGACATTATCAAAAATATCTTAATTTGTGTGGAATGACATGAGGGTGAGTAATTAATGACATAATTTTCATTTTTGGTTGAACTAACCATTTAAGCTAGTCCCAGACTAAAGTTTGAGCATGTTTGAGCTATCTTAACTGGAAGCAACTTGCACTGACATATCAGATCTTAGTTTTGCACTCACACCAGTAATGTTTTTGGTAACACTTTATTTTACAGTGCCATAGTTACATGTGATGTTACTGCATGTACTTACTACAGTAATAACAGTAAATTGCGCATAATTACAAGTAACTAACCCTAAACCAAACCCTAACCCTAACTCTATAATAATTACATGTAATTATTTAATAGTACTTATTTGAGTAATTACAATGTAACTATAGCACTGCAAAATAAAATGTAACCATGATTTTTTAAGGCACATTTATAAAAACTACTGTCCCATAAGAGCTAAATGTCCTAATTTTAACTAAGGCCTACTCCTGCGTTATTCTAAGCCCTGTCTGTGAAACCAGGCAATTGTGTCTCAGTTTAAATTAAACTAGCAGTTAGTTTTTTTCCAAAGGAAAAAAAAAAAAGTTATTGCTCGTCTTTTACACATCTTACTGCTTTTTCCTTCATTCCTTGATTTATTAATTTATTTAACTTTACTATAGTGTTTGAGCACCGTTAATTTGTTTGGGGAATTATGGCTTTCTAACTATTGTTGAAAGCAACATTACATTTCTTGATTTGTATTTCCTGTGAGTTTAATTAGCTGTTGTTTTGCATGACAACACCATTTCAAACTATCACCTCGCATCAAAGATTAAAAAAAAAAAATTTTCTTTTCTTTTTTTTTTCTATAATCGGAAACCGGTGCGGAATGCTAGCCAAGGGAGTAAAAAAACAGCATAGAAACTCACTTCAAGTTGGTATGTGTCATTTTGTTAATCCCAACTGAAACTATCATTACAGGGGGGAATTCATATTTCACTTATCTGACAATTCAATTGACAGCTCATCTGGAGAGATTTGAAAGAAAACTCAGGCATATTGCTTCCATAGCATGCATCGGCACACCGGCATAGAGGAACATTTGGGTGTTTGTGAGTGATGTGGACACATCTAGTGAGCCTGGGACCATGGTGTGATGGATATATATGAAGTCAGCGTAGAGGGCTGAGCGTGTTTAAGGTAGCGAGTGTGCAGGCTTAGCCAGCATGCAGGGCCAATGACACAGTTATCATGAAGATGAATGCTGGCCTGCACCTTAGATCCAAGCTAGGCTTCTCCTTAGAGAAGCATGAAAACTCTAGATCTGGATGTTGCACGCAAGAGCACGCAGCATCATGCGCTTGAATACAAAGCAGATTCAAAATTGGTGAAAATGATTTTCTTCCTTTAGTTTTAGCTGGTTGTTATTTAGCTAAATTTCTGCACTGATAATGCATGAATAAGCATACATTATGCTCCTGATGAAGAGGTGCTACACAAAAGCACATCTTGCCTGGTAATGGGTGGGAAGTTTAGCAGGTATCTTGCTGTGCTGAGTGAAGCAAAAGTGATTTGTACAGGTTGCTGCTTTGTGCTGACCACCCACCAAGGTCCAGTCCCAATCAAACCCTCTCCCAGCAGCATACCAGGCTCCTTATTGACTTAACTAAATTGATCCAGAATGTCAATCTCATCAGTAGGCCAGCATTTAAATGAATGCTAATATACTTTTTTGATTTGCTAATTTGCCAGCTGTTCAATCATAGTAAAAATAATCTTCTGTTTGAAGGCACTAGGGCTATTAGGTCTGTACTAGTATTAGTAAGAGAGAGAAAAAAATAAAATAAAACTAAAACTAACTATGGACCCATTAATCTAGTTATTTGCCAAATATATATATATATATATATATATATATATATATATATATATATATATATATATATATATATATATATATATATATATATAAAACTGGATTGAAACTCAAATCGATGAGCACCACAGTTAATATGTTTTAACCAGTATGATCTCATTAGTATTAGTATATTTGCACCTACATTAATTGCTTTTGCAAGATGAAACATGCAATGGACATATAAGAGTATCTGTAATTTAGCTATTTACATGCTATTTATGTATTGTTATGCTCATTTGTATAGTTACCCATTAAAAAGTGTGGAGTTGGATTTTTATATATATATATATATATATATATATATATATATATATATTTTTTTTTTATGTTTCTGAAAGAGGTCCCTTATGCTCACCAAGGTTGCATTAATTTGATAAAAAATACAGCAACAACAGGAATATTGTATATTAACTCAAAACAATAATCAATGTTGAAAACGGTTTAATATTTTATGGAAACTTTGAAAAATACACTGTCATTTCTTGACCCCACTGTTGACCCCAAACATTTGAATGGTATGTTTGTTCCTTGGCAATTAATCAATCAATCAATCAATCATACAAATTAATTAAATAATTAAATTATGACATAATTTTCATTCACTGTAACATTTTAAAATTTGGGTTAAAGAGATGGAGCCATTTGAAATACAGCACCAGAAATTATATAATATGATAATGCTGAAAAAAGCATTTTTAATTGTGATTTAAAAGTGAAGAAAAGTGGAAAGTACTAAAGTGAAGGACTGGCAGCAAATGACCTGCTATGTATAAATTAAGAAGCTGTATAGAGAGTAATTCGTATTGTGCATAAGTCAGTTCAGAGCTGTAAAACATATGATTCATATTTTGAATTCAAGTGGTGAGAGGTCGTTAGCCAATCCCCCATGTCTATAAAAGACATAATTTCGAGAGTGTTATTACAATTATAACCCTGTGGAATTCATAATTTAAAATGTGTTACAAATTAAACTTGATAGAAGGGAATGTGGTGTGTTGCTTTAATTTGATTTGATTAACATCACAGTAGGTACTATGTGCATATTTAGATGCTTTTCATGAGTGTATGTTTATTGATTGGACTCAAATCGTCTCAGAATTTTCCTCCCAGGCTCTCAGTGGGTGAACTTTCCTTTGAATTATTTATTTTTTTATCTATCTGTTTTTCCGCTAGTGTTCCACAGCACAAGGACATGCATGAACACGTACCTCAGATTTGCCTCCGGTTTGCCATGCGTGTCCTCAGCCGCTCACCACTTCTCTGCAGCCAACGGGACATCAGTGACAACCATCAAATAGGAGCATTGACAAAAAGATAACACAGCTGAGAGGCCCAGCTAGCAGGTTGGGGATAAGACGGGTGATGATCTGTCTAAAATATTGTTCCAGTGCACATCGGACTATTCCACCAATGGTGCGTGTCAATAGCTTTTGGTCTCGCCGCTGTCAGATCGGCAACCGTGGCGACCTGTGTCTGATTCCTGCTCGCTGCAATCAGGAAAACAACAGGTGGCTTTGTCTCACAGGTGAACCCAGAACCTGTCAGAGGAACAGATGGAAATTCATAAACAATACACCTGACTCCAAGCCATCCTGAGGGGAATTCTTCCAAAAGAAAATCTGAAATCCCTCGTTTCACCTACCACAAAATTGCATACAAATGCAAAGAGGTGTTCTATTGCCTAGATGGTGTTCTTTCATAGCTCAGCATATGGATTACTCATTTGTCATGTGTGTCATTTCTGTGCAACTAGCATCAATAAATAGAACTGCGAAGGATAATGACTGTTTGCAAACAGGTTTTCAAACCAAAACACTCCCCTCTCTTTTCCATTTCCAAAAAGATAGTACCACCTCGAGCTTGAAAAGGAGACAGCTTTCAAAGAACAAATGAAACAATTGTAAGTATAAGAGTGTGAATAGCATAGCTTAGATATTTCTTTTTTAAAGATGAAAAATTTTGAAAACTGGTTTTTGATTTTTGAAGCTGACTTTTGATTATTTTTTAAATAAGTCTGCAATAGAGTGCTGCAGTTATGATGTATTTTTGTAGTCCAACCAAGAAGTTAGCATTACCCTTGTTCCCTTGTTAGACCCTTTTTACCAACCCAAGAATAATTTTCCCTAATATTTCAGAAATTTGAACGCTGTGTTGGAAGGGGCGTGTCTGCTGTGAGACTTCAATGTAAACGCCCACTGCTATGATTGGTCTTTGCATATGAAATAAGTATTACACATGAAGTATATCTTGTCATCGCAGTGATCTTGTCATCGCAACTTGATTTCTGTACTCTTACAAATGCTTTCATCATAACTAACGGTACAAACATGATGTAAATAAGAGTTCCCTCATGAAGCATGTATGAAATCAGTCCAATGGAGTGACGGAACATCATAGGTGGGTGACATCACTGACTAGGAAACTATAAAGCCTACCCCAAAACCCATTCATTCAGCTTCTGTGCCTTATGTGAAATTGTATGTCCTGTTTATTGTTGTCTGTCTCTCACAAGCATATTTATATATCCCCTGCCCTCGTTTCATCACGGGTGGGGATACACACCAAATGTACGTTGTTTGTTTGGGAGTGCAGCCCACCCAGGCAGCTCCCGAGGGGGCTGTCTGCGAGCACTGTGAGCTTCTCCCGATGAGAATGCTACGCTCCCGCCGAGCCCTCTTTGAGGAGGGAGGCCGGCTCAGCTCGCGTTCCTCGCAGGTAGAGCGACGGTTTGCAAATGGATCTGACAGAGGGATTAGAGACGGGCGCTGCCCTATCTCAGCCTTCACCTGTCAGATCTGATGTCTCAATTCGGAGTCAGGAAGCACGCGCTGCAGTTTCTTCCGCTCCGTTTGAGGCAGTTACATTAATGGCATCCAGTTCTGAGGAATTGGATGTTGTTAGTGTAGCAACAGGTGACACTGAAGATTCGCCACTTCAGTCCCCTGCAAGTGAGGAGCTTATGGAGGTAGCCGTGGCTAAGTTAAACATTGATTGGCTGGCCGAGAAACAAGAGCTGCAAGTTAAGAGCAAGCTAGATGAATGTTTCTTACCATCTAGATCATCTCAACCTCCGCGACGGGGCTTACCGTTTTTTCCCGACTTCCACACCAAGGTGTCGAGGTCGTGGAAGAGACCAGTGTCATATTGTGTATATACACCTCAGACTTATACATATAGCAATGTGTTGGGTATGAGAAGACATGGTTATGGGGCGATGCCAAAGGTGGTAGAGACGCTCACGAGCCATCTCTCACCCCAGTCAGCATCGTCCCTTAAAACCCCGATGCTGCCCACCAAGACACTTAAAGCTACATCCGCGCTGGTGGGCAAAGCGTACTCAGCCACGGGTCAGGCTGCGGCGTGCTTGCATACTATGTCCATCTTTCAAGCATAACAAGCCAACCTGCTCAAAGACCTGGGGGAAAGTGAAGAAGTGGGGGCGGATGTCATCAAGGAGTTGCGTCAGTCAGCCGACTTAACTCCTCGTGCCACCAAGGAGAGAGCCAAATCCATCAGCCGATCTACGTCAGCCCTGGTGGCCACCGAGAGGTCCTTGGAGTCTAAGAAACAGGCTGCAGCCTTACAGCAGTTTCTTCCCCGCCGAACCCAGGTCTCTGCGGCTGCTGGGCGGGAGCAGCCGAAGCCGAGTACAAGCTCCTCCCACAGACAACAACAGAAACAGAGCATTGCAGAGGAGCTGGGAGGCGGGGCAATGCTCGCAGGCGAAGTCCTCGAAGGGCAAGGCAGATCTGAGGACCGTCATTACTGCTAAGAGGGCTTCGTCGAAAAAATCCTGATGCCAGAAGTGTCAGGATTCTGAGGGTGGTCCCCTCCGAAGCCAGGCGCCGTTCACCGCATCATACGGTGCCCGTCTCTCTTCGGTGCCCTCAGGGGGATGCTCTGCCAACCCCGCCACAATGCCGGCGTGCAGAGGGTCCCCGTCATCTGAGGGTGGTTCGTGCTCTCTGATGCCGCCAAACCAGTCATTCCCTGCCAGTGCGCCACTTCAGGTCACTGTATTGGCTGCCCAAAATACACCAGAGGCCAGCCTCAAGAGGCTGATTCCCTTAGTAGATTTTACTTCCAGGTATCCATCCTCCCACAACACAGGAAGTTCCTGAGGTTTGCTTTCGGGGGCGAAGCATACCAATATTGGGTTCTTCCTTTCGGTCTAGCACTGTCACCCCGTACCTTCACCAAATGTATAGACGCGGCTCTGACACCCTTACATATGCAGGGCATCCGTATCCTAAACTACATTGATGATTGATTCTAGATCAATCAAAGCAGGTGGCAGTTCAACATCGAGATGTTGTTCTCGCACACATGAAGAAGTTGGGGTTGAGGCTAAACGCAAAGAAAAGTGTACTTTCTCCTCCTCAGAGAACCACTTATCTAGGCGTGGTATGGGATTCAATTGTCATGCATGCTTGTCTGTCGCCCGCTCCCATAGCCACGATTCTCTCAGCTGTAACAGACATAAAGCTAGGCCAGTCACTCACTGTCAAACAGTTTCAGAGATTGTTATGTCTCATGGCAGCAGCGTCCAATGTGATAACTTTTGGCCTGCTGAACATGAGGCCATTACAGTGTTGGCTCAAAACCAAGGGGTTCTCACTGAGGGGGAATCCTTTTGTGTGATACAGGTCACGTGGCGATGCCTCCGTGCCTTAGTCACATGGAAACAACCTTGGTTTCTGTCCCAGGGACCTGTGTTGGGAGCTCTCGGTCGTCGCATCACACTAACAACAGATGCATCCCTCATGGGCTGGGGGGCGATCATGAATGGTTGCTCTGCTTGGGGTCTGTGGCAGGACCATTATCTCACCTGGAATATAAATCGCCTGGAGATGTTGGTGGTGTATCAGGCCATGAAACAGACCTTCAGAAACACCTTCCAGACTTCAGAGGCCATCATGTACTTGTTCGCTCAGACAACACATTGGTGGTCTCGTACATAAACCAAACCGGGGAGTGGAGACTTCACCTTAAGGTGGTGGAGCTCCTATGGGAGATCTTCGGTCGAGCCGATGTGGATCTGTTTGCATCTTGAGAGATGACTCACTGTCCATTATGGTTCTCTTTGACAAACCCAACACTTCTGGGGCTGGACGCTATGGTATAGGCATGGCCGAGGCTATCTCTGTATGCATTTCCCCCGATTTGCGCTGCTCCCGGAAGTTCTGGAGAAAGTTCGTCAGGACGGGGTCCATCTGTTGCTAGTGGCTCCATTCTGGCCGGCCCAAGTATGGTTCACGGACCTGATATCCCTTCTAGACGGCTCTCAGATGGAGATTCCGATCAGGACACACCTTCTCTCAGGCAAGCGGGTCGATCCTTCACCCCTGCCTGGAGTTGTGGAAACTATGGGCTTGGACTATGAGGTCTCTCAACTTAGGGTTGTTGAGACCATCCTCCACTCCAGAGCTCCTTCCACGAGGAAACTCTATTCCTTGAAGCGGAGATTATTCATTTCATGGTGTGGAAATCACAAGTGGGATCCAGTTAACTGCCCCGATGGCGTGGTGCTGGAGTTCCTGCAGGAAAGATTTTCCACAGGGCTATTCCCCTCCATAAAAAAGGTGTACGTGGCGGCCTTAGCTGCTTACCACACTCCTTTGAGTGGTGTATCTTTAGGAAGACACCGGCTTATTACTTTCTTTCTTCATGGCACTATGAGACTTAGACCTGCAGTTCGCACAAGGGTGCCAGCCTGGGACCTGGCCATTGTGTTACAAGGTCTCTCTGTGGCCCCCCTTCAAGCCTATCGAAAAAGTCCCTGAAAAGTTTCTCACCTTGAAAACTGTCTTTCTGCTTGCTATATTGTCCTTCAAGAGAATTGGAGACATTCAAGCCCTATTGGTATCTCCCTCATGCCTGGAATTTGCACCCAGCATGGTTAAAGCCTTCCTTCAGCCTAGACCGGGTTACATTTACAAACATATATGCTTGTGAGAGACAGACAACAATAAATAGGACACACAATTTCACATATAGCACTTGCTGAAGGCACAGAAGCTGAGTGAATGGGTTTTCGGGTAGGCTTTGTAGTTTCCCCACTAATATTCTGCAGGCATTCTGTCCTCCACCCATCCGGACGTCAGACCAGGAGAAGCTGAATCTGCTGTGCCCTTTGAGGGCATTAGATGCGTACGTCCACAGAGCTGCCCTTTGGAGAAAATCAGAACAGTTGTTTGTCTGTTTCGGGTCACCCAGGAAAGGTCACCCTGCATTAAAGCAGAGGATGAGCAAGTGGGTGGTCGAGGCCATCTCACTTGCTAACAAGTCGGCTGGTCAGCATTCACCTTTGGCTGTTCAAGCTCACTCGACCAGGAGTATGGCTGCTTCCCAAGCACTTTTGTCAGAAGTTTCTCTCTAAGATGTTTGTGATGCAGCAGGTTGGTCCTCGCCGCATACCTTCATCAGGTTCTATGAACTGGACCTCGGCTCCACTCCAGGGGCGCAGGTGCTATCAACCTAGTGTGCGCATCAATTTCACACAGACGGTCACTTGCTCATATGGTGACGTGGGTATTAGCTTTCCCGCAGCACTTCGATGCAGCTCGAGTTCCCTTGAAAGGGAACGTCTCGGTTATGCATGTAACCTTAGTTCCCTGAGTAGGGAACAAAACGCTGCGTCGCCCTGCCATACTCCCAGAATGCCCGTAAGCAGCTTGCTTCGATCTTTTCAGAAGCTGAATGAATGGGTTTTCGGGCAGGCTTTATAGTTTCCTGGCCAGTGACGTCACCCGCCTATGACGTTCCGTCACTCCATTGGACTGATTTCATACGTGCTTCACAGCGCAATCACGTTCCCTAATCAGGGAACTAAGGTTACATGCGTAACGAGATGATTCATTGTGCAGTGTAGATAGCGGCATTGATTATAATGGGAGTTTTGGCGAGAGGCCAGAACTCAGTCACTGATAAACTCATGATTGATAACTCTAGTGATAATAAAGGGAGTGTTCTGTGATAACTTTCTGTATATAATTTAATCACAATTTAAAAAAAAAAAAATTCATCCTAGAGAAACAATGTGAAGTTGATCGTTCAGTCAATTGCTTGATTTACTAACGCATAAACAGCAATAAACGATTTTGAGACAAAGAACATCTGACTGTACATGAATCATTATCAGAAATCAGTGATCATAGATTAGGCATTGGAATTAACATGGTTACTTACATGTTGTGGCATTACTGTAGGGTCCAAATCTTCCAGTAAAAGTCTGTTTGCAAAGCCTGTATTGAAATTGCAACTGACTACCAAAGAATCCACAGTGAAATGTATTGGACAAACAAACTCTCTACTGAGACATTCACATATTTGAAGATAAAAAGCCACTTTCCTAGCATTAGGATCCTTTGAAAAGCAGTGCCATTTTTAGTCCAGTGATCCTGGGCCTCATTTATAAAATGTTGCGCAGAAATCGTCCTAAATTTGATCTTACGATCATTTCTCAGATGTGCGTACATGTGATTCATTCTCTCTTTCAGATGTGAAATCTATAAATCACAAATGATCTTGAACTTGTGCGCAGGTGAATGGTTTCAGTTCTTTGCATTGTAAACAACACTTAATTGATGTCATTTACATATAAATGATCAACAGTCATAGTCCAAATCCTTAGCGAGCTGCAAGAATAGCTTAGATTTCCAAAAACCTGCAGTAATCTGACAATGGAAGGTGCGTACATCTGATCAGACCCTGATGTGGCGCTAAGCACTTTTTTCCACGTCAAAGATCATTTTTATAAATATTGCCGTGGATTTAAGCGTACACACACACAAAGATCAAATCTGCGTACACACGCTTTATAAATGAGGCCCCCTGTATCTATCTTCTCAACTTCTAATCTCACTAACGCGCCAGTGGAGGCAGGGCCAAAAATGCAATGATGTAGAAGTAGGTGTTGATTTGATTCTGCAGAGGCAGTCTTTCATCGCACTTTTACGTCATAATGTGACAAAATCTGAAACGAGACATCTTCAGAGCTTGTTTTCAATAAAAGATGTTTTTGGACTAACAAGGAAGTTTTGAGTTCTGAAACTTACAGTATGTTTTTATAGTAGAATGACAATACATGTCAAAAGATCAAGGAAAATTTGGAGTTCTTCTCTGTATTCTTAATGATGTTTTATTAACAAAATTCGGGAGGAGCAAGTTCAGATAATTAACCTAATTAGCACAGGTGGAGAGCATTCAGTTAATCAACTCAACCAATGTCAAAAGGTATAAATTCAGCAGACTGACTTCTGTTCATCTGAGAGTTTATCAGCATCCCTCCTCCACCCCATCTCCTCACTTATAGTTCTATCTACTTTTACCACACCGGGGGGAGTACTCTGGGATCGGGCCAAAATTCCGAGCTCGGAGCCCTCTCCCCGGACAGCATGCCAAATATGCAAAACTTTACTCCATTTAATTATATGGATATGTGAACTCGTGAAAGATGTTTCTATAGAATTCAGCATGGGATTCTATGTGGTGTTTGTGCCATTTCAAGTAATCAACCAGGCATTTTGGGCCCCAAATCTCACAGCCATACAGATGCTTGTCTAGCTTTCTCTTTCAGTGTATTTATTGCCAGACCGAAACCTTCTGAGGCATTGGTTTTTATACTAAGGTAGTCATATTTTAGGGTGTGTTCTGTTGCAGTGTTTCCCAGGTTTTTTTTTTCTTTTTTTCTTCTTCGAATTGATGGTTAGGGCCCAGTTCTGACAATAGTTCTCCAGCAGGTCTAGATGCTGCTGTAGCCCTTCTGCAGTAGCTGACAGCACCACCAGGTCATCTGCATAGAAAAATTTCTATTTCACCTCTGAGTATTTTAGAGTGAGACTGGTGTCACAGATTGTTCCAGAATCACTGCCAACTCATTAATATATAAGTTAACAGAGTTGGACTCAAACTGCAGCCCTGTCTCACTCAGTGAGAGAAGAATTATGTTATTCTATTGCTAATTTGAACTGCACTCGTGTTATCTGAATACATGGATTTAATAGATGTCATACATTTTACCTCCTATGCAGGACTGTAAAATTTTATATCATAGTCTGTCATGCCATATAGAGTCAAACACTTTTTTTTTATTCTTTTTTTTTTTTATGCTTTGCTTTTGTGGTGAATGTGCTGGTTGACTAGCATCTGTAGTGTATAAATGTGGTCGGTGGTGCTGTTGTTTGGTAGAAGTCCAATATGACTTTTACTCAAGACATTGTGTTTGGTATAAGGAAGGTCTGTATCTGGGCATTCCCCAGTCTTCCCCAGATTACTTGTAACACAAATGCCTCGCTAGTTACTGGAGTTGAATTTGTTTATACAAAATGCCTATAAGTTTACAAAAAATTAAATTAACAACAAATGATTGGATAAATGTAAAAGGGCATTCTGAGTTACATCCAGTAAAGGACATATTGAAGGATTGCTGGGAATATGGGAATAATAAAATCAAAAGTTTTGGTTGGACAGCAACTAGAGATGCTACGTTTTTGGGTATTGCAGAAATCTCAGTTAGTCCCTCTGTTGTTTTACTGAATATTCCTCCTTGGTTGCTCCTATGCCTCAAGTAGATTTCCATAAACAAAATATGATTAAGAATGAGAAATCTATATCTAAGGAGGTTATTGTTCAACAATATCTAGATCACAGTTGCTCTTCAATGCTCTATATCTTCACAGATGGTTCTAAAGATCCTACAACAGGAAATTCAGCTGCAGCTGTATGTCCAAAGATATCCAAAGATTACAGATCAACATTTAGAAAAGGTCTAATTATGTATCTGTCTTTACAACAGAGCTAATAGAAAATTTATTAGCTATTCAGTGGGTGGAGGAAGCTAAGCCTTCAAGGGTAGTCATTTGTTCTGACTCTTTGCCAGCTTATATAGTTTAATAAGTGAACAATCAACTTCAAGAAAGGATTTAATCTATGAGGTACTTAGGATTAGGATTCAAGAAATGGGTATAGTCCTGAGGTTCCTATGGGTACCTGCACAATTAGGAGTAGAAGGAAATGAAATAGTCAATAAACTGGCCAAACATGCAATGAAACTTATGAACATCGAGGTACAACTTGCACTAAGTAAAGCAGAAATAAAAGGAAGAATTAAAGAACTCATGAATATAAAGTGGCAGGAAATGTGGGACAAGGACTACAGTATCCAAAAACAAGTTGGTAAAGGGAGAGTATGCTTTAACAATAGAAAAGAAGACATAATTATTACTCGACTTCAAATAGGACATTCTGGTTTAAATCATTCATTATTCATAATAGGGAAACATCAGTCAGGATTATGTACTACATGCAATGAAGCAGAGATCATTGAGCATGTACTTCTACACTGTGCAGTGTATACCAAAGAAAGAGAGGAGTTATTTAATAAACTGAGAAACATAGGATTATTTAATTTCACTATATCAAATCTTTTAAATTGTGCTTCAGGACAGACTAGTATTATTAGAGAAATTCTTAGTTTTCTGAAAAGAACAGAATTAGAAATTAGAATTTAAATATTCATATTATTACTATACCCCCCCCCCCCTCATCCTTCACATTAATGCTTCACACTCCAGTCCAGTTGGGCGGCAATACACCATAAGTTGGCTTGTCAACCACCATTAAATCGTACAAGAAGAAGAAGATGATTGGTCAGAGATCATATTATCAAAGAACATACACTAACAAGGAGCGACACTCAATAGAAAGTTCCATTGCAACACCGGCGCCCAGCAGCAGCCCTGTGTTTCCGCCATTTTGTGGCGGCAGTCCACTAGTTTCTATGGCAATATCAGCTGATTTGTTTGAAAAAAACAAAAAACAAAAAAACATACATTAATGCTAAAATCCAACCTGAATAATGACAACCCAGAATAAAATACTATCAAATCCTTTTAACAGTTGTGTTTAAGACTTCCAATTTTTTCACAAAACCTTTACTTTCTAGTAACCCAGTCAGTTTGGGTTAAAATTCTTTGAAGTTCAAGTATTAGCATTATAAACACTGAATTAATACAACATATGAAATTAAATTAAGGACATGCATCAGAAAAATTGGGAATGTTGGACAATAAAAATATGAATATATCAGCTTGATTTAGCATGTCCATTAAAGCAAAAGTGTCAAAAAGTGGGAATTATGTGACAACAGACAAAGCAATGAATCATGTATTATAAGATCGTTATGTTTGTAGCATGATCCATTAAAACGCACAATATATATATTTCAATTCAGACCTATTATTATTACTCCACTAGGTCTGAAATATATATAGTTTGCTGCAAACATTATTAATTTACTATTAATAAATGTGTAAAGTTGTATAAAATGGAAATACTCAATAAAGTAGGCTAACTACGTTACCTGGTTGATGGTTGGATTCCACAACTGGTAAAATAAATCATATATAAGACAATACAACATTTACTGTAGGAGCCATACAATTTACTGATGATTTCATAAAAAAAAAAAAAAAAAAAAAAAAAAAAACTGTTATATTGTGCTGATGTGGTTGTGAAATTCGCAGATTTTGGGTACGTAAGATGTGAAGGATTCTATGGTCCAGTTAGTATTTACACCCCATAATGGCGGCCGTGCTACCGGATCGCCATCTAGTGGCTGTTACCCAAAAAATATCAGAGTGTCGCCTCCTGGGTTCTATACTCTTTAGTATTATTATAGGGAGATAAGAAAGGGGCTGCATCCTAAATCGCATACTTCCCTACTATGTAGTATTCGAAAAACAGTAGGTGAAAAGTACCTAGATGACCTACTGCTTCCGCCCGAATTCTGTAATAGAGTGCCCCAGGGATGACGCGTTTTTGTAGGCCAACCCGGAAGTTAGCGGCGCGCGGGTTCCCTCGACTGAAAGCCTATTAATTTTTCCCATAGACTTTTGGAAAATCGCAGAAAATAAGCTCTGTGTTTAACAAAGGGTTATGACACTTACACGTTTTGTCTATCAAGATAATCTTTACAAGTTAACACAACATTTATAGATTTTGAAGCCTAAATAAAGTCGTCAGATATAAAAGGCTAACAGTAGGCTATAAACGGACTACAGCACACCATGGTCGTGGATCAACGTCGTCACCACCAAGCGTCCTCAAACTTTATTTAGAAAACAACTCTATTTAAAAACATGCTCACTGATTATGATCTGCGCTGTGTATGAATACTTGTCCACTTTTTCATGAGAAATGCTGTCCAAATGTCCCGTTTGTCATGATGACGTCTAAAGTCCCCGCCAAAGGAAGTAGTCCCTTTTAGCAATTTGTTAGCAACCGCAGATTTGAAGACGCAGTAAAAGTTTAAAAAATCACAAGTGGGTTATAACTGGTGTGTTTTATGTCATAGATCAAAACGTGAAAGTATTTAGAGGCTTTGTTTACCACAGACCTTATTTCAGGCGATTTAGCAAAAAACCATTCAAAAAACCCATAGACTTTATGCTGTTGGAACCGGAAGTCATAAAATGCTAACTCGCTTCCGGGTTTTGCCTACAAAAACGCGTCATCCCTGGGGCACTCTATTGGCATACGATGAACACTGTGCTATCCTGTGAGGCCACAGGAGAGGATTCTTCACATTTGAAAATGGTGGAAAGCGGCAATGCAGCTCTTTTCAAGTCTAAGTCCCTCAGGGAAAAACTGTGTTTAGTGTGGTTAAATTGCACTTGTTTAATATAATGTAAGTAAACGGCTGACTTATTGACAGTTTAAACAATGTAAATCGATGAGAAGATTTTGAGAGTCGGCTGTAAAAAGATGTTTAATCATTATTACTGTGAGCACATCAAGCTAACGAACAGATTGAGCTACATCAGCCTTTTAACACTGTTTTATTTAAACGAGATGTTCGTTGTTAAGCAGTTTAATGAAATTAGAAAACTTAACGGACAGCAACATTCAGGCGGCAGTAGGTTGTAGGGCTCACAGTTTGTAAATGTTATGTAAATCTTTTTTTTTTTTTTTTTTTTAGAATATGTATATATTATTCATTGTTATGATCTTTGTATTTATTTGTGTATATATTGTATATAATATTTAGGCTATGTATATATTGTGTGTATTTCTCTCTCCCTCTCTGTCTATATCTATCTACACATTATTTATTTATATATAGTCCAATGTATTCAGGTTTGTTTATTAAGTCATGTGTCTTTTGTTTCTCTTGTGTAATTTTATATGCATTCATTTATAACAATAAATTACTTAATTTCGTTGCTCCAAATCAGCCTCTGTCGTGATGTTCACAGACATGTCTTTTTATTCTGAGGTAAAATTTGCTAGCTAAATAGGTGATTATACTTTGTCAAATATTTGTTGACGAAAGCATGATCTGCGAGCAGCTGACCGACACCTCCTTTGAGCTGTTGACTGAATCAACGTTAAAACACAGATGAAAGCGGTAAGCATTAATCAAAACATTGCTTATAAAAACGGAGTAGAGCAGGCCCTTCAAATTTTCGCGCTGCTTTTTCGTGCAAGGATGGAAAAAATGTAACTGGTGCTGCGTTCAATCCGAAAGTAGAATGGGGAAGGCGTGGAACATACAGCGTAAACTATTTGGAGATGCGGTTTTGGCGGAGGCACTTAGAAGGCGAATTTTTGTTTATATAAAGCATATACAGTTGTATTTTTTTTTTTTTTGAAAATTACCGATCGTTTCGCTAGATAAGACCCTTATTCCTCGTCTGGTATTGTTTAAAGCCCTTTGAAGCTGCACTGAAACTGTAATTTTGACCTTCAACCATCTGGAGGCCATTGAAGTCCACTATAAGGAGAATAAGGAGATAAGGAGAAAGTTTTCATCAAAAACCTTAATTTCCTTTCGACTGACGAAAGAAAGACATGAACATCTTGGATGACATGGGGGTGAGTAAATTATCAGGAAAAGTTTATTTGAAAGTGGACTAATCCTTTAACTTAACCAGGAAAATTGTGTAACAGGGACATAATGAGGACGTTGCCTCCTCATTTTAAAACACCACTGCTATCTATCTATCTATCTATTAGTATGCCTATGAAAATACAAGGACACTTTTTGCCCCAGTACCGATGAAAGGCTAACATTTAAATATGTATAGCTTACACATACGCTGAACTAATTTCAATAAAGGCCGCTGTTCACTAAAATATTTATATTTCATTATGTAGGTTACCATATATCAATGACTTACTGGTGAGATCTGAACATCATGTGTCTACAGACGTCTACAAGAGCAATCCAAAACAGAGTAGAACAAATAGTAAATGTTCATTTCTGTAAATAGCCTTGTAATATATCCAGATCTCATAGGTAATATGCCTTGTCAGTTTTATTTTGTTTGAATCACAGCTCTGACCGTGAATGCAGCAAGGCATTCACGCAAATCATCCAAGTGTTTACTGTGAGGCGAGTTAATTTGTTCTTTCTAAACATCACCTCGTCTCGCGTGCTGTTTGCGCTCTCTCTAGGGTCCTCAGGATGGGAACATTTTTACCGCGTTTTCCTGCCGTGTCGGCCGATGTACGAATGTAAGTACGGCCTGATGTATAAACAAGGGTAAATAGTTTTTAATTGGAAAGTGCGAACAGTGTCTCTGGAGCTTGCCGAATGACAGATAAATCGTCTGTCTCTCACTTTTAGCTCAAAACGGTCCCTCTGCGATTAGACCATCTGCTTTAGGTGACGCTACAAGTCACTTAAACACTCTTTGTAAAATGATTTAAAGACGCAGCTGAAACGTTGAGCGGATATAGCGAAACCACTGAAGTACTCAACATCTGAGCTATAATGATCAATGACCAGCTGTTAAACACGTTGATGTAGAATTGCCAAAGAGTGTTGGGGACAACATGACGATTCTAAAAAAAATAATGATCATTCAGGCAAATTATTACTGCTGTAAACTGTGAGGCTCACTGAACCCTTAAAGAAAGAGTTCACCCACAAATGAAAACAGTCATTATTTACAGTACAAACTCTGCTGTTATTTTCTCTGTGGAAGACCAAAGTAGAACAATTGTTAGGCAGCTATTGTCATATAATATATTTAAACATGGTTAGTAACCATAGTGACTAATGAATGTGAAGCTCCAAATAGGATGAAAATAAAACCCTAAAATAAAGTCTTAAACTCTATTTGGACAGAACTTGTTTTCTAAAAAAAATTTGTGTTACAATTCTTATCACATCTGTGATTTCATGTACCAGTTTGGATGGGATTGTATATATCTGTGTTTATTACAGAGATATGAGTAGCCTATGTGTTTTCTAGACACAGGTGTTGCGGAAGGTCATCCGCTGTACTTGCGTGAATCACATAAGCATGACGTATAGGTGTTTTTAGTGAATTACTTATTGTTATAACTTAAATGCATTATTAAAACCCTATTTAAATAAACTTCACATGAGTTTATAGAATTGGCTGTTTATAATAAACTCACATGTATCACCATTATGTTCAGTTTAGTTTTGTTCGTGGACTTTCAGTTTGTAATTCTTCAGATCCTGTGTTTCTTTATTTGATTTTCCTATCACTAATCTGTAACCTCTAATCTGTAACGTTGCCTCCCGATTCTGAACACAGCCAGACCCAGAGCCAGTATCACCCCGAACGACCACAGAAGAGTCACGTGAGCTTTCTTTCCTCTGTGGAACATAAAAAAAGACATTTTGAGAAATGGCTCAATTCTTTAGATAGATAGATAGATAGATAGATAGATAGATAGATAGATAGATAGATAGATAGATAGATAGATAGATAGATAGATAGATAGATAGATAGATAGATAGATTGATACAATGGGAGTCATAACCAAAATCAAAACCAAAATGTTGGTATACCAACATTCTTCAAAAAATATTCCTTTGTGTTCCACATGTTTGTTTGTTTTTTCTTTATAATTAAAGGGATAGTTCACCCAAAAATGAAAATGTGATGTTTATCTGCTTATCATTTGAACACAAATGATGATTTTTAACTCCAACCGTTGCAGTCTGTCAGTTGTATAATGCATGGCAATGGTAACAAAATCTATGAAAGAAAAAAAAAACAAACATGCATAGACAAATCCAAATTAAACCCTGTGGCTCGTGACGACACATTGATGTCCTAAGACACGAAATGATCGGTTTCTGCAAGATACCGAACAGTATTTATAAAGTTTTTTACCTCTAATAAACCACTATGTCCAACTGCCTTGATTGCACGCACGGCATCCAGTGTGTGAGGTGTGTTTTTCAAGCACCCTATTACGACCTATATTTCCGATTTAAAGTCATGTGCCCTCTAGCTGGCATAAAAATAATGACAGTGTCATAACATCTGTCATCATGAAATGACGTATGACTGTCGTTACCAATCAAAATGCGTGTTCATTTAAATGCAATGCATGGACTTTTTAGACTGTCCCTTACCCGCCATTTGTCCTATTTCCATTTAGCATAAACAATTATTTTTATTGACAACTACACCTACCCCAACCCTTAGTGATTTATAGTGCATATACACTTTATGAGCAAATGCGTTCCCTGGGATCAAACCCACGATCACATGCTTGCATATTGCAATACTCTACCAATTGATCATTGCGAAACACGAAATATGACGCAGATAAAAGGGAACAATGCATTAAAATGAAAGTGTCCTGTTGTCGATAAGGGCGCAATTTTAGTAAACGCTCTTATGGGTCGTATTTCAGGTAAGTGACAAACGACCTATATGGGCGTATTGGTTGGATGACATGTCTGTCTATCTATCTATCTATCTATCTATCTATCTATCTATCTATCTATCTATCTATCTATCTATCTATCTATCTATCTATCTTTGACACATATAAAACTACAAACTACAGTGCTTTTATGATTGCTATTTTTTAAGCTTTGGATGCCGTTATTTTATGGCAAGAGATGTCTAATGATACAGCATGAGGGTGAGTAAATGTTTAACACAGAATGTTCAGTTTTGAGTGAATTATCCCTTTAACAGTATTAGCACTTGTTGTTTACAGTTCTCAATAGATATACCTTGAAATTTTAAATGACAAACCATCCACCAGGGCATATTGTGCCCTATAGTGGTGTTCTTGTCTAAAAATATTCTTTGCCTGTGGTAGCACATAGCCCCGTCTCTAAAAAAACAGCAGTGGTTCCTGTCGCTGCGCTCCATGGCTGTCCATCTGGGAGGCAGCCTGCATACACTTCTAAATGAGAAAGTTGGGTCTGATCGTCCAGCCATGACAAAAATAGATTACTCTGGGAAAAAAGAGAGGGGAGAGACCAACAGAATGAGTGTGTATTTGTGTGTTTGTGTTGTGTGTGTGCGTGTGTGTGTGTCATTGGATCGATTGACATAAGGTAGACAGTCAACTTGTAGAATGTGAAGTGCAGAATGCCTGTATTGTTTGAAAAGCTGCAAAAAAGGCAAAAAATAAAAACAAAATAAAACAAACATCAACATAAAGTCAGTGTGCAGTAAAAAAAATTCAACCCTTCAGATTTTGAGCTGGGGTTTGAGAAGTTTTTATTATTATTATTATTATTATTATTATTTGCTGCAAGGAACGTGAAATTTAATGCATTATTAGCCTGTTACTGATATGTGACTGTTAAATGATTTGGTGGGTTAATGCTGCACAGTTTTATGTGTTTAAAACAATCATACTAAAAGTAAATTTGAACCAACCCACAGTATTTACAAGTAATAGCTAAATATTTTGCCAGGTCATATTTATTTGCCACCTGTGTTTTTTTTTTTTTTTTTTTTCCTATAGGAGCCAATTGCTCCTTAATTACTGTTTTTGCCTGGAGCCCTGTGCTTGAATATTTTATTACAAAAGTCTTACATATTGTGCCTTTAACCCATTTAAGACCTTTACTCCGATAAAGGAAAAGATTAACGCATTTACATTGTCAGCATAATCGGATTAAGATTGCTCATTGATTATTTTTATTTAAAGAAATTGTATGACTAACATCTGAGATGTTAGTAGAAAATCCTGTCCAGCATAGTTTTGAAGCTCTTCTTTTTCTCCGGAGAGTAAAAGTACACAAACAGATAGCAGGGTAAGCAGGAAAAAGAAGTATATTTTCTTTCTTTTTTACATTACAGATTGCTGCATTTATTAGATATTTTGCAGCCATTAGATATTTTGGCCTGATGGCATTAAAATCGAAAGCATCAGAGAGTACTAGGCCAAATGGTTAGCCAATAGCGCTTAGGTTCGAAATCAGGTAAAAGTGTAAGTGTCAGAATCTTAAAAACCCACTTCATGTTTTACTGATAAGCGCACAGCATTTGCCAAGAGCTTGTGTGATAACGCCACTGTACGTCAGAGACGTGGCCAGCTAAAAAACACAAGGTATACGGAATTCCATTTACAAGGACCAGCGACACATG
The DNA here is from genome assembly GCF_024489055.1 of Chanodichthys erythropterus. Classification (NCBI taxonomy): domain Eukaryota; kingdom Metazoa; phylum Chordata; class Actinopteri; order Cypriniformes; family Xenocyprididae; genus Chanodichthys; species Chanodichthys erythropterus. Next base: position 30,522,184 of record NC_090226.1, read on the forward strand.
CATCTGAAAACATTGCTTTTAATAAATGTGCTATAGGGTTACTATGCAAAACAATGCTGTCCATTAAAGAAAGAGCCCATTGTGTCTGGGGGGGAAAAAATAGCTGCTGTTTTTGCTCCTTGAACATCTAAACATTTGAAAATAACCCCGGTATTGTGCAGTTTCCCTGGAAAACTAATCATGAAAGACATCTGATTATATACTTTTTGATATCAAAATGCAAAACCACATTTTAACATTTTCTGACAATGATTTGGTACTGCAATTCTGTAGGGTGTAGTGAGTGACTCCCAGGGTGTTGCTATGCCCTGACCACAATGCCAGCATGTTGCTACGTGGTTGCTTACAGGCCTTGGCCCAAATCTTTATATGATGATCCGGTCTACTGTACAAGTGATTTGGGTCCTTCCTTCAGTGCAAAGGTGCAATCATACAGTATTTACCATTGTTTGGGAAATTTTCACATGTGCAATCCAGGAATTTTGCTTCAGATTGAAAGATTTCCCTGTGCAAATTTTACAACAGACTCGAATGATTAATGTGAAAAATGCAGCATTGACTAGAGGTGCAGTCACATTTACCATTCAGAGAATTTTCGCTGGCAAAATCCAGTCATTTCAATAGGAATCCATGCGATTGGGAATTACACATAAGGTGAAGATTCTGCAACTGGTTCAAGTTTTTGACAGATTTGTCGCGTTGACCAGCAGAAAACTGCATGGTTTGAAAGTGACTTCTGTGTGAGCTGTGCTTCATACATTGCTACACAATGTGAAATTATAATGTGAAAAGTCAAATAATTTAGAAAATAAATAGCTTATCTCCTCTCTAAGGGTGCACCCTAATTATTTTTGGACTATCACAAGTATAAAGCAATATTTTTTGAACTTATCTAAAAATACTCTATGGTTATTCTGTGAAGCCAATGACTAAAGTGTGAATTTCATGAATGAAAATACACACTTCAAGTTAAAATCATATGGAGACCTTGTGTGTATACAATGCATACTATGATTAATGATATTATGATGTCTAGTACCACAAAATGAATGGGTTTAATAACTTTTTTTCCAAGAGAAGTGAATTATTCTAAAGTTTCACTTTCTTCTGCCTGTCTTTTACCAAACAAGTTATATATGCATATCTAACTAACTAGTTGATAAATCACACCTCTCAAAGCGTTCCAGAGTTTTTGCGTACTGACATAGCGTGTTCATTATTCATCTTTAAATTGACTGCTTTGAGGCATCCAGTAATAAGGAAATATGATCGTTTCCTCCTTCCATTCCCTGAATATCATCTCTAATTACATTTCTGCTTCATGTCTGTGTTAAATGAATGCTCTCTGCCATTACCTCTTCATTTCTGTTAGCATTCCAGAAAGTTCTAACACACAGGGATAGAGGCTCAGATTGCTGCTTTTAGGTATATGTATAAACAACCACCTAGATTGGTAATCATTTCGCTTTGCCCGTGTTTGCAGAGGAAACAAGCTTGGCTTCAAAATGGCTGCTTTCGAGTACTCTATTGATCACCTCTGAAGATGACTGCTGCATGACAATGTCACCGATTCACAAAAATGAGCCTAGGAGAGAAAATTAGCCCATTTTGTGCGGTTTGTGGTTGTTGTTTTTTTCATGAGGAAAATGGAGCTCTCCGACGTGGGTGAAATCATGTGAAGTACTCTGATTCTGGGCTATGATAAACAAAAAATGAATAGAATTCGTTGAGAAACAAATATGTAAATGTTGCCATGAATCAAAAGAGTTTAAGCATTTTCAGGCGCTCCTTTTGGCACCTGTCTTTTCACCGCAATTTCAGTTTGGGTCATAACAGAGATCAAAGAAAGGAAGTAAATGAAGATCTGGGGAGGGGAGCTGTTAGATTAGCATCTTCGGTACCAACCTCCTTTGCACAGGTGAAATGCAGTTAATTAAAAATCGGTCTATCTTGGCTTCATTCACAGTGCTTGTGAAATCTTTGACTTAAAAGAAGAGGAACTGGCAGTGATTAGTTTTTTTAGCAATAAATAAATAAATAAATAGTGGTGTCAGTTGTCAGTGCTTGGCCAGTGCATTGCAAGCATATTGCCCTGTTGTAAATTCTTAGAGGGACAATATAATATTATGTATATATGAGATTTAACTCATATTGATTGCGTGGGGTTGGAAAAGATATGAGGGAACGTGGACCGCCATGGCACGTGGTGTCGTTTATGCGCTGAGAGCGAGGATGAATGATAAATACGGACCAGGACCCACGCTGGGAGAAGCCAAATGGAGCTGTCTGCCACAAACTACCATTTTGAAGAAAGAAGCATTTGCTTAACATATTACTACAGCTGCTGGTATATAATATGATATAATACAAACACAGTAGTAGCAATGCTATTTACACTAAGTGAAAATAGCATATTTTCTTAGCGATAGATATTTACACTAGGTGAAAATAGCGATAGATTCTATTTACACCAGGCAAAAGTATCAGTTCTTTGCAATAAGAGTAAATAGTAATTAGATGCTATCTATACTTTATATTGGCAGATACTATTTGCACCTCAGTATTTTCGTACATTAACAGGATGCAATAATATCATAGAGTGTAAATGATCATATTTATTAAAATTATTAAAGCTGCTGTAGGGAGTTTTTAGAAAACGTTGACTTAGCCTGAAAATTTGAACAAGCACAACTCACAGGTCACTTCCCCTTGCTCTATGCTGCGCTACAGCCCTCCCTCCACAGCTCCTCCCCCATCACAACGGAGCCTGCCGTGAACGCACAGGCTAGTAAGGCGGATAAACAGTTATGGCACTGTGACGAGCAGGGCGGGCGAGAGCCGTGAGGGAACGGCGCGAGGCCGGTGACGCGAGTGATAATGAGTGTCACCTGCGAGGCGTTACTGGGTGGTACTGGAGCCTAGTGAAAGGTGGGACGGAGACCCGGATGCCGTGCTCCTGGGACGAGGTGGGGTGGCTGCCGTCCAGGAGGGAGCGGAGGAGTCGCCGCCGTCCGCCATGAAGGGGAGGAGCAGGGGACGGGGGACTCGCTGCCGGCCGCCAGGAGGAGGTCGAGGTTCGTGCCGTCCACCACGCGTCCAGTGCCATCGCATGTGGCACCGCGAGGAAGAGCCTCTTGGCAGGCTGAGGACCGAGCAGCAGTGTGTTGGGGAACCGGACCAAGAATTTTTTTTTTTTCTCTCTCCCCTCTCTCGTCCTGTCGCTCCCCTTGCTTCCGTCTCCTTTCTCTTGTCTCGTCTGTCCTTACCCCCAGGTGCTGCGGCCGCCGAGACAGGCCCCGGGGGGGAGTAGAGCGCAGTCTCGGGAGTACCCCCCGGCCTGCGAGTGGCGTTGGGGGTATGTGACGAGCAGGGCGGGCGAGAACCGTGAGGGAACGGTGCGAGGCCGGTGACGCGAGTGATAATGAGCATCACCTGCGAGGCGTGCCGGCCTCGAGTCTCTGACGGAGGAGCTCCGGGAGCATAAAAGGAGGAGCGACTACAGTGAAGGACGAGAGAGGACCAGGCCTGGACTTTATTTTATGTTTTGTTATGTTTGTGTGGCCGGCAGACGTCCGCGAGGATCTGCCGGCAATTACTTTCGTTTTGTTCTTTGTTTATTTTGAATTAAATTTTGTTGAATGTTCGTCGGTTCCCGCCTCCTTCTTCCCACATCTACTGACCACGTTACAGGCACATTCACTGGTACAGACGAAACATCAACAATATGATTTACATTGACTATGGCCTGCCCATACTTTGACTACAAACTTGGTCCTCAAAACATTACGTATTTTGCAATACATGTAATGTAACTCTATGACGTTGTACTATTTCTATAAGTAATAAATAGCTAGTATGACAATATAACGGTAACTAACGTTACAGTATGCAAGTAATTATTCTATCGATATGTAATGCTAAATAAGGTTTGCTAGTACATTATTTTAGCAACATAACAAGCCAGTTAATTAGTAGTTTTCAGTAGTTGCTTTGCACAGTGCGTGACATTTGATCTGTATGTTATGCAGCTAGAGTTTTGACACCGAGTCAATGGGCTCCAACGAGGAATTCACACCCAGAGCGACTTCGAGGAGTCACCGGACGGGGAGAAGAGGAAGCCGTGGTGTGCGCGGAGCATCAGGCAGGGGATGGGCAGGCCTGTTTTGAAATGATCTTAGTTGTGTAGTTTTTAAAAACTGAAACAATTCAAGCAGGGATACTTACTTGTCAAGCAGAAATGTGGCTGACTCTGCATCGGTTTTTAATCCTTTCAGGACACGTAGCTCCCTCCACCTCGGAAAAGCCGCTCCAATATTTACCCTCGTTTTATTTCGGGCTCTATCTAATTCTTTCTTTTTGGCTTTTTTATCATCATCATCTGTCTTTTCCGTTTACGCGTCTTTATTTTATGAGCAGGTGTCACTCGAGGAATTGGCAGTTTGGATTGTTTTTCCGCCATAAGCAAAACTAAGGCACACTGGTAATCTTGAATTTGAACACCTGTACGCACTGTGCATGAGAGGGGTGTGATCAGCACGCACGCAAGCTTGATTGACACTGCTAAGACACTCCTCCTGGCTCTGATTGGTTGTTTCTTACCGGGAGCGGTGTATTTCTGCAAATGGCAATAGGACCTCATATTCTACTGTCAGGATATAATGACAGGTTTGACAAATATGTAAAAAACTACATTTTTACAAAAGTTACCTACTGCACCTTTAAATGGATGCTGCCTTATTGGAAGAATAAAAACCCTCCCTACCCTTTCGCTGAACCCTACCCAATAATCACTTTTAATATTCTTGAACACTTTAAAAAATAAATATACTTTTTTTTTCCATGTTTAGAACATTATTTAAATTTTTATTGAAAATAAATGTGAGCTCGACAAAAGGCGGATTAAAATCCGCGTCGATTGCGTTAAAAGCCAGGTTTGCGAGCCTCACTACTGCTGCGCCACTGAAGATGTTGAATTCTGTCTTTTATTTATTTTTTTTTATTTGAGTGGCCCAACCAGACATTGGTGGGCGGAGCTAATGTACATAGCATTTTCCAACAAGGGACGCTATTTGCACTTAGTGTAAATAGACACTCCGTTATTTTATATGTAAGGAGAACTCAGCAACATGAGAGAGCAGGATCCAAATGCAAAAGCATTAAACTCTACAATAACAGGAGTATCATAACATAAACATGGAAAACATAGAAAACTTATCTAAGCTCACCAAACAATACAAATGGACAAGACCTAACAAAAAACATGAAACACATGCGCTGCATCCGTATATGCCTACTTTCATACTATACAGTATGCAAAAAAAAAAAAAAAAAAACAGTCTGCCAAAAGAATAGTGTCTCTAAATTCCTAGTTTTTGAATGAAAAAGATAGATGGTCATGTAGCCATGAAGCGATGTAACTGATGCTGGTAGTGACATGACAGATGTAGGTGACTTTGTTTCTTCAGTAGAACACAAATGATGATTTTTAACTCCAACTGTCGCAGTCTGTCAGCCGAATAATGTGTGTGAATGGGAACAACATCTATAAGAGTCAAAAAAAAAAACATGCATAGACAAATCCAAATTAAACCCTGCGGCTCGTGACAGCACATTGATGTCTTAAGACACGAAGCGATTGGTTTGTGTGAGAAACAGTATTTATATAATTTTTTACCTCTAAAACACCACTATGTCCAACTCCGTTCAGCATCCGGTTGGTGAGGTCAAAAAACGCGCTCTGTTGGTGGAACTGATGAGTGCGAGACATCACTTCCGTTGTCAGAGCGGGTTTAGACCTCACTAACCGGATATGGAGGGCATTATTCGGCTGACAGACTGAGACGGTTAAAAATCATAATTTGTGTTCTACTGAAGAAACAAATTCACCTACATCTTGGATGCCCTGAGGTTAAGCAGATAAACATCAAATTTTCATTTTTGGGTGAACTATCCCTTTAAAATAAAGTGTAACCAAAATAACTAATAAAAATGGCAGAAGTGCATAATAAAATTACCAAAACTTAAACTAAAATTAAAATGATAACCAAAAACATAAAAACAAAAGCTAATTCAAATTATTAATAAATACTAAACATATAATACTAAAAATAACACTGGTGTTCACACACCTGGTGAAATTTGTTTCTCTTCCAAAAATAGGCCTTACACTCATTCCTTTATCTCTCAAATGAATGAGTTAAAATCTCAGAACAAGTAGAAGAAAGACAAAGAAATAGAGTAAGGACAGCAGGACATGGTAGATAAAGAGCATAAATGAGATTTAGGGAGGTTTGAGGCTAGTTGAAAACACAAAATAAGGGTTTTGAAATCATTACTAATTGTAATAGTCAATTTGGGGTTCAGCAATTTTTTTTTTTTTTACTGTTTACATTTTGCTGAAAACCCTATTTAACGGTGCCTATTGTGACAACCTACCACAAATATTGTGATAACATGTCCTGCTAAAGGTCAAGGTTTTAAATGAACTGTATCTTTATTCTTTTTTTTTTACTGACAGTTGAAATGTTCAGTTGCTTCAACTAGCCTCGGTCTATCCAATACTTCTCTTGTCTCATCTTGTCCCCTCTCCTGCCAGGCTTGATTGTGCAGTCCAAACATCCGTCAGGTGATCCACAACCAGACACATTCTCCACATGTCCACCCCCAGTCTAAAGCAAATGCTCTGACAGGTCTTTCCTATAAACGCGACCCAGCATCCATTATGCGAAAGGATTCATCTCAGTCCTCCCAAACAACATTGACACTGAAAGTATGAAATGCAATAACAGCAGCCAGGTGTATCTGTGAGTGTGTGTGTTTATAGAGAAAAAGAAATGTGATGTTCATCCCAAACCCTACTTTACATATTCACTTTACACATGCACATCATTTCCACAGCACTCTGCATATATTCCACACATCCTCTTTATAACAGACGCCAATATGTAATTTTGTAACCCCCCGGCTCTTTTTATTTTTTGACGGCTGTAAGTTGTACCACCAGCAGCTGTAGTAATATGTTAAGCAAATGCTTCTTTCTTCAAAATGGTGGTTTGTGGCAGACAGCTCCATTTGGCTGATAGTTTCTCCCAGCGTGGGTCCTGGTCCGCATTTATCATTCATCCTCGCTCTCGGCGCATAAACGACACCACGTGCCATGTCAGTCCACGTTCCCTCATATCTTTTCCAACCCCACGCAATCAATATGAGTTAAATCTCTAATTTTCTATGGTTGTTTCATATTTTCGTCCCCTCAACATGATCTTTGTTGTTTTTTATATAACATCCCTTTGATATGTGATCTGATAAGAGATGACAACCCTTCTCAGATTGTTTGCTGTTGACATCATATATATATATATATATAATTTCATAATTTTGTTTAGATAATGAGGTATCCCCCAATAAAGAGTGTCTAAATCCCCAAAAATCAAAACTTATTTAAAAAATATGCCAATAATAATGCATCAATGAATTCCATTTTTTATATAAATTAATAGGACATAAAACAGTGTCATGCCATTGGCCCAGATGCCAACGTGGTCAAGTTGTGTAACATGACCTGACCCTCAAAAAGCATGCACAAAAATAAGCAAGCTAAAGACAATATGACGCATTGTAATATTTCATTGTTCACCATGTAAACAACACAGTGTGTCTTGTCAATCCTCATACCCTCTGTTCTCTACCACCCCACACAATCGATACAACTTAAAGCTCAAATTTCCTAAGTCTGGTTTATGTTTTTGCCTGTTATCCATAATATAACATTAATTTGAGAGTGCATAACACTGAATATACTGAACCCGCTGGAAATCGATACATTCGTGTTGGGGGCGTATGGTAACTGTACTTAAGGACTCCTAGAGGACTGTGCATTGTCCGTGAAATGTATTCATTAAGGGCTGTTACGGAACTCCCCCACCCCTCGCCCACAGATCAGTCCATTCTAGATTTAAAAATGACCTTTTGGGATTGTAAACAGTGCATGTGGAATCACTTTATTTCTGCACTCCACTAATGAGAACAAAGCGGTTGTCAGTGTTTGATTAATGATTTTTTTTTCATAACCTGGCGGAGCAGGAGATCATAAAGAAGTCATTTTCCAACTTCCTCTCTGCCTGTTCAAAATTTGCTCGAATCCCAGACTAAAGGTCCGTATCACACAAGCTAAAAGCCACATGGCATGAGAACAGAAGGTCACAAGATTTCATTTTGTGGTGGAGAGAGCTGCTGGACTAACATCCACTGTAACCTGTGATTAAGCTACAGAAGTAAATTGTGGAGAGACTGTAGGCTGTGATGGAGCTGTAGGTTATTCTTCTCTGCATGAATGAGGTCTCTCTCTGAGTGCTTTCTCTGAGTTTGGAGTGGATGATAGAGAAATGAGCAGTGCGGAAAAGAACCGAAGGCTGTGGTCCCTTGAGTTTGATGGACATGGAGGAGTTGGTACTGATGCCAGACAGAGAACAACAGAATCTGAAACATGAGCCAAGAATCAACCTTGCATCACAACAAATTTAGCATATGGAGTTCTTACAATTGGTTCTTTTTAACCATGACAATATCGGTTGGTATATATATATATATATATATATATATATATATATATATATATATATATATATATATATATATATATATATATATATATATATATATATATATATATATATATATATATTTGTTTATAACTCTCTTTTGCTCACCAAAGCTTAATTTATTTCAAAAATACAGTAAAACACTGAAATACGTTTACAGTTATTTTCATAATAATAGAAGAATACTTTCCCAAACGTTTGAACAATCTCAAATGCATTAAATAGTTAAACATAAATAAATGGTTTAACAAAGTATGACTCTGTGTTCTGTAACAAAAATGTGATTTGGAACTTTTAATCCCTTGGGGGTGAAGGCTGAAAAGGTTCAGCACATGTTTAATTAAATGGAGGTGGATCAGGGTGATGGGGACATGGAAATCTTTACATATATTTTTTCTCCCTTTTGTAATTGCATTATTTTTAAAATACCATTGGAGTGATTAAACACAACACATTCCTGAGGATCTAGGGAGCAGAGAAGATCAATTTTAAGTCAGTCTTGACATAATGTTCAAGTAAAACAGACAGAGCATCTGAACAGTAATGCATGCAAAACTCCCTGGTTCAAAGACTATTTTAAAAGAGACATCCTGTGAAATTATGATCGTCAGTAAGCGAGAGACAGAAAGAGAGAGAGAGAGAAGAAGCATTTTTTTTTTTCATTTTTTTAAATGCGTGTTCTATAAAGTCTAAATAATCTAAAAAGCCAATAAATAAATGTAAAATATAAAAGCATTTTTTAACAATAATAACACAAAACAATATTTGTATTAATTACTTTTGTTTCTGATTTTATTGTTTTTCATAGTGTGAACATTTTCAATGTTTAAATACCTTCAAATGCAACATTAATTGTAATACGGAGGGTGCCAGTGTTGCTGCCGCATGAGCCTCAACAAATGGGTAGTTGCACCCCTGAGAGCAAGTAATGGTTAAACATTAGCATTCGAGATACATTTCATCCAGTTAGCTTCTGGATGGAAATGTTTTTATACTGAGCTGTGCATCATGATATTATTCATGGCTGTCAAACACTTTCCAGAGGCAACCCATCCCAAAACATGTTTATTCTCTTTGCTCCTGCACACACTGCAAAAAAGTACATCACTCTCAGAGAAAATGTTTCTGAAATCCATTACGGTGACAGGTTTTTCACTCACTGATTTGATGTCTCAGAAGAGACAGGACTTAAGCCTTAACTTCACATGTTACCTGACTGTCTTTACCCCACGGGTTAAAGGGGAGCTATGAGGGGGAGAAAGTGCAAAATTAAGCATCAGGGAGGGGAAAAGATACAAATTACTCCAGTGATGGAAATGAAAATGCATGACTTGCGATAATTGCTGTGAAAAAAAGTGACAGCTGGACTTTCTCTTTTCAATTTTAGGATGTGACACGGTCGAAACATACTTCTTTCCTAATGGACTGCTTAGGTGGCAGCCATCATCATCCAACCCCATGTAAAACAGATTACAGCCCCTCGCGATGTGTTTTTTGATGCAACACCGAATAAATGTGTTGATATTATGAGACAGATAAATGATAATGACTTGCAGATATAAATGGCGTGTGCATAAGGAACCAGGCTGCTCGACGTCAGGGCGGAGAAAAACATTGCTCTTCCTCATCTGGGACAATCTTACCTCTCTGGGAGACAGAGTGAATTTGTCATGTTCTCGCTATCAGCACACGCAGTAGTGGATTGATGCTAACATTAGCAGTTGATGTTTTGCCTCTTTCAGTTTGTTGCTGCGGAAATGAAGGACCACCATAAAAGTGGACTTATTTCATTAAAATAAACTTTCAAACAGCCAAACTAAGTCTGAAAGCTGCGTATAAATGTGATACAAGTGCTTAATAATCATGATCCACATGTAAACTGTTAGCATAAATAGAAAACTATTGCATGATTTTTTTCCCCCATCCATTCTAGGCGCAAACCCTACCCCACGGGAAATTTCATTGGTCAAATACATCACGCAGTCGCCTGTCAAGAAAAGTTCAGATTTCCTGAATTCAGTGCAGAATTCAAAAATATCATGTATGGATCCAGTCGTGATAAACAATAAATGTACAGTCACGTTAGTGAAATTTTAACAGTATTTTGTGTGCAAAAACAAGTGTCAATAGCGTAGAGATGTATGAATATCTGCTCACACAGAAGTTACTTTCAAACCAAGCAGCTTTTCTTTTTTCATTTGAATGACAAACTTGAACAAGTAAAATCTGCGTGGGAAACTTCTCCGCCCTCACTTGAAATTATTTCCGGAAAAGTTTACTCTGGCTGGTAAATACCTTTAAACTACCATTGGTCTCTGGGGGTTCGTCTTCTTTGATGTGGACATCTTCTCCAGTTAATTCAGTTCATTTGGTCAAGGTAAAAACATGAATACACTAGAGAGCTGCTTTATAGTAGAAACTGAAGCTGTAATTCTAACTGAAAGCTACTGTGACACTGTGTAACATTTGAGTTCCACAGAAGATGTAGACGAAGATTCAGTAATGTCAGATTTATTAAAAAATTTCAGAATAACATGACAACAACCAACAATGAACAGGAAACAGGCAAGAACAAAGAGATGATGACTAAAGACAAACAGCTGTGATTAGTGTCCATGGTGACTGATCAGTGGTGGGAACAAAGACAAAGAGACACACGTGATGAAGGTAAACAAACAGAAAGTCCATGAAAACTGCAACTAAACTGAACATGAACGTGACATAACACCCCTCCCGGCAAGGTGCGTCCTTGCACCATAGAAGAGTGATGACATATGGAGAAATGGCTTTTTAGGAGGAGGACACGGCGAAGGGATGGTGAAAGGATGTGGTAAAGGGAAGGTAAAGGCAGTACGATGAAATAAAGTGATGGTGATGGTGGGACGGCGATCCCCTGGTGGTGACGGTGGAGATGGTCCGTGAGCACAGACCCAGAGCTCCCAAGTGTCGACAGCTAGTGTTGTTTTTGGCAGCCTGTTTTAATTTTAGTTTTAGTCTAGTCTATTTTAGTTTTTATTAGTTTTAGTCACGTTCATACTCTTTTTAGTCTAGTCAAGTTTCAGTCGACTAAAAGTCTGAGCATTTTAGTCTTATTTTAGTCAGAATTATCCATGACTATTTTCGTCTAGCTTTAGTCAGCAAAAACTGATGACATTTTAGTCTAATTTTAGTCAATTTTAGTCTCTTTTTAGTAATGCAATTCTATTTAACCCAATCAATATAGTATAGTACCTAGTAGTACCTTTTAGCCAAACCTATTTTAAACATATATACTTATTATATTGTTACCTACATTATATAGATAATACCTTATAATGCCTTGAGATGTCTCTTAACCCTTTAAGACCTGAAGGCTTTTTTAGAGAGTTTCTCTCTCTCTCTCTCTCTCTCTCTGAGCGACAAACACAAAATTAAAGACTCATAACTCTAAAACTGTAGCAAGGAGAGTCAAAAGGTATGTATCATAACACTTTTAAATGTTTTAGAAAATATAAATGACATTACATTTGGACATTTTCATGCTGATAAACTGCTGATAAAAGACAATATATATATATATATATATATATATATATATATATATATATATATATATATATATATATATATATATATATATATTTCATTTTATAATTTTTCATTTTTTTTTTTGACATGGAATAACTCATGAAATACATGTGAGCTACATCTTTTTCAAATTTTGTGGTGATAAAGTGTTATTCATGTTTTTTTGCAGCTAGATGGCACCCACGGGCGGTAAACTCCGGTTTAGAGGCTCTTCTCAGCGCGCGTTACGAGTTTTTCGAAATGGTTAGATGCATTAAAAAGCTGAGTTTCTAAGTTTTAAGATGATACCTATTTTGTTATTTTGTTACTCCACGTTGGAAAACGAACATTGATGGTTCCAGCATTATTGGATACACACTGCAACCCGGAAAGATGAGAGACATGTTTTTAGCCAAGTATGTTAAATCATTCCATGAGTAATATCTTGTGATCAACGCAATATGCAATATTGTCAACAATATTGCATTATACATTTAATTATAGTCATCGTCACATGACCAGCATTTACGTTGCGTGTCGTCTCGTTTTCGTCACGTGATAAAGGTTCATTGACGACGATATTTAGTCATAATTTTTGTCGACAAAAGCAACACTACCGACAGCCCACGGCGGAGTCGAGAGAGGGAGGAGTCCAGATGGTGACGAGGCTGACGACATGGATCCACAGGCACAGACGGAAAGCCGATGGACTCAGGCGACTTCGCTGGTACTGGAGACATCGGTGATGCCATGGTTATGAACATCGAAGGCTGAGCCAGAGTACCTGAGGGCTGAGGTGAAGCCGGTGTGTAGGCAACACCAAGAAGGATCCCACTGCAGCTGTAGGCGTTGAGGGACGGATTGCAGTGGATAGCCCACAACTTCAACACACTACTTCCACCATAGTCCGTGGTGGAAGTAGTGTGATGACTGACCAAGGGGGAGCTGGCAGGACGAGGGAACCCACTGGAGCCGCAAGTCCGAGGGTCTCCAGTGGAGGCAAAGGTGGGAGGAGCCAATGCGGAGCCGACAGGCCAAGATGGAGTGAAGAGGTCAAAGCTGGGAGGCGGAGCCATAGGATCCTCTCGTACTGACGCTGCTGGTAGTAACATGACCTGCAGCTCGACATAGTAGCAGGGCTTCCGCAGAGATGGCGCAGGGCTGACATTGGATGAGCTGGAGGACTGGCTGAGCTACCTGGTGATCGAGGTGGTGAGGATCTCAACGGAATGACATTGAGTATATACAGTACAGACAGTGAGTACATACAGTCATTAGTACAGTTCAAAAACAGTGATGACCAAGGTACTGGGTGGGATAGTGTGGGAGTAGATGCTTCCTCATTGAAGTTGATTAGCCAGTCCTCATTCTGTCATCACGACTCCCTTGTCCACTGATGTCGCAGGCTCACACCCTTGGTCAGACTCACGATGGAGCTCCACTTTCGGGGTAAGGGTCAGCTCTGTCCTCTTCTCCTCGGGCTCTGGCTGACGTATTACGGTGGGTGGTAGCTCTCGATCGTGGCGTGTACTCCACGGTCAAATGTGATGATTCAGGCTCTGGGTCTGGCTGGGTCCTGGATCGGGGACGGACACTCTACAGACACCGGATGATGGCTTCTTTCCAGTTTAGACCAGTGGTGTCTGGGAGGTCAACGGGATTGTGGTAATTTGCCCCGATCCAGAAAAGCGACTTCAGGGTCTTGTTGCACTCAAAAAAATGGTTTTGCAGCACTGTTGGTTTTACCCTAAACTGTTTTGTTAAAATAACACACATACATTTCTTTTCCCACCAAAACACTATTGTATTGCGTTTCATTAACTGAAACTGTGCCAATTTCCACTATACTTAATTATCAGTCGTTAAACTAATGTAAAGTGTTTAAGTTCGCGATTCAAAAAACCGGATGTGACGACTTCCAACGTATTTGATGAAGACGGCGCGAAGGAGGTGGCAAGGTGAATGGCGTCAGATGTTAGACGTTTATTGTGCCATTAATGGATGATTCCATGCGATTGAAAGATGCGTGTTTATTTGTAACATACTTGTACTTGTTACACTAATCTGTAGTGTAAAACGCTTAACTTGAAAAAGTTTTACGTGGCTTCATGCACTAAGACAGTGATATTAAAAGTAAAAACTCAGTACGCACCTTATTAATAAATGCAGATGAATCCAGCATATGAATGCAACGCGTTTAGTTAACGTAAACGTCGTTCATATTTTAGGTTAATCTGCACGAATAACATGTGGTTTAGGCTATCATCATCATCAGAATTTGATATTTTTAGATTGCTGTTTCGGTATTAATAGCTATGTTAAGCGTGTAAAACATGGGAGGAAAACGCTTATCGTGTAAATAAACGCATTGCGTTGATATTTTGGGCTCATCTGCTTTTATTGGAATTGTGTTTCAGAGTTTGGTCTTTGATTATCTATAGTATTATAGTATATTAAGGCCTGGTTTCACAGACAGGGCTTAGGCTAAACCAGGATTAGGCATTATTTCAATTAGGGCATTGTAGCTTTTATAAACGTAAACTAGAAAAAAACATTACTGGTGTGCATCTTTAGATAAAACAATGACAATCCACATATTTTAAGATGTATCATGTATAATGTATTCAGTAAAAACAGCTAAAATATGCATTTTAGTCTGTGAAAATGGGGTAAAGCATTTTAGCTCCTAAAACCTCCCAGTGTAGTTTCTAAGCTATGCAAGTCCCAGTAAAATTGTACAATAATGCCACGTTCACCTTGCAGATGCATACATTTTGACATTTTATCTGATATTACTTTTTTATGACAGTTTTTCATCATGGTTTTTGGAGTTCGTCACTGTCTTTGGTGAAATAAAGGAAGGAGATTTATTGAAGGAGAAAATGGCGTTTTGGCTAAGGTAAGTGAAGCACTGTATTTGTCTTTTTAGGTTTTAATAAAAGTAGTTAGTTAGAACCCATGGCTTGGCACAATAAAACTGCTAAACCTGCTCTTCATAACGTCTTTGTTTTAAATTTATCCCATTGTTGGTGTCAACATTCGTTGTCAAGCTGGATGGATACTCTGGAAAACTGATGTTTGCAAATTGAGGAGTCGTCCTTGGACAAAAAATTAAACATCTCTTGGTGCCCACTACACAGGTATGAAAAACTACACTCAACAAAACCTTGAATTAAAGCGTTAGTTTACCCAAAAATTAAATTTCTGTCATTACTCTCCCTCATGTCGTTCCACACCGGTAAGACCTTCATTCATCTTCAGAACACAAATTAAGATATTTTTGATGAAATCTGAGGGTATCTGATCTACTCATAGGCAGCAACGTCATTACACCTTTTGACGTTCAGAAATGTATTTAAAAACATGGTTAAAATAGTCAACGTGACTGCAGTGGTTTAACCTTAATGGTATGAAGTGACGGGAATACTATTTTTGCACAAAAATAATGACTTTATTCAACAATTTAAACTGTTGTCATACGTAGTGAACTCACTGCTGACTGACTTGTTTACGTCCGAATAACAGCTCGTTATTGGCTGACTCCTGTGTCAGCATCAAATGCATGTGTTCAGCTTCAGCCTATACTAAGTTGGCATTCGGATGTAAACAAGGATGACAGTTCCAATTGTTGAATAAAGTCATAATGTTTGTTTTGTTTTTGACCACAAAAACTTTAACCATATTTTTAACTAACTTTTTGGACGTCAAAAGGTGCAATGACGTTGCTGCCTTTGAGTAGATCAGATACCCTGGGATATCAGCAAAAATATCTTAATTTGTGTTCAGAAGATGAATGAAGATCTTACTGGTGTGGTACGACATGAGGGTGAGTAATAAATGACAGAAATTTAATTTTAGGGTAAACTAACCCTTTAAAACAATATTCTCTCACTGGGGTTATGGTCATGAGCATGCATAAAAAAACAGATATAAGATTGTTTATTACCATGATAAATACAATAAATGCAAAGTAACTGACAGATGTTACATGTATAACACTATTGTTAATGGACAATGTTCTGCAGAGTTTAGCTCTAACTTACCCCAGCGCAAGCTGAAAGTTTAACACTTTGTTCTTATTTGAAAATTAAAAAAAACATTAATGGTTCAGGTGCATTTAATTTGGGTCGAGTTAAACTCCGCAGAACAGTCCCTCTAGGAGCAAGCTTTCACACCCCTGATGTAAAGCATGAGGAGGATGGATAACTGAAAGTGGTTGAGTATGATGGGAGCAATGGCAGGGTAATCCTATGGAAAGGTGAATTATTTTAATTTTAAAGGGTAAAGGCTATATTTGGGTAATGTTGTTGTTGTTTGCATCTTTAGAATGGTGACATTGAACTGAAGAGAGAGTGCACAATCAAATCTCTCTGTGTCTACATGAAAGAAGGCCCTAGCAGTCTGATCTGTATATGGTGAGTATATGTGCATTTTAAAATGTTGTTTATTTTCAAGGATGCTAAATGCTTTGTTAAAGTTAATACACAGGAATTTAAGAGTACTGTTTTTGTTTTGTTTTGTTTTTTTAATATCCACACTAGGACAGGACAGGAGGCGATTCAGAAGACTTTGATGGGGATTTATTTCATAAGACTGGAAGGTGCAGATATAGAAGAGAGCCTAGCAGATGTTGGAGTGGTGTTAGAGGGGCAAAAGGTTCTTCAGACCTTAGCAGTGTCCCATATGCCATATACAGCCATGTTGATGAGACTAAAATATGGACTGAATTTGAGCTACCCTCCTGGATTCAGGTATACTTTCAAAGCACTGCAAAAGTTGATGGCAACAAGTTATCCAATAAAGTGCATTGAAGAGCACACTACCATCTGGACACTTTTTTTTTGTAAATTTGTATAAAAAAGTTTTTTAATTGTATTTATCCTTTGTTTGTTTTTGTTTTTCTAGGTTAATTTTCACTTTCTGAGTTTGCAGATGTCTTTTGATTCTAACATTATCTAAAATTACTTTTACATCAGACTGTTAAAAGCATTTGCACAAGTTTAAAGATTCTTGAATGTAATGACTGAATAGGCTGTTTAAAACACAGTTTATTGCAACTGACAAATACAGTTTGATAACTTGTTACATATCTTGTCTTTTTTTTTTGTCTCTACAAGGTAATCACACACAAATAAATGCTGCTTTGAAGGGAGTTACTTTAAATAGAAATCACTGAGTTAAAGTAACAAAACCTAATTGGATGGAACCACTGTCCATAATTTAATTGAGTTATTTGAAACAAATCTCCTTTTGTTGGTTGAATGAAACATATTTGGTTGGTTTTAAATAAACTAAAGCATGTTCACTAAACTTAACAAGTTTAAGTTACAGGGAAGCAATTGCATTGATTTGATTTGACATTACTATTTTACATAGATTTGTCCTCTTTCAGTTGTGTTGTCACAACACAAGAATTTTACATAGATTAAAAAAATTCTATTAATGTTAATAAAAAACAATTTGCTTGTGTGGAACCACTGTCCATAATAAAATTAAGTAGGTTTAAAGGATCATTTTTTTGAGTGTGTCGAAGGGGCAGGAGATGGCGAGATGGAAGAACTCCTCAGCAAATTATAATAAAATCATGGCTCTTCTGAGCCAGGGTCATGAATATCGCGACATAATCCATTATTCAGGTCGGTTGTTCTGTAATGTTGAGTTCCAAAAAAGAGAAAGACAAATGTTAGATTTATTACAAAACTCAGATACACAGAGAAACTTAAATACACAGAGATGATGACTAAAGACAAACAGCAGTGATTAGTGTCCATGGTGACTGATCAGTGGTGGGAACAAAGACAAAGAGACACACGTGATGAAGGTAAACAAACTGAAAGTCCACGAAAACTGCAACTAAACTAAACTGAACGTTTGTTTGTTGTTTCCATGTTTAATACTGTAAAGCTGCTTGCTTTAAAGCAATATATTAAATAAAGTGCTATATAAATAACCATAACAGGACTTGCTTATGGTTATTTGGACTGGGGTGCCAAATTGCAGAGCTAGTGCAAACATATCCACGTCCATACCCACTGAACAAAGCTATGTCCAGAAGACGTCTTTTCAAATTCTTTGTCACAAAAGTCGTACATTGAACAGACGTCCACTGAGGAGCCAGAGTAAAAGTTTTTAAGATGTCTTTTTTTGACGTCTTCTGCATGTCCGATATAGATGTTCATTGAACCTCCGTACAAGGTTAAAATGATGCTATCCCAGCTAGAAATGTTACTGTTATAAGAATGTTTTAAGAACATTATGCTATGTTCTGGTAATGTTTTCAGCGGTAAATTTTATTTTTGTTCCCAGAATATTCTCCTAAAAAGGTAGGATAACATTATTTAAAAACATTGTAAAAATGTTTAGTGATAACATTGTTAGAACATTATCCCCTAACATTATTATAAAGTTTTTAGAGGAAAGATCATATGGTTTCTTAAAGGGTTAGTTCAACCAATGACACCATTGTGTCATTCCACATCCGTAAATCCTTCATACATCTTCGGAACACAAATGACGATTTTTTTTAATGAAATGTTAGAAAAAAAAAAAAACATAATTTACCACTTTATTTACAAAAAAATAAAAAATATATTATCCAATGTCAGTTCTAGAATGAACACAAAACGCATGCATCGTAGCAGATCAATAGTTTCGTAAATTATGTTTTTGGTTTTTTTTCAAAAATAAAGCACTCATATCACTTCATAAAACTGAAGTTAAACCACTGGAGTCACATGGAGAATTTACTACCTTTTTGGACTTTGAAAGTTGTAGTTGCATTGGATCTCTATGGAGGGAGAGAAAGCTCTCTTATTTCATTAAAAGTATCTTCATTTGTGTTCTGAAGATGAACAAAGGTCTTACGGATGTGGACTCAAGGGTGAGTAATTAATGACAGAGTTTTAATTTTTGGATGAACAATCCCTTTAACATCTGTTTTCTCACTGATGTCGTTATTTTGTTATTGATAGGAAAGTGCACATATGCATGTTAACGCTGCTCTCAGCAGCATGGGGTTGTCTGGATTTTCACTAATAGTATACCACTGCAAAAGTTTCTTAGGCTTTTTACTCCTAAGCAAAGAACCAAAAAGAACTTATATCAGTATATCAGGACCTTAACTGTATTATTACATTTAAAATGCAACGTGAGACCTGTATGGGTATACATTCACAGTAAATCTGATTTCTCAGTGCATCATGAAACGTTAATGAGCCCTCACCTTTAATGACAGAAAGAAGAAACATCTGGCAAGTTGCCTTCATTAAGGCAGCCAAAAAGACCTGAAGGGGGTTTTCAAATTGAACTCCTCGAATGCTGCCAAAACAAAGTTTACTGTGGTGTCAAAGGGTTTTGTTGACAGCTCCTCCAGCGAGTGACAAAGTATGAAGACATATTGAGCTGTCACTTCAAAATTTGTTTGGAGATAAATAAGGATCTGAGTAAGGTTGAGCCCACATCCTGTATCACTGTAGATCACCAATAGGTGTACTGCATTACACATGAAATGTGTATAGACTAGAGATGCACCGATACAAAATTTCTCTGCTGATACCGATAGTCGATTATTCAGAATTATATCGGCTGATGCCGATACCGATACTGATAGTTTGGTTTTTCTTCAGGAAAGTAATGTTGCAAACTAAGGAAACCCTCTCATTTGGTACACTACAATATTAGAGGTTACAATTAACAACAGAGGTATTATATTCAACTGCTGTTTATTTTCACACTCAAATAAAAACTGAAATGTATAAAGTATCACATAAGGTAGTTTTCATAAGCGCTTGTCTTCATGGCAAATTTACACAAACATAATTAACAGCAAATAAGCTCCTCTCTAGTGTTCAGATAGATAGATAGATAGATAGATAGATAGATAGATAGATAGATGATAGATAGATAGATAGATAGATAGATAGATAGATAGATAGATAGATAGATAGATAGATAGATAGATAGATAGATGATAGATAGATAGATAGATAGATAGATAGATAGATAGATAGATAGATAGATAGATAGATAGATAGATAGATAGATAGATAGATCTATCTAGATAGATAGATAGATAGATAGATAGTGACATAATGTGACATATAATGTGACATATAATGTGACATATAATGTGAGATATATATTGTGAGATTTTGGTTGGGTGACAGTTGTAGGTTACAGTTTGACAAGTTTACAGTTTGACAAAAGCACAATGTAGTGTTTTATTGTGAGTGTACACAACTATAAGTAAACACTTTGCAGTTTGAAAGATGTCCTGTATGAACAAAATGACAGAGTATGTTTTTATGTTTCCACTGTTTGATCGTGTCCATGCCTCTCTCTCTCTCACACACACTCACTCACACACACTGGTTTGTTGAATTGCGGGGGAGTGTGGTGCTTAAAACATTAGCATACCTTTGAACGGACAACAGTTTTCTGCCCCACTTTTACAATCTCCATGTCCTGGACCCATCCATCTGTAAAAAAAACCTGGGCCTGCTGCAGCGACTTGAAGTTACTGAAAACGTGTGTGTGTGTATGCACTAACACTTAAAATCATGTAGTTGTGCATGTGTGTGTGTAATATTAAAAAAATAATAATAATAAATAATAATTATATATATATATATATATATATATATATATATATATATATATATTTATTATTATTATTATTATTATTTATTTATTTTTTTAAATATATATATATATATATATATATATATATATATATATATATATATATATATATAGGGGTGCTGGATGTTGGGCAAAAGTTTGACGTCCCTTGACCAGTCGCTCTGCTCTTAAGGATCCAGTCCTTTGATTCCCTTTATTTCGTCATTAGGATTTCGTTTTAGGCGGTATTGTCCGACAATGTTTTCTTTAGCCCGCTGCATTTTGTAGGATTATATTCTGTTTTTCATGCTAATTTTTAATTATTTTCATGCCAGAAAACTAGCCTATGCCAGCCCATGTAAACGGGCCAAACATACCCATAATTCGTACCCTTGCGTTCTGATGACGTTGCCGCCCAGTTGGTCACATGTCTTAGCGATCTCTATTGTTCACAAGCTGTTTTATTGACGTATTTCTGCTGTTGAAACACAAATAAAGTGAGACATGATACATTCTGGTAAGTATTATATCTTTCAACATTCCTTTGATGTTCATTCATGTTACAAGATATAACTTGTATTCACTCAAAAAAATAACTTGTTGGTCTAACTTAATTCAATTATGACACCTATTTCCACACAGTTGAACTGATTTATTTGAACTTAAGCTAGGTTCATTGTACTAATGAGTGAAATTCATCCTAATTGAATGAGATCACACCAGTTTCATTTGACGTATTCTGTGAATGTTTCCTGAACATAATTCATTCTTGTTGATCCAACCAGTGCTTTGTTTTTTTTTTGTTTTTTTGTTACCATCATGGTGAAGATGTGCGCTTGTGCTTAGGTTTTGAGTAGCTGTTGTACACAGACATACATGTTTCATGACCATTGAGAGGGGAAAAGCTGATGACCATATGTAGACTGTGTAAATTTTGTGCTGGCCCTCAAACTAATTTATTTATATTTCTATAAAAACTAAAATAACACTTTTTCATATGCTAAGTAACATTTATAGCATGCAAGTGATGATCAGATAAAGAACTTCTCATTACTGGCTTGAGCACAGTTAATGCTCGTTGAAAACAATATAAATTTATTTTACGTAGCCACCTAAAGCCTAACCACAAGGTCTACACTTCAGCATAATGGTAACCTCAAAAAAAATCGACATAACAAACTCTTTTAAATGTCAAATATAACTGAACATCAAACTTTAAAAGGTATTTCCCTTTACTAAAAAACACATTAAACAGCACTTAAGTTCAACATTTACTGTCCCAATCTTTCCCTACGCAAAGCATGCTGGGAACTAGAAATCCACTGCCCAGGTTCAATCAATGCAACATAAATGACCTAACATTTTGCAAATTTAATTTCATTTAACATAATACAATTGAGTGCAAATGCCAATTAAGTAAAAAACTAAAGATTTGTGTTGGTTCAGCTTATTTTATTTAAATAAACTGAACAAGCAGCTAGAATCATTTTTTTGAGTGTTGAAGAGGAAGAAAAGACTTGCGCTCCACGCTGTCGCCTAAACTGAGGCATTACATCTGACACGTAATATTTAAGAGCGTCACAACGCCATATATTTTTTGAATTTCATGATAAAAGTATTTGAAAGCTGAAACGTTTATAAGAGAATAAACTCGTTAAATTACAAGAAAAAATTCCTTAAATTTCGAGAAAAAAAAGTCGAGATAAAATGTTGAGAATAAACTCGTCAAATTACAAGAAAAAACTTGTTAAATTTCGAGAAAAAAGTCGAGATAAAATGTTGAGAATAAAGTCATTAAATTATGAGAAAAAGTTGTTAAATTATGAGAACAAATTCGTTAAATTACGATTTTTTTTCACATAATTTAACGACTTTTTTCTCGTAATTTAATGACTTTATTCTCAACATTTTATCTCAACTTTTTTCTCGAAATTTAACAACATTTTTCTCATAATTTAACGAATTTGTCCTCTATCCCATATTAGGCAGCAATATGAGTCAGACCACTACTTTGAAGAAGAGATTTGGGATCAGATACTATCACATTTTCATTCTTCCATTTGCTCATCTAATTTTATTAAAATATATATTTTAAAATAAATAAACATTATATAGAAAATAAAGTACCAGACAGGTATTTAATACTTGGAATGAAGTGTTTAACAGGGTCAGGGACAAGTAATGTCCCAATAAGGCAGTAAATATTATTATTGCATACCGTTTTATAATACACTACAATATACACTGATGCAATCTTTTATTAATTCAATCAATATTAATTTACTTCTCAGCTTTTTTAAATAATTGTTAATATCTGCTGGGGGAATGAATGAATGAATGAATGAATGAATGAATGAATGAATGAATGAATGAATGAATGAATGAATGAATGAATGAATGAATGAATGAATGAATGAATGAATGAATGAATGAATGAATGAATACTTTGACTTAAGGTCTATTAAATAGAATTTTGCTGAATGGTTGGGCATTTCCTTCATCATGTGAGCCACTAGCTGTCTTCACTTACAAAATTACTGCTGCAGTGTAATGGATGCATCTCTCAAGACAAGGGACAAGTGTCATATTATCAGTCATATCAGTGTCCATAACTGCTGAGTTGAGTCTCATTGCATGTCAAAACCTATTAGTACCTTGTCGAGATAAAGCCAGTCACGACAGATTTAGGTCAGGGTGTCAGATGGGCGATATTTCGGGGGTCACCTAAGCCTCACCCCACGACGCCAAGCAGCTGGGAAAAGAGGAGGACCGCAGCTGCACCTTCCTCATCACGTTTGACACCTCTCCATCCATCTGCTGTCCCCTTCAGCTGTTTTCTCCATCCTCCTGTTCTCTCAGTCATTAGCGTTCTCTTCTCTTTTGATGTCTGTCTGCCGTTGATGGGAAGTGAGAGAGGGAAAGCTGAGAGAAAGGGATGAGTGCAAATGATTGATGCAAGAATTCACAGACATCAGTTCAAACAATAGTTTAGGGACATCAAATCAAAACAGCGTGGAGAGTTTTGGGGAAAAGTTCTGATTTATTGCAATTTTTTACATTCCAACTTTTCATGCAGTAGAAAAACCTGTATCTTATTTATTAACTAGTAATTCAATTTTACCAGTCACTGAATGAGCTGAAATAGTGCTGCCATTTATTGAAATAAAGTCATTGTCATCTTTTTAGTGCAAATGTGTCTTGTTTCTCTTCTCTGATTTACACTATGCTAATGTAACCCCTCTACCCAAGTCCTACTCGCCCCGCTCTGCGCAGAACTCGAACCTGGGTCTCCGGCATGGGAGTCGGACACTCTAACAAGGAGGGTAGGAGTGAGGTTTTACTTGCACTGCAACTACTCCGTTACACTCACCCCCCTCAAACTCACTCCCATCCGGGTCACGGCACCAACGTAGCCCCTCCAGTTCACACCTGCGCGCTTCAAGCAGGACGCGAACCCCGGGCCCATCTGCATGGGAGTCGGATGCTCTAACAAGGAGGCTAAAGGCTGCAACCTCTAGCATCAGTCGCTAGATCATCTCTTGAGATCTGAGTAGTGAGGTTTTACTTGCACAGCAACTATTAGCTGGCCTCCGTTACACAAAATATAGATGTAACACAGATCGTATGTACGGGAAGAAGAAGGCGGGAACCGGCGAACGTTTAACAAAACTTTAATTCCAAAATAAATAAAAAAACTAAAGTAATGCCGGCAGACCCTCGTGGACGTCTGCTGGCCACACAAACATAATAAAACATAAAATAAAGTCCAGGCCTGGTCCTCTCTCGTCCTTCACGGTCGTCGCTCCTCCTTTTATGCTCCCGGAGCTCCTCCGCGAGAAACTCAAGGCCGGTGCGCCTCCCAGGTGATGCTCGTTATCACTTGCATCACCGGCCTCGCGCCGTTCCCTCACGGCTCTCGCCCGCCCTGGTCGCCACAATAGAATAACTTGCTGCAATAAAAAAAGTCATTTTAATCAGGTGTTTATTTCAGGATTATGCACCATTTAGAATTGAATTATAAATTCTAACAAATTACAGTTTAAATTGTTGAATTTTAATTGAGCTACCAAACATGATGCAGAATTGTAATTCAAATTTAAATGTAAGTATAATTAAAATATTAAAAAACAAACAAACAAACAAAAAAGCACTGTAATCTCTAACAAAAAAACACTAAAATGTTTGTCAAGACAATTTGAATGCTGGTTTGACAAAGTCTTGTTTCAAAGAAAGCAAATGTCAAAAGCTGAATAGATATTATTATTTATTTGATATATTTCATAATTTTTAATAAATTCACTTTTCTGGACCAGGATAGAACAATGCCTAATTTTCCAGAATGCAGTACCTGTGAATATCTATAGCCATGTTTCCATCCACCTATTTTTATGCAAATTTTGGGATATCGCATATAAAAGAAAAAAAAAAAGATCCACATAACTTCTAAAAATATGCAAGTCATTTATGATGTAGGAAAAAATAACCACAGTCCAACCGCGATTGCAGCAACTTCCATTTTCATTACAGATATTTTGTGGCAATTTCCCATGAAGTGATGATTTTGTTTTCTTGAACACATGGGAAGGAAATATTTTTTTTCTTTATTTGCAAATGTTTTATGTGATATTCCAATGTTGCACATATGTTAAAGTCGCAACTTTCATCTGAAATTCATCTTCCTATCATTCCAATTCAGTTTATGCAGAATAATGTATGCCAAATCGTACTAGTCTGCAGCATCTTTTTTAACCTATAGCATTCAGACTCGCAAGATTCATTTGTAAAAAAAAAAAAAAAAAAAAATGTGACCCTGAAAAAGATGCTAAAAAAGGACAGACAGAATAAATTACGCAACCAATATGTGAAAATCATCCTTACTGAATTAAGTATGCTCCAAGCTCTGGGGGGTTAATTCTACATTCATGCTTCCTTGTTTATTTATTTGCTTGTGGACTCATTTGCCCTATAATCGATTGAATTAAGCAAGTATGCTTTTCACAGATGCTTGAAAACAAAAGCCTCCATCACACACACAAAAAAAAAAAAAAAAAAAAGGAAAATAAAGAATATTTGAGGTTACACGCCTCGATTGACTCCCCATTGGTGTGACTGACAGATCCAGCTGTTATGCCTGAGGCTAACATGGAGGCGAATCAGTGTGTCCCATTCATTACTGCCTAATAATGCAAAAACTCATTATCATGGTCATGGTCCTTCTGTCACCATGCAGAGCAAAAGGCCCCTGTTTTCTCTACTTCCCTAATTACTTTATCATACTAAAAAAGGGAGAGGTGACAGTCTGTTCTGGCTTACTCTCAGAGGTGGCAATGTTTGGCTATTTAACGTCAGCCACTTAGGCCCTGCTATTAGATGTCATAACTACACAATTTTTCTGACCAAAAAAAAAAAAAAACATCTTTCACCATTGATGACCATTCCAAAGTAGCTGTACTATATATTCTGACAAAATAATATTTGTTGTGAACAACATATTGCAAATATTTCATTATTGTATTGTAGATACTGTACATTATCAGTGCATTAGTGAAATTTCAGCAGTTTTGTGAGCAAAAAAAAAAAAAAAAACATCCATTGACCATTGTCAGTATTGTAGCAATGCATGAAGCACGATTCATACAAAAGGCACTTGCAAACTAAGCAGCTTTCTGTGTCAATGCAAAGAATCTGAGTGACCAACATGAAACAAGCAAAATCTGTGTGGGGACCTTTTTACCCTCAATCGGCCAGATTTACTTTGAAATGACTGAATTTCACACCTTTATAAATGTGACTTATATTTTCCCCATCTACTGCATTTGACATCACATCTTAGAATAGTTGCTTGCAGTACATGCATGCTAACAAAAGGTATTTCTGCATTTCTAATTAAGCAACAAGCAAATATAACAATTTATTTTAATTTTAAAATGTTACTAGCAGCTGCAGGTACTCATTACCTTCCAAAAAATTGTCCAGTACTGTCCATTTTTGGTTTGGTTTCCAAGTTCCATTGGCTCAGCTGGACGTGATGGATCATCCCCAACTCTCACTCTACAGAACACAAAGCTGGTCCATCTCTTCCCATCTGTTAGAGATGCTGGATGGCCATGACTCTGTCCAAGTCTCCCCATTTGTTATGAATAGCCCCTACATCCTGGCGCATGCATCCGCTTTCAGTCACTCGCTGGGTCTTAATCAAGGTTGGCATGGGGAACGTAACAGGTGAGCTCCGCTAATGACGCCGATTACAAAAGGCCTTGCAGTGGAGAGATGGGCTTGAGGCGCAACCAATAGCTGGACACTCATTCTGATGGGGGTTTTGCCCTTCTGAATACCAGACATGTTTGGTTTGGCTCTTATCTTCACACCGTCAGGGATTTTTCAGAGAGCCATGTGGTTCTGATTCACCAGCCCATGCCTTGACAGCTGGGAAAGCAGATTTTAGCAAGGGGAATTTAGCTGGAGTTAATGGTTAGGAGATAACACGTACAAGACGTCAAAATAGCTTCATTCTGATTTCTGTATTGCCAACTGAACTGCAGCATGAAAGCGAACACCAAACAGAAATACCATTGTGGGTTGGTTTGGCAAACTGGTTAAAGCTCAGGAATTGTAATTGAAAGATTGCTGGCACAATACCATAAAAAAACAACAACAACATTGTGCCCTTGAGCAAGGCACTTAAAGTCAACATAAAATGGCATTCTCAACCCATTTTACTTCTGTAATGTGATGTTGTCCAAGTGAAATAGGATGTTCAACAAGAGCAAATAAAGGGTAATCCAAAAGGGAATTGATTGAATCTTGAAAAAATGGGTATCTAGTGGTCCTGAGTTTGGATTTAGATGTATAAAAAAGGTGGTGATAATTCTCTGGGCCTACGATTTCACCCGATTTCACTCACGCCCCTCCATCAGTGCATGTTTTTTTGCTTGTTTGTTTGTTTTTTTGGGGGGGGGAAACATGGAATGATGAATCGTGAGATGAAAGATGTGTATTAAGAGTGCAAATAGGGACAGTGTGTGATTTTATGTTAACTTTAACCCTAGGATCCTCCAGGAGGGTTTCTTCTTCTTCTTCTTCTTCTTCTTAATATCTTATCTAACCGAATTCTTTAAATTTGGTTTCACTTGTATTAAGACGTAGGCATATAAATTCATGGCAGCTTGGGCCAAATGCACATCTGTGCCTGGTGGTGATACCAGGTTGCTGTATCACTATATGTCAGAGTGGTAATCCAGCCCTTTAGTCGGCTCAGAGTCCTTATAAGCATTCAGCTCTAGCGCGCATAACCAGTCGCTCTAAACGGCTTTGCCGGGTTTTGATAGAGATTAGTTTCCTGTGCCTTAATGACCCCTCAAATTAGTACCCAGAATTAGACTAATTAGAAGTGTGTGCTTTCCTTTAATTAAAAGCCGAAATGCATCGTTGACTTCAGTGAGTTTTCGAAAGTTCATCTGGGGCTCACAGAGCAGGGCTCTCGGCAGCTCTCCAGAACACTGCGTCACCCCGGACTTCCAAATGACATTATTCACAGTTGACTTGGCTGTGCTCACAGTGAAATCGCTACGGCGTCCGCGCCAGGTCTCCCCTCACCCCCCCTGCCAGCGCCCCCTCGTGCACCAGGCCCCTTTCAAGCATGCTATTTCAAAGCCCTCTGTCCCCCACGTTCCAGTGAGATTTGAAATTGCATGAATGTTGCCCTTCAGAGTAAAGTGTTTGGGCACCCTTGGTTTTAAACCAATCTAATCCTTGTAATCACGGATTGTGCTCAAACCCCCATGCTCCCGGTGGGAAAAAAAAAAAAGAGTTTGGAGGGGTTGAACAGAATCCCTGTCGGCGTCGAGCCATGACCCGAATAGCAGCCAATATAGCGCCTTATTTCTCTATACTTTAAGAGATATGTGCTAGCAAAGCGAAAGTGACAGATAGTGTTTTGTGGCCGGCTGGGAGATATGTGTGTCCCCTATAAGAAATGACAAGTGCATTTTCCAAAAAGAAAGACTATAATGTTTTTCTGTTTAGCAGTTGACAGTTTGCCTTCGTCATAACATGAGCTTAAGCGCTTCGGAACAAGCGTGATTATTTTAGGCCCCCGGCGTCTCTCTCTCCACAAATTGAAATCTTTTATGGGGAAGGCACCGCTAAGGCCCCGTGGCGGGGGAGCCACCTAAATCAGCATGCAAAGTGAATCTGCTATATTCACTTCCATTGACCTCCATCTTTGCACTGAGCGCAACAGCAATAAAAAGAAAAAATGTGCCTCTTTTCCAGCAGTGTCCCAAGAGTCTATCGCATTTTTTTCCTGGGATGGATTTTCATGAATTTGCAAAGCGCTGGAGCATTATGCCCATTAAGCTGGACTGCAGTCGTCTATTTGCTGCTCTTGGAATCAAAATGGCAGCTGACACAGAGAGATTATTATACTTTTTGCACAAACATTGAAGGTCTCTCGAAACCACATCACCTGGAGCCATGGCCCCATATAAATTAGACCCCTTTCTGTTAGTGTTAGCAGCAGTGGGGATAAGTCATGTCAATTTACAATTTGAATCTGTCTTTTGTAACTTTGCTAATGTACTGAGAATTTTTTTTTTTTTTTTGGTCTTTCATACAAATATTGATTACACATTATTGTGATAGTCCACTTTAGACATTCTAATAACTAAAATAACTTTACATGTCAACTAACTCTCATTAGAGTATTAGCAGTCTGTTAGGGTTAGGGATCGGGTAAGAAGAATAAGTTGACATGTACTTGCAAAGTTACTTATAGTCAGTAGAATGTCTGTTGGGGGAGCATCAAAATAAAATGTTAGCAGATATTAAGTAGACAGTCTACTGATAGACTCTAATGACTGCTAATTGACATGCAGATGCAAAGTTACTGTTAGTGGAAAGTCTAAAGTGGACTATCAAAATAAAGTGTTACTTAAATATTTGCTTGAAGGAACACTTAAATTTACATCAGTTTACAAGGCTTTTTTATAGTTTAGCTCATGTAGATTATGGACCCTATAATACACCCGGCGCAATGCGACGCAAGGCGCAGCGCAAGTGTGTTTGCTAGTTTGCATCCGGCGCCATTCGCGTTTTCCCGTTCAGCGCCACGTCCTTAAATTAGTAAATGCATTTGCGCCAGTTAGTGCGCCCATGGGCGTGCTGGTCTAAAAAAGAGGTGTGTTCAGGCGCATTGCCGGTGCATTGCTATTTTAAGGAGCTGAAAATAGACTGCGCCATAGATCAACTCAAACCTGGTCTAGAGTCTGAAGTCAATGGCGCAATATTTTTTTGTTAGAGCGCGTTGGTAGAAACTGCGCTCTGGGCACGTCCACAGTGCGCGTTGACTTTGCTTATTACACCCAGGGATGCGCATCACACAAACATGCCAAATATTAAAAACTAAAGGATTACAGTGTAAAAGAATATTATTGTGTAGGCTACATAAATATAAAAATGTAATGATCAATAGTCATTGGGTCTCATTCATGAAACATTCGTAAATATACAAGTAAATATGTGAGTGATTTGCGCGTAAACAGACTTTCCCGAAAACTCTCCTCCTGATTCACAAATACTTCGTAAACGTCAGAAGTGATAGTGAAATGTGTGTGTGTGTTAATGAATTCCAATCAGTCGTAAATGGGACGCGCGTGCATGTTCATTATCAATTACCATAAATCCCGCCCATTAAATCCGACTGACAACTATATATGGGCATCATTTTATTACACCAAATGAAGGATTTTGGCCATTTTATAGGAAACAAGTTCCATAGTTTGCCCAGCCCTATTGAAATCAATTCATTATTTGATTAAAATGCTCCGTTTGCAGATGCTATAGGTGCGTTCACGCGGCCTCGTAATTCCTGTAGTCAAAGATTCTAGCTTGTAAAAAGCGTTCACGTCCTCGTAGAGTTCATAATTACAGTTTGTAAGCTGGGAGTTTTCTGAAAGCTCCCACATGTAACATGTGGCCACTATACCACCTGACCGCTGTAGATTGATTTATTAAGCGTTGATAGTGGTGCCATGGAAACGCATAATTTCCAGTCCAAGGACCAAAAGTACGTGAACAGCTCCGAATATAATGTCATTTCAAGATAGCGGTAAATACAAGGTGACGTGAACGCAGCATATTACTGGCTCTCACAACAAAAGTAAAAAGAAAAAACGTATGTGATTACTATTTATAATATTTTTTTCAAAATGCTGTAAATATGTACCTTATTAAGGAGAATTAAAATGCAGCCTTATTAATGAGCAAAACGTTCGGATGTTAAACGCACTATTTACGCATGACTGGGCGCAGGTGTAGATTTCTTTCGTACCAACTAACATTTGGAAAATACAAACATTTTAATGAATCCGAAAGAACACAAGAACCACTTTACACACGATTTACACAAAAATTCGTTCTGCTCTTGTTTCATGAATGAGACCCATTGCGTGTATTAGAATTAGGCTACCTATTTTCAATTCAGCCTATTACTACTAATAATGATGAACGAAATTGGCTAATTAATTGAACAATCGTGCCAATACACACACATATATATTAACTGACTCATCGTGCGGAGCTATTTGAAAGCCTGCATTTGCAAGCCCACTTTAACTTCACGCACGAGCAGATTGGTTTCTTCGCTTGAAAAGCGTTCAGCTTTTCTGCCAACAAATTCCGCCATGTAAATAGCAATCCGCCATGGTGCGAGCACATCTCACTCTTAAAGGGAATGGGAGATGACACTCTGATTGGTTTATTGAACGTTACGCCCATTACTCATTTAGAGAATAGGGACAACCCATTTCAAAAATGCGCCCCGGTGCACGGACCATTTTTCCGTCGTTAAAATAGCAAAATTGGATGTGGACACGCCCTGAGTGCACCGGCGCCGTGCGCTTTACACTTTGCGTTTAGATCGTTAAAATAGGGCCCATATGTGTAAATGCCTTAATTATGCAATTAAATGTCTTAAATGAACTTGAAATGTTAAATTGCCATGCTTTAAAATCTGTCAGATTTTAACACGTTTTTTAAATCGATTAATATAATAAGCTTTATCTCATTTTCTATGTTAAATTAACATGTCATTGAGAAATGTGAACGTGAACACTCATTAGGCAGAAAATATTCATGAAACACATTAAAACCAAGAGCCAACCTCCCCTCGTTTCTCTTGAAGCCAATACGGAAGTGACTTAAACTGTAATTCACCGACTGGCCACTAGGGACAGGCTTCAAAAGAGAGCAAAAACTCATTGAGCCCAACTTTACGGCAGGAAAAAAAAAGAAAAAAAAAACATGTTTACAGCCTGGTACAAATTGTGGTTTTGGTTTATATAGCTATTTTTGCCCTTCAAGACAACTGTGAGGGAGTGAATTTTACTCATCCATTTAAATTATATCAAGCTTTAAAGTTCTGCATAATTAAGGGCGCAGCCACTTAAGTGACAGGTGGATTGCCGCTGCTGTCACCACTAGGCGTTTGTCTGCTGCCATCATGTCACCTCAGCTCCACCCACGCCCTGCCTCTTTGTCCATTTTCTGTTATCTTGGAGTGGTGCACGGTGACACACTGTCAAGATATCAACAGACGGATTTAGGTTTCAAAAATGCTCTTCAGAAACTTACGGGTGACGTCACGGACACTACATCCATTTTTTTTACAGCCTATGATTAAAACACACACCTCAACATTTGGAATATGAAACCAAACAAGGGTACTTGTTAAGAACTAACTCATCAAGTCATAACAAGACCTCAAGTCACTTAATGTGACATCAAAATCATCAACAAGAGTGTAAAAAATAAAACAGACAAATGACAATGCAACCATTTTAATTTTTCCTGCCCCAGTGGGATTATGTTAAGACTGAACCATGAAATTTTTAAACTTTTGTAACAAAAAAAAAAAAAAGCATTAACAGCAATAGCATAAAACATAAGTGTATGATAATAAAAAAACTTGTATTGAGATGCATTACTTGCACAGTTGTAAGATACTATATAAAGGTGTAAACTGTTAGAAATTAGAAAAACTATATTTTCAGCATTATTTACTTGATCCAAAAGTAAAATTCTAAATGATAATCTCTTTTGCTAGCTGAAAAAGCAGTTTACATAATTATTGTATATTTAACTTTATGCATGAATAACAGTACCATCTCTAGATGTTGATGTTGAACCTTTCAGCTGCTGCAGCTTTATGCATTTGCATACAAATTGTCTGGCCTATCCTGACCTCTGGGGAGACCAATACTCTCAACATCTGCATTTTATGCAAAATACATTTTAAAAAAGTTTTTATGGTGTGCACCAAAAACCCATACGCCAATGACGTAGTTGTGTTAAGATATCCAGTAATTTACTGATAACAAATGCTGAATCTGTGATGTTGACAGGCACATGCTAATAAATTAGGATTAAGAAATTTCAAATGTGAACTTTCCATTCTGGGTAAAACCATTGCTGGACCCTGATAACCTTCTGAGTTGGACAGCCCTTTTATGGTTGTCTTTATATAGCTATTAAAGATAATCGCCCTTTTAGAGTTTGGGCTGAATTGTTGTGTTCTGCCAGACTCCATCAAGCGGAATAGAAAACAGCACATGGAGATGCACCAGTAAACTACTTCAGACAGATTGCCACTTTACAACTCTGTGCACACACTCCATTCCAGGGGCTAAAAGTTTAATCATTTTAAGCTTTGAAAAAGTACCAAATAAAATGAGTAAAACTGATGGCACTCGCATTGCTGGGTGTTGGTATTTGCCCATCACAGCTACTGTGCATCAGTCATAAAGCCCAAATGAAATATAGGGGGGAGTTTTGAAAAGACTGAGACACATATTGAGATACATTTATTGTTTTGCTTGTGGCCTGGCTGAATTTCAACTCAACTGTACTTTAGATTCCAGATCTTTTGAATTCAGGACTTTCTGCTATTAAATTTAGAAATCGGTTTATACTTTTAAATACCACCAATAAATATAGAAAATAATTGAATTGAAAATGTTCTCTATAGCAACAGCAATTCTAAATATATTAAAGGAACACTCCACTTTTTTGAAAATAGGCTCATTTTCCAACTC
This sequence comes from Chanodichthys erythropterus, assembly GCF_024489055.1. Classification (NCBI taxonomy): domain Eukaryota; kingdom Metazoa; phylum Chordata; class Actinopteri; order Cypriniformes; family Xenocyprididae; genus Chanodichthys; species Chanodichthys erythropterus. The sequence continues at coordinate 30,556,040 of NC_090226.1, forward strand.
CCCTAGAGTTAAAAAGTTGAGTTCTACCGTTTTTGAATCCATTCAGCCGATCTCCGGGTCTGGCGGTATCACTTTTAGCATAGCTTAGCATAGTTCATTAAATCATTAAATTAGACCGTTAGCATCTCGCTCAAAAATGACCAAAGAGTTTCAACATTTTTCCTATTTAAAACTCGACTCTTCTGTAGTTCATGTACTAAGACCGACGGAAAATTAAAAGTTGCGATTTTCATTTTCCGTCGGTCTCAGTAGACGATGTAACTACAGAAGAGTTGAGTTTTAAATAGGAAAAATATCTAAACTCTTTGGTCATTTTTGAGACATTTCGAGACGCTAATGGTCTAATCAGATTGATTGAACTATGCTAAGCTATGCTAAAAGTGGTACCGCCGGAACCGGAGATCGGCTGAATGGATTCAAAAACGGTAAAACTCAACTATTTAACTCTAGGGGAGTTGGAAAATGAGCCTATTTTCAAAAAAAAAGTGGAGTGTTCCTTTAAATATTGTGACACTGTCACACGGGACACATTTTACCACTCAATATATATCATGATGGTTTTATATATATTTGAGTTTTAATTGGTTTACATGTTGTCTTAACCATTTTATTACCATTTTATGTGTGTGTCTTTAAATATGTATGGGTCTGCCTGTCATGTGAATGATCACATGACAGGATACAGTAAGTAAGCCAACATAAAGGAGGCAGCATGGCAAACAATCAAAAGGTGTGTTCGGCATCGGCTGCGGCTGGATGCAACTGAGCAGCGAGAGTAGTCGCGTGCAGGTGGGGAGGAGACGTGAAGTCGGACACTTTCTACTTCTCATAGTGACGCTTGTGCTGCATACTTTATCACAGCTGAAGTGAAATGAATGCAATTTTTGACTAATACGCTGATGTTTTCATTCAATAGACATTTTCATTCAATACTTTATGTACTGCTTACAGCGTCTGTTTTTACAAGAATAAAGTTCAACATAAGCATATATTATTTAAATACCAATGTAGAGGGGTCTATGTTTTTTATCAGTTTTATTTTATTAAACATGACACAATATAACATCGCGACTACATGAAAACAATTTTAAAATACAGATTTGTGAGCATTAGTGGAACTGAAGGCGTGACAATAAACACGAAACTAGTGATCGTTGTCATGCTCTGAATCCGGCCAATCGTGGAACAGCTGTGTCGTCATCAGAGCTCGTGTAGCTCCTCTTGAGAAACTGCACTGGCTGATTCAGGCGGCTGCTCTCGAATTGCTCTCGTGGTACTTTGAAGTCATACATCATAGTCACATGGCGTCGGCGCTGTCTCAAGTTGGACAAAATTTCTTACCGGCATGCACTGCTTCAAGTCAGTTGCCAATCGGTCTGTGCAGCGCTGCATCAAGTCGAACAAGACTAACGTCACTAATCAAAATTACCACATGTTGCACCAACACACTGGATTGAGAAGTTGTTGAGAAGGACTTTAACCACATTTTCATTGGATTACTACTTTTGAGGACTTTGTATATACACTGGTGGACACTTTCACATTGGGACTTGCAGCATGCTAGGATTCTTATGGACTGTTTTATGGTATGGTGCAAACAGACTCCACAGCCTATTGTGTTGTTTTAAAGGTGCAATATGTAATATTTTATGTCTGCTAGAGGTCGCTAGAGGCCTATTCAAAACAAAGGCGTAGCTTGATGACGCCAAGTTTGAGCGTGGAATCTTGGGACATGTGGTCTTCACCTCACAGCTGGTTGAAAACAATTAGGATAGGACTCGGGAAGAAATCATATTCATGGATGAGATTATAAACGTTAATGTAGTATGAAGCAGAGCAGGACGAAGTGTTGTGGAGCTGAACGAGGAGCTGGAGCGATTGCGCAACACACGCCTCACGAGCAGCGGGACTTTTATTATGCCACGGTCGCCAGCGCCGCTTCCACTTTTCCGGTCATGAGTATGAGGTAACGCAGCTCTGTTTATCATATTAGATACATTTGAGAGTGTTGAAAATTATGTTATAACGTTACTCTGTGCGTTCACACGGCGGCTGCTGTGAGATACTGTTACACACTGCAGTGAACTAGATCGATTTTAGAATATCATATTAATAAATGCTGGATGGCTTGTGTTGATAAATGGCATGCAATTAATTTTAAAACGTATTGTATGATGGAGAAAATTATGTATTATTGTTACTAAAAATAAAGCTGCATCTGATTATGCTATGTTAGCTACTTCACAAAATAGTGTTTTTCTCTGAGGCATGGTAAAGCACTCGCAAAAAAAAAAAAAAATCTAATAAAAATTAGATTTAAACAATAAGACTAAACGTGTTGAGCTATATGACAATAATTCGTTTTCTATCTACAAATATACCAGAACAGTTGTTCCCTTGTCTATTAAAACGTGTAATATATTAAAGCGTCTTTGGAAACGGAGGATAACGCGGGTATGACGCAATTGACAGGCGACTCCTCACACGTCCTGGAGCCTTGGTTAAAATTGCAATTTTCTTGCGATTTACAAATAGTTGGAAACATTTGGGATATTGTAAGTACTCAAGTGAACAAAATAACACTGGCCTAGTGGTTTTTGAATATTTTACTGCAAAATTCTTACATATTGCACCTTTAAGTTCCTTGTGTTCCTTGTCTCATCTTTTTAAACACTCCAAAGCCTCACACAGTATAATCTGAATCTGACCCCAGTTTTAACTTTTGTAATTCAACCTTTTGGTCTGAGCATTACAACATTATATTGTTTTGTAAAATTATTGTAATATTATATGTTTTGTATATATATATATATATATATATATATATATATATATATATATATATATATATATATATATATATGTTATAGCTATAACAAATCGCTGTAATTTGCAGGGACTCAAATGAATCTTTGATTTGTTGCTGGTTTGTTTTTCATTTTAAATTCTGAGCTGTCTGAATGAACTTATTCACTAAAATGAATCAGAATTTTCTGATTGCTTGTTTCAATGCTTGTTCAGTACAGTACATGAAATGGTGATGTAATGCTTTTACTCATTGTAAAAAGTAGCTTCTTAGAGAAAAAAAAAGAAAAAAAACTGCACAGTTTTAAAAACAGCTGAGCGACTGTCATGCTTCTGACAAATGTAGTTAAACTAATAGCATCACTCCTTTTAGTTCTTCCTCAACAGAAATGGCATGCTGTATGTCTGGAGTTAGCACTAGCGCTACAAATCTTTTTTTTTTTCTTTTTTTTCCATCTGTCTACATGACTTAATGTTAGTAGGAACAGTCTAAATACAGTCAGTAGACTTTACTTATCAAACACAATCCCCAACTTAACATATTGCCAAGGGAAACCATTGACAATTGAAGTCTTTTCTTTTATTTTTAAAGCTTATTTGAGTCATTTGAACATTTTTTCTTTGTTCTTTAATTCCTTTTTAGTGCTTGTCTTCTGTCTTTAATGTCAGAGGCCAACTCAATCTATCCGTGGGTTCGGCCGTCTTATTCCCGGATGATTTTCCGTCTTTGACGTGTTTGAGAGAAGCTGTCAGGGAGGTCTCTTGCCGTTAAGTCATCTGTCATGTCCAGACAGAAGCTTGCTCGTCACTTGTCATTTGTATCTCCTCACTTTTCTACAGAGACTTTATCTCTGTCATACATGCCAGAATTGATTTTGACCACAGGCTGCTTGGAGTCAGGTGTTCATGTGTTGTGCGGTTCCCATTTCAAGTGCCTGTACTGATCTACGCTGGAATGTCTTGAGATATGCCCGAGCATCTTTTTTTTTACATATTCTAATCAATCTCTTGCTATGCACACTTCACAGCTCCAATTAAAATGCGAGTTGTCATTCCAGGTTAGATTCATTACAAATGTGTGCCTCTGCTTTAAATAAATCAAATCAAAAATGAACTCATTACATTCTTAAACTCACAGTTTATGTTGCCACCAACTCAGAGGTGCTCTTGCAAGATGTATTTATGTAAGTGAAAATTACAATCTCTGTCATTCCAAGTAAATAAAAATATCAGTTTTTCAGTTTGACAAACAGCTTGACTTAAAACTAAACATCTAAACATGGGGGAACACAGTTTAACTCATTTTGCTCTCTCTATCTTTCTCATTTTTTTAAGTATGCATGCATGTATTTGTTTATTAGTTGTCAACTAGTAGTTCAAAAATCTGCAGACTTTTACATTGTTACAAATGATTTCTATTTTAAATAAATCCATGATGTATATGATATGTTTGTAAATTTGTTTGCCATGTAGTTGTGTACAATAATTTTTTTTTTTTTTTTTTTTCAGTCATCACAATACCTATTGCAAAATCTGGGTCCTGAACAAAACTACTGGTCTAAAGGGTAGATGCATTAAATGCTATTTGTAGAGACTACATGTTTGCTGTACATCTGGCACATGGTTCTTCCCCAAACAGAGCTCTTGACAGGTTGGGCTCCACTCCAGGTGTGAAATTGGTTGATTGGAAGAAATGGCCCACTCTTCTGCCATCAGTCTGGTGGCCTCTTCTGGGCTGTTCAGCAAATGAGACCTCCCCCACTGACTATAATGTACAACTCCGATTACAAGTGCCTTTTCCACAGCCCTGCCTTTCAACATGATCAATCTTCCAAGAGTACATTTGTGTTATTATTAATATTATCATTATTATTATTATATATTTTTTTTTTAAGGTCTCAGTTCAGTTTGTTCATGACCTTCAATAAACCTTAATATTAGTATAGGGTTTTTGTTTTCCTCAATACCTAAATGAAATAATTATTCAAAATGTGTAAGCAGTGTAGCCTACTTCACCTATCATGTTTTTGTGTCATGTGCAATTTTTAGCAAAGAGGTAGGAGATAGTATTGCTTTCATGGAGGATTCATGCCTACAGTAGCAAAGTGTGTGTTAAGTGGTGGGGTCTTTTGACTTCCGGTTTGTATTTCCACAGCAATCTTACGTATTTATGAGTGAACTGCTCATTTTAAAATCTTCCTGGTCTACTGACATTTGTTAAGAAATCTGCTTTAAACATAACAATGCTCATCATAACTTTCATTAACTCTACAGCAGGTAAACTTCACCAGCTAATTATTCTAATTATAGGGCTACCACAAAAACGGAAGTTCAAAGACAATATTCTAAAGATGGCGGCGTGCTTGTTTCTCTGGTAAATAAGGTCTATAGGTGCACTTTGGAGCAAAGGCTGTTCGAAAATGTAACATCTTCTGAAAAACATTGTTTTAGACAAACTAATGGAACATTTACACAGAACATGTTTTTATATACTGCACTGTGTTTAGTGTCTTTTGTCTTTTGCAACATTCAAAAAAACGTGGCACTCTGTCATGTTTCTTGAGTGGTTTTGTTTTAAGTTTGTTTTCATGTCTTTTATTTTGTAGTTTTAGTCAAGGTTCCCGGTTTTGTTTTTTGTTTCCCTTGCCCTCATGTAATCATGTCATGTGCTTCTCTTGTCTAATGTGTCATGTTCTGGGGTGAGTTTTCCGAAAGCATCGTTAGCCAACTATGGTTGTAAGTCCCATTGAACTCTATTGGTAACGACGGAACTTGCGACCATAGTTCGCTTTGGGAAACGCACCCCTGATTGGTTCCTTGTTTCATGTGTCAAGTTTTCATTGGTTGTTTTAGTCATGTGTTTCTCTTTTCTATTTGGTCATTGGTTAATTGTTCATTGCTTTCAGTGGAGGTGCATCAGGCAGAAATTCCCCACAGGTGGGCTCACCTGTGCTTACATCTTCATTCAATACAGAAAGGTATGGATGAAAGTAGTTCAGTCTTTTTAAAGTAAACTATTTTACCCAATATTTGTGTGTTTATTTTAGCTGTGTCTCATTTCGGAGGATGCATCCTCCGGAGGTTGCATTTGAAGGCTACATATGTCATCAAGGATGTCTTATTTAAGAAAAATAACCATAATAAAATTGTCTGTTATTCCTTGTGAGGTGTAAAATACTGTAATTTCTTTCTTACTTTGAAATCTAACGGTTACTTTTCTCAAATGAGACCGCCTCGATGACATATGCAGCCTTCAAATGCAACCTCCGGAGGACACAGCCTTAGAAATGAGACGCAGCTTTTGTGCTGCTTAGTGTGTTGTTAGCTTAGCAACATGCTAAAGCCAAACCAAAGACTATAGAATAACACAAGACGTGTCACTCGTATTGTTTTGAATGGGAGAAAGTGCAACGTGCAATATGGCGGAATAAGTCCCGCCTTCTAAATAAGAGCCAATCGCCGACTGGTAAAGTAATCGCGTCACTTCAGCGGCCGTTAGAAGCTTTGGCTTCTATGGAAACAGTCAGAAATAAGGCACAAGAGATGCGCATTTAGGACTGTGCATACACATTAGCTTGATCCAGCCTGAAAAATACTGGTTTTTTTTATCATGATTCGAGCGTTTAGAAACAAAATATATGAGACAGATGTTGTCTAAATATTAAATATGAAATTTAATCGAAAGCTTGGCAAACAGCTTTGGAGAATTTGATGTTTCCCCATTCAAAGAGATAGGAGCTGCACATGGATGACCGAGAGGCGTTTCAAAGATGGCCACCCAGTGAAATGACTTTGGCCAAACTCTCCCACACAGAGTGCTGTTTGTGTGGCGTTTGAAGTTGCTGCCTATCCCAGTCAATTACCAATGACATTCTTAAGATGCTGTCTTAAAAGTCAGCTGCCAATGTAGGCAGGAAAAGACAAGGCAGCTCACCAGGTTTTAAATAAGTGCAAGCGTATATGGCCTTTGCTAATGTATTGCAGCAGACCATCACAACCCAGGGAACTACACTAAACTTTTCCACTGGTGGCACTTGCGCTACTTACTTTTTCAGTTACTGGCGCAAAACATGATTTGGTTGCACAAATTATTTATAGTAAGCCACTCTGGATAATAATGAACAATAATGAATCTGTATTGCATACAGATGTGCTTTTTATTTTACATGCCATCTTTTAAACCACATGCCTTCTTGTTTTCTTTAACATTGGTTGGGATAGATTTACTGCAATAAAAAATACAGTAGCCTACACAATAAAGTGCAAAATGAATTTCTTTTAAATTTCAACATGCTATGGTTGGCACAGATGGGCAGACTCCTGAACTCTTAAGGAAAAATAAAATAAATATAATCCATAAAATAATATAATAATAGATTTTCAGCAGCTATTGGCTTTTTTGTATTAAAGAAATTTTGGCACAGGTCTTTTGCTTGAGAGTGTCTGAGATTACTCCAATAAATTAAGCACATGATTTGTAATTAGCGTATGTTGGATTAATGGCCACCCCGTTCTTCTTCAAAAGAATAATTTGCGATTTAAGTTTGGTTAAAGGCATTTCCTCTTTGCCTATATTATAAGCTACATTGAACTTAATTATCAATTCAGATTCCTCACTTGCTCGGTTTGCTAAATCTTGACGCCGAAATGCAGTGGGGAGTGCTGCTGCGTCACGGGATATGTACCTGTCTCCAGGGGCGGAGCCAGACATTGTAAACTTTCGGGGCTTAGCCCAAATCTATGTTTGTCCAAAGACATTTTAATTTTCATTTTACCGCTTTACTAATATGAAAGGAGCTTTTGTTGTCGTATTCTTGTTCAGAAAATGTCCATTATTTGACACTGTAATATGTAAAAGTTTATTGAACGTACCAGCTCTAGGGGGGTCCGGGGGCATGCTTCCCCCGAAGAAAATTTTGTACATTTTAAGGTTAAATGCATCAATCTGGTGCACTCTGGAAACTCAAAATTAAGAGCTTCAATACATGTACAATGTGCAAATTGAACAAAGAAACAGCATTGACTTGTACCTGGACATTAAAAAGGGTTCAAACATCTTTTTTTACAATACTTTTGTACTCATTTCTTTTTAAAAGATAAATCCTTGAGCTTTTATTTTGATCATCGCCAGCTGATCGTGTGCGCAAATGTGCCAGAGAGAGAAAGCGCGGTCGGTGTATGGTCGGATACTGTAGAAAAGCGGTATTGAACTGCTTAACGTATTTTAATAGAGAGATGTGTTAAGAAAAATTATATTTTGAGAGCACTGTTAAGAAACCTCTAACCTGAAATTCCTGCTTGCTGACTGTCTCGCACTCTTGCGGTTGACTGTGCTAGCTCCTCCCCTACCTGTTGCATATTCAACAGAAAGGAAGAAACGGAGTAGCCCATAGGCTACCGACAGCAAAGAAATGTATTCTATAGGCTAGATTATTTTTAAGGTCTATTTTTACAGGCTGTATGCAGAAGCGCAATGAAATAAAGCAACTTATGATTTCGGGGGTTTACATAGGCTATTGTCCAGTTTCATATTTTCTCAGTGACCGTCATTACATTCGGGGCTTGACTCAAAACATTCGGGGCTGAAGCCCCGGCAAAATCGGCTGGCGCCGCCCCTGCCTGTCTCTACACTTCGCGTGCTTCATACGGTCATTGTGAAGCTTCAGTGATTCGTGTTTGAATTGTTTTGACGCAGTTACAAATTTGGACAGTCCAGCAATTGAAGGCCCACAGAATTTACAGTACACACAGTGCATTGCCCCGTCTTGGTACCTTAACCACTGGTATTCTTCGAGCCACTGGTGTCGAATTCATATGTCCGTATCATTTTTCCCGCGTGTGCTTTCCCTGACAAATCATTCTCACTCACAGGCTCCGTTTGACATGTCGCATTGACATCAAGTGATGGTTCTGTTACACTTGAACTTCCCTTCTTAAAATTGGAGTCAATTGTCCGCTTCATTTCAACACGTACAGATTGTAGGCTATGTTGAGATATATATGCTATTGCTGCGTGTGTCTTAACGAGAGGTATATTTCTTTAGGCTACCTACGCCTCGCCAACACCATTCCGGGAGGGGGCGGGGGGGGTCGCGGGGTTGAAGCCAACTTGATGTGTTGAATGCTCAGAGCACGTTATAAAACGTATTCTTAAAATACACATTTCTGTTTTAATAAATGCTCATAGTAAATCATAGCATATTGCCTAAAACATAAGGTAGGTACAAAAATAATCAGTGATACATTTGCGACCCCCTAGAAATTAGGGTCGCAATGGCATTTCAAAAGGTCGCATATGCGATCATTTTGATCGCAGTGTAGTCCCTGTCACAACCATATCTGCAATCACTTCTATTGGTTGTGCTCACCTCCTTGCTGAAAAAAAGAACATCTGCAGTCATATAGCTATTTTTTTTTAAATAATTTTTATCTCTATTGGCAGTAGTATACCTCACACAGAAAAGTGTTGTTCAGTGTGACACATTAACACCTTGAACCCATTGCAAAATGTGTGTGGGAAATTGTTCACCCTCTTGAGAAATTTCCTTATTGCATGGATTCCTGAAATAACGGAATTTTGCCTGCGAAAATTTGCCGAACCGTGGTAAGTAGGACTGCAGCTTTAATGTGGTTAGCTGGTCCCCCATCCTGTCAAACTGTTCTATTTTGTTGGTTTTAATGTGGTTTGGGACACTTTTCACCATTTTGGCCAGGCTGGGCTTACAGCCATACTATATATTACCAGCTAAGACCAGGAAACCATCTTACTGAAAGCAATTTAAACTGATTTGTTCATCGGTTAACAGTAAATGGTGTTTTCTTAAAGGTGGACTCAGTAGAATTTAAGAAAAAAAGTTATTCGGGCTGACACCAACAACAAACGTCTAACCAATCAGCATTAGTGGCCGTATGACGGTCGAGGAGAGAGAACGAGCAAGAGGGAGATTTGAAAATAAAAAAATAAAAAAATAGAAAACTGCAGGAAGAGAGATGGGACAATACAAAAGCTCAAAAGAATATCACTGGAATGAAGGTTTATGACTGGGTAAGCACTTCTTATTCTGATGTACAGGTATACCTAGTGTTATAGGAAATGTTCTCGGTTCTGGCCGACCTAATTATTGCAGCGTAACAATCCTTTAACGGATTTGAAAAATGTTAATGTATTGATAATGTGTTATGTGTATGCAAGAGTAAAGAGATGTGTTTTTAGTCTGGATTTAAAGTGACAAAGTGTGTCTGCTTCCCGAACAATGCTAGGAAGATTGTTCCAGAGTTTAGGTGCTAAATAGGAAAAGGATCTGCCGCCTTCAGTTGATTTTGATATTCTGGGTATTATCAACTGGCCTGAATTCTGAGATCGCAATAGACGTGAAGGACTATAATGCACCAAGAGCTCACTTAGATACTGGGGAGCTAAACCATTTAGAGCTTTATAAGTAAGTAGCAAGATTTTAAAATCTATACGATGTTTAATAGGGAGCCAATGTAATGTTGACAGAACTGGGCTAATATGGTCATACTTTCTGGTTCTAGTAAGAACTCTAGCTGCCGCATTTTTGACCAACTGTAGTCTGTTTAAAAGCCGAGCAGAACAACCACCCAGTAGAGCGTTACAATAATCTAGTCTTGAGGTCATGAATGCATGAACCAACTGTTCCGCATTTGTCATTGAGAGCATATGTCGTAATTTAGATATATTTTTTAGATGGAAGAAGGCGGTTTTACAGATACTAGAAACATGACTTTCAAATGAAAGATTGGTATCAAAGAGCACACCCAGGTTCCTAACTGAGGACGAAGGTTTAATGGAGCACCCGTCAAGTGTTAGAGAGTATTCAAGGTTTTTTTGTGAAGAAGTTTTTGATCCAAAGATTAGGATATCAGTTTTTTTTTTTTAATAATTTAATAACAATTTAATAATAAGACATTTCTTGTCATCCAGTTTTTAATGTCAGCTATGCATTCTGTTAGTTTTGTGAATTTGTAGGTTTCGTCAGGGCGCGAGGAAATATAGAGCTGAGTATCGTCAGCGTAACTAACACCATGCTTCCTAATTATCTCTCCTAAGGGCAGCATGTACAGAGTGAAAAGCAACAGTCCTAGTACTGAGCCTTGTGGTACTCCATATTGAACTTGTGATCGATACGACATCTCTTCATTAACTACTACAGACTGATAACGGTCAGATAAGTAAGATTTGAACCATGCCAAAGCAATTCCACTAATGCCAATATAGTTTTCAAGTCTTTTTAAAAGAATGTTGTGATCGATAGTGTCAAAAGCAGCACTGAGATCTAATAACACTAATAGAGAAATACAGCCACGATCGGATGATAAGAGTAGATTGTTTGTAACTCTAACGAGAGCAGTCTCAGTACTATGGTATGGTCTAAATCCTGACTGGAAATCCTCACAGATATTTCTTTCTAAAAAGGAGCACAGTTGTGTTGAAACTGCCTTTTCTAGTATCTTTGACAGAAAAGGTAGATTCGAGATTGGCCTGTAATTTACTAAATCTCTCGGATCTAGTTGAGGTTTTTTAATAAGAGGTTTAATAATAGCCTGCTTAAAAGTTTTTGGCACGTATCCTAGTGTTAAAGATGAATTAATTATATCAAGAAGTGGACCTATGACCTCTGGAAGCATTTCTTTCAGTAGTTTAGTCGGCATTGGGTCTAACATGTTGATTTTGATGATTTGATAAGTTTAGATAATTATTCCTCTCCTATAGCGGCGAATGATTCTAGTTTTACCTCCAAAAAAGCACATCCATAAGAGATATCCACACAACTCCATGGGGTTAATAAAGGCCTCCTGAAGCAAATCTATGCGTTTTTGTAAGAAACATCCATATTTAAATCTAAAATAAATGGTTTCCGGCAGATGGCCTACACCAAAAGAGTAATCTCTGACCTGACGCAAAATGCAATAAGTACAGAGGAGAGCAAAACAAAACATTTTATAGAGCACTCCCACCAAACATGCATTCCTGTGGACTAAACATGTATGCCTTCATTTTCATAGATGTGTTTATGGTTTATTAAAATTCAGAAAGTTGCACTTTGAAACCAGTTTTCCAAAATTCATTTTTAGGCCCCAGTGTAAATGACCAAAATGCTTAAATTCAGTTTAGTTGGAACCGGTGTTGTGTAAACAGTCTGTTTATATAGTCCATTCATGACTGAATCAACTTTAGTACCAGGTGTAAACAGAGCCCCAGGTAGCATCCTAGGAGGGAAACTGCAAGTTTACATAAGATTGTCATGAGATAAAAGGACAATTAGTGTTGTACTTGCATTATTGGGGGGGGGGGGGGCACAAGTGAATATTGACTTTAGAGGGAATTGGGCATGAGTATCAATATGCAGTTTCTATTTTCCATGTAACCTCATTGTTGGACCAATATACAAGTCATGAAAGACCAAACTCCAGTCAAAAACCCAAAGACAAGCATGCATTTCACAAACTTTATTAAAACCACAAAGTTCATATGACCAGGTTAACTTGTCCACTAGAAACCACAGTTTGCCCACTAGAGATGGTCTTGACGTGCGTGTCTCTTCCTATAAGAGATATGGTAAAAGCATGACACATTTGAGAAGAACTTCAGTTCTTGAAGTCAATCTACAGCACACTCACTTTTCCTAGCACAGCTTTGCTCACAAGAGCCAGAAGAGGGATGGCACACCGCTGTACTGCAGTGGATGAAGATCTAACAGAGGGGGAAAGGGTTAAGACCTACAAGTCACTATAAAGGGGATGATTAAGGGTTTGAGACAGACTGCAGAGCATACGGTTTCCTGCAGAGGAGCCAGTGATGGATCCACAAATGTAAACATCTTGACAACAAAGCGCTTGTAGTGGGTTGGGAACTGAAGACCAGATGATCCGGTCACTGGAACCAATGTGGTCAGGTAACGGTCATCCTGGTAAGGGCATCTGAAGAGCAAAGAGTCAGTCAGAGGTGCCTTACAGCACACTAGATGGATAAAGACTGACATTACTCACCCATCAACCAGAAGGTCCCACTGGGGTAGACTGAGTGGACTGGGGGTTGAGGTTGCCCAGCAGTGTCCCAGTATCAGGACAATGTTGGGGTCGGTCCTCTCCAAAATGCGCACCTCAACATACACAGGCTCCCGCAGGACTTTTGTGACTGGATAATCAGCATCTCTGTAGTAGGATGTGTACGCCTCGTCCCCTGAGGAAGAACACTGGTGTTAAACCAGAAACTGCTGCAACCTGGAGTTTTAGAAAGGCTTTAGGCATACTTGGGACAGACACTCACCTTCTGCACAGCCTTTGGTGACACACTGACCATTTGCCAGTCTAAGCTCCACCCTGAGGGGTCCAGGAGCAGCTACTGGTGGAGGTGGAGGAATGGTGTTGACCTCCACAACCAGAGCTTCCACAGAAGTACCAGAGTACCTACACTGGAAGAGAAGCCTGGACAACACAGTGAGCTTGTGGCATTTGTCATGGATTAAGAAGTGCTGAAGCACACATCACTTACTCAAAATGACTGTCCCGTGTGATGGATCCAAGTGGTCCGATCCCCACTTCATATGAGGAGGTCATCCTGTTCTCATACACCACATATCCACTGTCCTCCTGCAAACAGTAACACTATTGGCATCCAGTCCATTTTAAGCCACGCAGAACAAAACTACAAGCAGCTACTCACCATCATGCTCGTGCCACATGCAGTGACGGGGAACTGGTATATAGCAAAGGAAGGTGTGGATCCCACAGGACTACAAGGTGGATCGTTTCCACCCAAGAGACGGACTGAATCCAGGCTCAATCGAGGCAGAGTAACATCTCTAGCCACCACTACCACAAACTGACCATCTCTTATACACTGGACAGTCACTGGAACAAGGAACAAGAGCAGATTAATGCTGAGGATCAGGTTAACATGAACACCTTTACATTGACTCACTCTTACCTGCCTTCCCATAGTAACACTGCTGTCCGTTAAAGCAGCAGTTGATAGCGTCACACTCAGCACCACTGATACCAGGTGGTCCACATTGGATCTGCTCATAATCAGCTACAGCACATTTGTCAAGGGGCTCTGCCTGTGCCACTGGCTGCTTAGGCTGAAACTGCTGAGAAAACTGCTGACTATCTTGTTGAGCTGGTTGTTGAAACTGTTGGCTAGCTTGTTGACTAGCTTGAACTGCCTGTTGAAACCGTTGGCTAGCTTGTTGTTGATTAGCTTGTTGAACTGCCTGTTGAAACTGTTGGCTAGCTTGTTGACTAGCTTGAGCTGGTTGTAACCGTTGGCTAGCTTGCTGTTGATTAGCTTGTTGAACTGCCTGTTGAAACCGTTGGCTAGCTTGTTGTTGAACTGCCTGTTGAAACTGCTGACTAGCTTGAGCTGGTTGTTGCAACCGTTGGCTAGCTTGTTGTTGATTAGCTTGTTGAACTCCCTGTTGAAACCGCTGGCTAGCTTGCTGTTGACTAGCTTGTTGAACTGCCTGTTGAAACTGTTGACTAACTTGTTGTTGAGCTGGTTGTTGAAACCGCTGGTCAGTTTGCTGGAACATCAGAGCTTGAGGATTCTGGGGCAGATTACTCAACTGTGGAACAGCATGACAGAAAGCACAAAACCACAGACAAAGTGCTAAAGACTGAACAACACACCAACTTCCTGCCATTGTTCAACAGCTAGTCACACTGTTGAGATGCTACCCTTTGGTCTTTTTCTACTCTACAGATTTTGGCTCATTAACAATAATCCCTCCCACTTCATTAATTGTCATGTTTCTCCAGACTTGCATGAGTGGGAGTTTATGAAACTGAATGATTCTATTGGTTCTTAAGATTCAATTGTCCTTTTTTCCACCCTTATTGAACAAACATAAATATGGCCACATATGCTCAAGCCCTGTTTACACCTGGTACTAAAGGGATAGTTCACCCAAAAATGAAAAATATCCCATGATTTACTCACCCTCAAGCCATAGGTGTATACAGGCACGTGCACACATAGACAAAAAAGGGGCTTGAGCACCTGCCCTTTTTCTTCCTCGAGAGAAAGTACCCTTTTTCTGGGGTGCTTTTTTTTTTTTTTTTAATAAATGAATATATATTCCTGTTTGCGCAGAGCTTCCCTGGCAAACAAATATATTTACTGAATTAAATATATAAATAAATAAATAAATAAATACTATATCAGGTCGGCTTTGTCGAGTTCCGATGCCCTCACTCCACGACACGCCATTCATGCCCTCACACATGCACGCGCGCCACGCCCCACCTCACCTTGAGTTTGCTGCTGGCTGAAAACTTGTGACAACTATTCCCACGAAAATGCAACTGCTGTCTGGCGATGAGAATCGAAAAAGAAAAAAAGCCCTAGATGGATCCATCCCGTGCATTTCTTTCAGGTAGGCTAACCTATGTTCACAAACCTGAAAGTTTTGGCTATTTAAGGGTTATTTATACATTTAACGCTGCATTAATAGTTTGACCACCATCAACACATCTGCCTGATTTGATACTAATGAAATTTATGTCACATTATAATTTCATGTGCTATGCATTGCGTTTTGAACCATGGTAAAGATATCGGTTGGGCAGTCAATATCAGAAGATGAGCATCATGGACGCACATCCCTGAACCACATTATTAGACGGTTTTCTAAGGATGCATGGTTTATTAAAACTATTTTAAAATCATAATACAGCATTACATAATGCTATTCTTAAATCAAAGCTTACACAGGATAATGCGTCAATAAAAGTTTGAACCCTCGCTCTGTCTCTGCATGTTTGATGTCCACATATTCTTGTTGAAGAAATTACAGTGGCTGTAGCATTTCTATCACAAAGAAGTGGCCGAATATTATTGTTTAACTAATAATATATTTTTAATCATGGTGGCTTTGATCGTGAATTTGATCGTGCTGTGCTGTGTAACAACAAAAATCAGCAGGCTTTTGGCGCTCTCTGCAGGTATTTGTTATAATATATAATGTATTAACAGTTAAGGAAAAAAAATCTTGATGTGTTTAAATATGCAGATTAGCTTGTTTTGGTTAATTTAGAAGAAATCTACAGATGCAAACAGACGGAGGGTAGTAGGCTTAAAACAAACTCCATCTAAATGTGTAGGGTTAGGGTTAAAAATTCTTTCCATTAAAGTAAAAGACATGGAAGCAAAAATGGACCACAATCTTAAAATTGTACACTTCATGAAAGAAGTATTCCAATAATATCAAAAAAATTGGCGCAGTCATTTATTTTAAATATATATAGCTACTTGAAAATAGTTGCTGTTGACTTCTCTTGTGATAAACCTAGTGAATACTAAAGAAGACCATGGTATCTGTGTGAACTAATTATTTTGTAGAAATCTGTGGAGTATAAAACAATTGTGTGAGTGTAAGGGAAGTCAAAGTTGTCTTAATATATTTAAGGGTTCATTATTTTTTAAATAAATAATTATGAGAAGTGCCCTTTTTTCCACTTGAGCCCCTGCCCCCCAAAATGTCTGTGCACGTCCCTGAGTGCTGGAGAGATCTAAGTGGGAAGGCCTGAAAACAGATGCGGAGGCTGCTTTGATCCCGCTTCACATGTGAGTAACACTGGGTTTTTTAGTGTCTGGAGCTGGTGTGCAGTTGGCGACTAACAACGAACACTTTGTATTTACCCTTGTGTACTGTACGTTCATTTTTTTGCTTCCTTTTGTTTGTTCATCAACTGCGCTTTATTTTTTGTGAAGCATTTTGTTGTGCATCAGCTGTGATAAACAGACATCCACTCTCATTGTGTGTGTAACAGTGGCCAGATAGTGAGAGTTTTGCAGTTAATTACGGCATACTGACAACCGCAAGAGAATGTGTTGTTTAGCGTCATTGTTAGTGCACTCGCCTCGCCTGCCAGCAGTGGACGGGTCGGGGTTCAAGACTGACTCGGAGCAGGGTGGTTAGGTTTTTTGGAGGCGGAGCAATGAAGAGAGGGGTGGGTTTGTTTGGGTTGATTTCAAATATCAACAATGTCCAACAGCGTTTTTCAAAAACTACTGATCCCACCTTTAACATCACCACACATAATAGACAAAATAGTATTAATGGGCTACGTGAATTGTTTCCATGTTGTACAGAACACTGGATCTCTCTGTTAAGTCATTATAATTCCCCTTTCCTCCTCAAGGGCTTATTTTTTAGCAGTGCATATTCATCTGTTCTGACAGCTGTCTGAGTGGTTATGTATTTACTCAGCCTTGTCCACAGCAATCTCCCGTTATAGCTGCATGGGAGAGAATTTTCATGGAAATGAGCCAGTTTAATTGGTCCCTGTGTTATTTGCATAACAAACCTAATAATAATGAATGGGGACTGATCATCAACAGGGTCTTAAATTTCATAATATTAATAAGCAGGTTGCAAATTGCTATTATTGCAGTACATTTGTTTGTCCAGAGCATTTCATTATCACAGAAGGGCTGAGATTTCAGGTCATTTGCCTGTCAGAACAAGGTTGGGCCCCTGTCATTGTCATTTACCAATTATATGTTGGCAGTTGGCTGGAGCGCACGCAGCAATGCGATGGAAACTGAACTCTGATATCTGTCATAAGCAGTAATGAGGAAATCTGGAAGGGCAGTTTGCTTCGATTGTAAAAGTAAATCATCAATTTCTTGGATTTATTTGTGTGTGGCTACTTTTAAAAGAGGTAGACAAAGACAGGCATCTCACCAAACAGATGCGTAATTAATTAACTAATTATTAATTAATTAATTAGATGCCCAAAAATAAAGAGATACAGTTAAAAGTGAAGTTAACACATGAAAATGTCAACATAAGTTAAAGGTGTAATGTGTAAATTCTAGGAGGATCTATTGACAGAAATGCAATATAATATACATAACTATGTTTTCAGTGGTGTATAAAGACATAATGAACCATTATGTTTTTATTACCTTAGAATGAGCCATTTGTATCTACATACACCACGGGTCCCCTTACATGTTGTCACCATTTTGTGCCAGCATGTTTCTACAGTAGCCCTAAATGGACAAACTGCTCTACAGATCGCGTTTGATTAATTAGCTACTCTCTGCTGTCTCAGATGATGACATATTTGTCCTGTGTTGGCCACCGTAGTTTCTCTATATTGCAATGCGCAACCTCACTGCTAGATTCCGCTAAAATTTACACACTGCACCTTTAAAGCATCTTTAATTTTTTTGTTCAATTATTAAATTATTGTTAGTCATAGGAATTATACAAATAATAACAGGATGGAAAGTGATATTGAGGAAACATGAGCACCTATGAATTTATTGCCTCAATCGTGTGACGCTCCTGTTTTGTCCTACCTTTTTTATCCCGAAAAAAAAACACACAAAAAAAACATTCAAATTACAATGCATACATACAGTGACTTGAATACACATCTTCTATGATCATCATGTTTTATATTTTTTAATTAAAATTTATTTGGGGGATTGGCAATTTAGGTTCAGGTTGTAAAGTGTCATAGGTGCAACTCCTCAAAAACTTAATTCATTATATTTTTTTAGACAAAAAATAAGGATTAGGTTTATAGTCGTGTTCAAGGTCTTATGAGACTATGCTATTTCTTATTACTTAGATGGTTACATTTCTGTACATTTCTAAAAACTTGACAAATGCACTTTGTTAAAACTATAGTTTTAAATTAATTATATTGTTATTTATTGTGGACACTCTTGGGGCCCAATAAGTGTATGGTCTAAAATGTATGGTGCAAGTGCACTAAGGGCGTGTCAGAATTCACTTTTGCTAGTTTACAGAATGGGAAAAATGGTCAGTGTGCCCGCTACATGATCTAAAAGGGTTGTCCCTATTCTCTTAATGAGTCATGGGTGTGTCTTGGGCGTAACATGCAATAAACCAATCATCTCCCATTCCCTTTAAAAGCCAGTTGTGTTCGCGGCATGGCGGATTCGCTATTTACATGGTGGAATTTGCAAGCAAAAAAACTGAATGCTTCTTTAGCAAGAAAATAAATCAAACAATCTATGGGACAAGCTGGATTCCACCAAAACATTGTTATCTTTGTGTACACAATAATAATCTTTTACATTGTAATCCTTTTATTTTTAATATTTGGCACGTGTGTGTGCTGTGTGTGTAATAAGCAGAGTGTATGCGCATTGTGTACCCGCATATAGGTGGATATTACTAACGCGCTCTTTAAATAAAAAAAATTAAAATACTGAAATATACTGCGCCATTGACCAACTGAAACTTGGTCTTAAGTCAATGGTGCAGTCTATTTCAGTTGCCTCAAAATAGCAACACACCAACAACACACCTGAACACACCTCGTTTTCAGACCAGCACGCCCATGGGCGAACAAATGGGAGCAAATGCATTTGCTATTTAAACAACGTGGCACAGAATGTAAAAATGATAACTGTGTCGGGCTGAAACTAGCAAAAAACACTTGCATCGAGCCTGGCGCCACATTTTGCCGGGTGTATGATAGGGATTAGTTCACTTTCAAATTAAAATTTCCTGATAATTTACTCACCCCCATGTCATCCAAGATGTTCATGTCTTTCTTTCTTCAGTCGAAAAGAAGTTAAGGTTTTTGATGAAAACATTCCAGGATTTTTCTCTTTATAGTGGACTTCAATGGCCTCCAAACGGTTGAAGGTCAAAATTACAGTTTCAGTGCAGCTTTAAAGCGTTCTACACGTTCCCAGACGAGGAATAAGGGTCTTATCTAGAGAAACCATCACTCATTTTCTAAAAAATACAATTTTATACATTTTAACCAGGGCTTAAAAACAGAAAAAAAATTCAATCGTTCCACTCCTAGCAGAATCAGTATTTTAATGTTTCTGTTCCAGTGTTCCTTCAGTATTATAAACGTTCCAAAACCGGTTTGATCAGAAAAAATAACAGTTAATAAATTTTTTTATTATTATTATCATTATTATTATTATTATTATTTGCATGTAGCCTACATAATAATAATAATAATAATAATAATAATAATAATAATAATAATTATACGTACAGCATTTTATTTATTAAAAAAAAAAAGTGTATTTGCCATCTTAGCCAACAGGCCTACAATTATCTTTTATAATAAGATTCTGTCCAAATGTAAATCTATTAAACGAAAGGAAAAACAATGGTTTATAAATTAAATAATTTTTAAGATATTTTAATGTTTGCTGCATGGTTTAAAATACCGAAGCTATTCCTGAGAGGAAAAAAAGATAAGCCTCATAGGCCTATACGTCGCATTTTATTATTACATTCAGAAATAATGATAATAAAGTATAATGTTTGTAAACATAAATTATGAACAAAACTGCCCTATGTTATTTTACCTATCCACTTATGTACTCCACAACATATAAACGTCGTCAAAAAAAAAAAAAAAAAATCTTTTCTCTTTTAATGCCATTCCAGCTTCTATTAGTATATCCAAGGCAAGAAACAGGTTTATTTATTGGAGATAAAACTAAATACTGTAAGATGCAAAACAAATTAATTTAAAGTGAATTTATAGCCTACCTTTCTCATTTGAGACGAATGCTAAACTATTATTTATTATGAGCTTTGTACTTCACTCGCATTATAGATATAAAACATCATCCTTCACATATAACAGCACAGTGAGGTGGTGGTCATTGATAAACGGCAGATTGTATTACAGAATTGAATTGAGCAGTGCAACGTTTGGTTTATTGTATTTTATTTTAATATTTAACAGGGTGCAATATCAAGTAAGCAATGCAAGAATTAGTGTGCGAACAAAATTTTGTTCGTTTCCGGTTTTCGTTTTCATTCCTTGAACTGGTTCAGAGCCCTGATTTTAACCATAAATGCTCATCTTGAACTAGCTCTCTTCTTCTTCTTTATTAGAATTCCGGCAGTGTAGACATGTGACCTGTGGAGGGCAGACACTTAGCAGTGTCTACACTGCTGGAATTCTAATAGAGAAGAAGAAGAAAAGAGCTAGTTCAAGATGAACATTTATGGTTAAAATGTATATAATTTTTATTTATTTTTGTAGAAAATGAGTGATGGTTTCTCTAGATAAGACCCTTATTCCCCATCTGGGATCGTGTAGAACATTTTGAAGCTGCAATGAAACTGTAATTTTGACCTTCAACTGTTTGGAGGCCATTGAAGTTCACCATATGGAGAAAAATCCTGGAATGTTTTCATCAAAAACCTTAATTCCTTTTCGACTGAAGAGAGAAGGACATGGACATCTTGGATGACATGGAGGTGAGTAAATTATCAGGAAATTTTAATTTGAAAGTGAACTAATCCTTTAATGTCATCCCAGGTGAAAAAAAGTACACTTCTATAATGTACTTTAAGTGCTCTATTTTTGCACACTAATTTTGTACTTAATATACTAAAAATTATTATTTAGTACTAATTAAGATCATGTTAAGAACATCTAGGTGTACTCAACTGTGCTATTTTTAAATATGAACTAAAATGTGCTTTTAAAATACTATCTCTGTATTTAAAAAAAATTAAAATATTTAGATATCACTTCATATAGTACAAGAGGTAACTAAATACATTTTTTTAAATACAGAGGTAGTATATTAAAAGCACATTAGTTCATATTTCATGGTGTCTCAAAATAGCACAGTTTAGTATGTTCTTAAGATTATCTATTATTAGTACTAAAGAAGAATTTTACAGTACAAAATTAATGTGTGAAAATAGAGCACTTTAAGTACATTATAGAAGTGTACTTTTTTTCACCTGGGATTGACCCCAAAACAATACTCCAAAGACAAATAAATTATAAATTGCCATTTTTTATTTTAAAAGTTTGTACATGGTAAAAAATATAGACATGGCAAATAGTATTTAAAATCCTCCCCTATTCACTTAATTGCACAGTAGGAATGAGCATGTGTAGTTTGAGATTGTCCAACAAAGTGTTTCTCATTGTGAATGCAGCTGACAGTTTGTTAATGACTCCTGGTGCTGAGGATGAATGCCAGTGCGGCATTATGGGAGGCATCCTGTTTGCGGTCAAACAGAACTTCCAAGTCATTTGTAGCTGATGACAACATCGCTTTAGCATCTGACTGCAAATCCTGAAAGATAGAAGAGCGGGACCCGGGTGCCTGGCATTAAGAAAGAAAGAAAACACGTGAGGACACTGATTTGTCCTTATTTTAATGCTATGCAAGTCACATTTCGAACAAAACAGCCATTTAGGATTGATCACAGTGTATTCACAGTGTCACACATCCAGCTTGAGGATTGAGCATTGTGAATTGTGTTCATCAGTTAGTTCTGTCTGGCAGACGCCGCTATTCTGCTGTAATCTTCATGGTGGGAAACATGGTTGTGGTGAAGTGCTCAAATCTGAACCTTTAATTCATCTGCATTTTCTTCCCCAGAGCCATGGAAGCCATTAGAGATGTTATCCGAAATTACAGGCTTATTAAAAAGGCCACGCAATTCCTCGCCTTTTGTGATTGTGAAATTGGCATAAATGAACACTGGCAGTCTCGCTGCGGGTAGCGGAGGAGATCGGTGAATGAACTCATTTATGCGGCCAAATCAAGCTTTTCAATTTTCAATTGAAAGGATGTATTCTGCATCTAGCCGGATTTTTTACACATTTGCATCTCTGATTTTAGCTTTTTAGATATTAATCATCTGCAGATAGCAGATGAGTCTATCAGTGTTGCTGCTGATGGAGTTGTTCATTGATATCCGGCCAAATCACATTCTATCAGATAATGAATTTCACGGCTCTCAGATGTTCAGCATCCGAAAATTCGCTAAAAATGCATCTACGTCCTCAAATGTAGATTTCGAAGAATTAATCAAGTCATGAAGGTGTGGATAGACTCAAAATTCTACCTTTGTGATCAACACTAGCGCCTGGCAGCTGGTTTTTCAAAGCCTTTCGACTTCAATCCCTTGAAAAATCATCTGTCCGCGGCGCGCTACGCCAATCCTCACAGACTTAAATTCCATTAATATAACTTTCAGTCTGATTACACAAAGCAAATGAGGACCCAGTGAGTGGTAAATTGATAGTTTAGAAAAAGGATGAAAAATATGCAGGGGGAAAGAAATCAAAACACTTCAAAAAACCCTCCTGCAGCAGCCCTACTCATCTACATGAGAGACACGCGGTCGGTCGCTCTCCACGCGCACGTGAAATCACCTGCTGTGAGATGTGAATAATGTCTCCAGCTCGCCACCCCCACCGAGGGCCCGGCCCCCGTACTCCATTACGTTTATGAAGATATGTATCTGAAAGTTGTGTAGGAATATGAGGCTGAGCTGGAGGGGCTTTGGGGGAGAGGTGATACATTTCAATAAATCCATAAAGTGGGAAGTGAGTGAAGTGCGCCTCCGATTTCCTTCCACGCTAAGTTTCTTGTGTATTTTAGTCCTCTCTCGCTTCGTTTGAAATAAAAAAAGTGCTTTCATCTGACGCGGTTTGGTGGGAGCTTGAATAAAAAGCAGAAGACATGCAGTAACACTGACATTTAGCCATATTTGGAGCTTGGGAAGCTGAAATGTTATCTCCGTCAAACAGCGCACCCTGATCTCACTGTTCTCTGGAAATACTGCTGGTGCTCTTTTTGACTGCCTCCAACCTAGTCTGTTTTCAGCCATGTTAAATGTCTCTTCTCGGTGCAGGAACGCCCTCTCGATGTAAACTTGCACTGACTCAGGCGCTAATACCCTGATGCCTCAACCCATTTCGTGGCACCTGTTTCTTTCAAATTTGTTCTGATCTTCGCTTTGTTCTGCTCGAAGCTCTCGTTTGGCGCCGCGCTATGGCACCTTTCTAGTCAGCTCTTGTTTCCAGGCACATGACATTTACGCTAAATGCTGGCATGCCACGGTGCATCAAAAAACAAGTTTGAAAGGCGAGCCATTAAAGCTAAAGAAACTCCTGCCTTCGGCTGTTCTATTTTATTAGTCTCTCTGTTGTGATTGAAGGGGGCGAACACAGCTCTCCTGCAGAAAAGGCACAGTTTTACATATATCTCTGTGACTCCTTTGCTCTAAACCAAGTCGTCCTCGCATCTGCACCTTGGCGGGCCGATATGACTATTATGAGATGAAAAAACAGCCTCATGCTGTCTATAGCCACATAACCACAATTGAAAAGGACTAAGCCTTTTCACCTGGGGCTAGGAGTGAACTAAAACCGATCTTTTCCCTGCAACTGTCTGCAGAGATTAGTATTGATTCACCCCTTTTAGATGACTTTGTCGCACCTTGCTGGGAAGTTTTAATCTGGCAATGTACCAACAGCACTGGGGAGCCACTCTCTCTCCCTCTGAGTGTATAATCTCCATCTTCATGATGGTTCCATCATGGCGTCCGCTCGCCAGGAGGACACATGAACTGACCTATTTTTTATGGTATTAGCCATTGTGCTGCACAGTCACTGGGGTGCTAGACCAAGCACAGAAAAGGGTTACTGGTATATGCTAGCTTCACCTTAAATCTGTTTTGTTTTCTCTGATTGGTTAAATAACAAGACATTGATAATAATAAGCTATACGTATAAGCATTTTTCATAAATGTTATAATTTCCATTTTCATAAATGTTATCACACGTAGCCTATAAATGTAATTACTGTAGTATTGTTATATGGGAATGACTCTGTAGTGATAGTTGCCCCTTTATTATACATTTGAGCCCCTGCCCTGGAGAAACTCTCTGCACATCCATGTATGCAACCCAAATTCTGGAAATGTTGGGACGTTTTTTAAATTTAAATTAAATGAAAACTAAAAGACTTACAAATCACATGAGCCAATATTTTATAGAACATAAATAACAAAATTTTACAATTGTATGCACAAAATTTGCTCATTTCAAATTTGATGCCTGCTACAGGTCTCAAAATAGTTGAGACAGGGGCATGTTTACCATGGTGTGGCATCTCCTCTTCTTTTCAAAACAGTTTGAAAATGTCTGGGCGTCGAGGTTATGAGTTTCTGGAGTTTTGGTGTTGGAATTTGGTCCCATTCTTGTCTGATATGGGTTTCCAGCTGCTGAAGAGTTTGAGGTTGTCTTTCATTTAATGATGCGCCAAATGTTCTCTATAAGTGAAAGCTCTGGACTGCAGGCAGGCCAATTGACCTTTAGCCGGGAGTTTGATTGACAAGCGATCTAACCAATCAGAACGCCGCATCCGCCATTTTGTCCGACAAAGCAGCCAGCAGTTAAAAGATTAACCTCGATGGAGTTAAACTTGAAAAATGGTGTGTATTGATGTCTTTCCGCGTTTGAAACAACATTCATTCTCATGTTCATGGACTAATAGGAAGAGATGATCGGTTTTTACGAGCGGTTGAGCTGAGGATCTACAGCAATCTGTCATGACCATGGTCACGACACATTAAAGAGCAACAAAACTTTTTTTATTGTTTGAATTTCTTTAATAACTACACGGTTTGAAAGCTGGGACTTTGTTTAATATCATAAGTAACCTGCTCTGTCTTGTCTGTCGATGTGTGGTCAGTATCCTCTTTGTTCCGCGATGTATTTTTCAATGCGTGTGGAGTGACAGCGCCACGGCTTGTCGGACATAGCAACAGTAACTAAGGGGGGCGGGGCTCGGCGAAAGGCTAATTCAGCACCCGGACTCTTCTACGACAAAGCCATGCTGTTGTAATAGCTGCAGTATGTGGTTTTGCATTGTCCTGCTGAAATACACAAGGCATTCCCAGAAATAGACTGGAGGGGAGCATATGTTGCTATAAAACCTTTATATACCTTTCAGCATTCATAGTGCCTTCCAAAACATGCAAGCTGCCCATACCGTATGCACTTTTGCACCCCCATACCATCAGAGATGCTGGCTTTTGAACTGAGTGCTGATAACACACTGGAAGGTCTACCTCCTCTTTAGCCCAGAGGACACGACGTCTGTGATTTCCAACAAGAATGTCAAATTTGGACTCGTCTGACCATAGAACACTTTTCCACTTTGAAACATTCCATTTTAAATGAGCCTTGGCCCACAGGACACGACGCTTCTGGACCATGTTCATATATGGCTTCCTTTCTGCATGATAGAACTTTAGTTGGCATCTGCAGATGGCACGGTGGATTGTGTTTACCGCCAGTGGTTTTTGGAAGTATTCCAGGGCCCATTTAGTAATTTCATCAACACAATCATACCGATGAGTGATGCAGTGTTGTCTGAGGGCCTGAAGACCAGGGGCATCCAATAAAGGTCTTCGGCCTTGTCTCTTATGCACAAAGATTTCTTCAGTTTCTCTGAATCTTTTGATGATGTTATGAACTGTAGATGATGAGATTTGCAAAGCCTTTGCAATTTGATGTAAAGGAACATTGTTTTTAAAGTATTCCACAATCTTTTCACGCACTGTTTCAGAGCTCTGCCCATCTTTGCTTCTGAGAGACTCTGCCTCTCTAATACATCCCTTTTATAGCTAATCATGTTACAGATCTGATATCAATGAACTTAATTAGTTGCTAGATGTTCTCCCAGCTGAATCTTTTCAAAATTTCTTGCTTTTTCAGCCATTTGTTGCCCCCATCCAAACTTTTTTGAGACCTGTAGCAGGCATTAAATTTGAAATGAGCTCATTTAGTGGATAAAAGTGTAAAATTTCTCAGTTTAAACATTTGTTATGTTATTTATGTTATATTGTGAATCAAATATTGGCTCATGTGATTTGAAAGTCCTTTAATTTTCATTTTATTCAAAATTAAAAAACGTCCCAACATTTAAAGGGTTAGTTCACCCAAAAATGAAAATTCTGTAATTTATTACTCACTCTCATGCTGTTCCACACCCATAAGACCTTCTTTAATCTTCGGAACGCAAATTAAGATATTTTTGTTGAAATCCGATGGCTCAGTGAGGCCTGCATAGGGAGCAACGACATTTCCTCTCTCAGGTGAGTACAGTGGTTCAATATTAATATTATAAAGCGACAAGAATATTTTTGGTGCACCAAAAGACCAAATTAATGACTTATATAGTGATGGCCTAATTCAAAACACTGCTTCAGGAAGCTTCGGAGCATTACGAATCAGCGGTTCGGAGCGCCAAAGTCACGTGATTTCAGCAGTTTGGCGGTTTGACACGCGATCCAAATCATGATTCAACACAGAAGAATCATTACCCTCCGAAGCTTCCTAAAGCAGTGTTTTGAAATCGGACATCACTATATAAGTCGTTATTTAGTTTTTTTTGTGCACCAAAAATATTCTTGGCGGTTTATAATATTAATATTGAACCACTGTACTCACATTCAAATGATTTAAATATGTTTTTAGTACATATTGGATCTTGAGAGAGGAAATGTCATTTCTGGCTACGGAGGCCTCACTGAGCCATCGGATTTCAACAAAAATATCTTAATTTGTGTTCCGAAGATTAACAAAGGTCTTACAGGTGTGGAACGGCATGAGGGTGAGTAATTAATGACAGAATTTTCATTTTTGGGTGAACTAACTCTCTAAGGAATTTGGGTTGTACATTGGATTGATATAATAACTTTAAAGTACTTGAGCAGCAAGCAGTAGGAAAATGCAGGTGCCGGATCGGGACTACTTTTTTTTTTTAATTAAATGTCCTCACACATGTATTCAATATGAATACGTTTATGAGACAATTACGAATATGTAAGAGTACATTTATAAGAACTTTTAAAAATAATTTTTATGATTTTTCTTTTTCTTTATCATGAGCATTTTTATTTGTCATTGACCCTCATAACACAGAGATGCCTGTTGCACAGCTCTCAGAGAACAGCAATGGACTTCCATTAAATTCTGCTTGTTACCAACACTAGGTTCTCTCTTTTGTTGTGGTATTAACACCCACATAGCCCTGACCTCTGCAGGACAGAAAAGAGCAAAGGAGCGTGGGAGATGTAGTTTAGGTCAGATGCACCTCTTAATGGATTATGCTACAGCAGAAGAGTTTCCTCATTAGATGGAAAAGCATGTCTCTAGTATTGACATTGTGGCTGGTTTAGGGGTTTAAATGAAACCAAAAGTTTTAAGAGAGTGCAAAGGTCACGGTGAGCTCATCCAGCTATCCATTAGCGCTTAAGGGTGACACTCAGTTTTTCAGTGTGTATGTGCTTAAACTTACAAAACAGACCAATGGACATATCCCCTGAAAAAGATATAATTCAAAATACAAGCTGCTGTTTTTTAACTACAATTTCCTCAGCCAATTCTGTTTTGTTTGTTTGTTTTTTTTTATTAAAAAAGTAAATTTCTATTAGTAAGTTAGTATATGGTGTCAGAAGTTTAACACTTTATTTTTATTGACTTTTTATTCTTACTTTATTATTTACTTGAACATTTGTTTAACATTCCATTATTATGTTATTTTAAAGGTTCCTAATTTAGTTTTGGAGGTCAAAACAAAAAAACACTTTAATTTTCTCATAATATATAATAATTATATTGCACATCACCTCTTTTCTCAAAGTGTCTGAAACGGCACGATTAAGGATTCAAGGTTCGATAAAGGATTCAAGGTTGAATCCTTGGTACTGGGAATTGTACAAAAGCTCCTACTGTGCCACCTAACCGCTGCAGATTCATTAACTTGTTAAATTGTTTCCATAAAAGTGCATAATTCCTAGTTCAAGAACATGAACAGCTGTGAGTACATTACATGTTGCAAGAAAAAGTATGTGAACCACTTGCAGAATCTGTGAAAATGTTAATAATTTTAACAAAATAAGGGAGATAATACAAAATGCATTTTATTTTTTATTTAGTACTGTCCTAAATAAGATATTTTACATAAAACATGTTTACATATTAAAAAAAATAGCTGAATTTATTAAAATAACCCCATTCTTAAGTATGTGAACCACTGATTCTTAATACTGTGTGTGGATACCTGATGATCTACTACTGTTTTTATGGTTTGTGATGGTTGTTCTTGAGTCCCTTGTTTGTACTGAGCAGTTAAACTGAGCTCTGTTGCTTAGAAAAAATCTCCAGGTACTGCAGATTCTTCAGTTTTTCAGTATTTTTTGCATATTTGAACCCTTTACAGCAGTGACTGAATGATTTCTGAATGAGTTCAGTGACTGAATGAGTTCATTGACGCTTACTGTATTATGTAGAAGATAATTGTGAGAAAATATTACCTACATTCAGATTTACATTTTCCTTCAGGTCAGTCCTATGTTCATAATAAAAAATGTTTAAATGTCCGATGTATTATCTTATCCTTTTAACAGTTAAAGGTTTTACCCTGGACTGACAGCGCTAGTCAAAGCATTTGTCAGTTGTGTCTTGTTCCCAGTGGCGGCTGGTGCAAAACATTTTTGGTGGGGCACAATTAAGAAATAGAATTAATAGAAATGCAGGAATTAATAGGCTAATTGTTAAATAATCATTTAACAAGTGATATAATAATGTATCATTACTAATCTAAAACATGAAAAATTCTGTATTTAAGGCATGCATAGGACTGGGATCTAAAAAAAAAAAAAAAATCTGTATTTAATTAAAAAAAAAAAATGTATTTCATATCCTGCCCAATATTGTCCTAGAAACAATGTTCATATTGAAGGCTATAAAAACAAACATGAACTGTGTAGTATGGATCAAATAACATTAGGCCTAGGCTATATTCTAAAATTGTAACTTTACAATGTAAAATCAAAATGTTTTTTAAAGCAGTAGTTAAATACACTCAACTAAAAAATGAAAATAAATAAAAACAAAAGAACAGACCAATTATTATTACTACTACAAGTCACTTTACACAGTTACTGCTATAGTACAAATACACTTAGTTGTATTTTCGAAATTGTACATATGGCATAATTATGTTCGCCAACAAAAACAAATTTTCAACTACAAATATTTTTAGCAAAATGTATTTTACTCAGATTGAACTCCGTCTGTTTGGGGCGCATGCGCGCGGCGGCGCTCGTTCACGGAAGTTTGTGCTTGCTGGAGACTCGTCCACGCCTGACTGAAAAATGGAAATATTTTCTCGACTTTCCTACATTTGCAGATGGAGAATATATCTGTGAAATGTAAATAATGGACTGAGAAAATTATTGGATGTCACTTCATCTTAAAGAAAAATATTAATGGAGGTATGTTTGTTTTCACCAATCGCTGCACAAGTTAAGGTTACGTATGATGACGAAAGCACGTTAGTGCGAGCCCTCCCAGAACCCATAGAGATTGCATTGCAGTGCCTGCAGTTTGAAAAAAAAAATTCTTTGAATGGAAGTCTATGGGAGTAGTCGGGGCAAATCTCCGCCAGACTGAAATTGCCCAAAAAGAGGCGGTACTCCACAGAGCGTGACTCGACGCTGATTGGACTATATCCAGAAGCAGAACAAACAGCCTAGCAGTGACAGCTAGCGTAACTTTGGTTGATGTGATCGAAAAATTTGTCCCTTTCTCACTTTGGTGGTGCGTTGCCCTATTGCCCTAATGAAGAAACCGCCCCTGCTTGTTCCGTGTTCACAACAGTTCAGTCTTTTCAATGTAAAAGTCTTCACTACTGACTGACACACTCATAAAGACAGTCTTTGCTGCCATCTAATGGTGTAATAATATAACTTCTGTTGCTGTTCACGTTCAGGGACTATTTTTTTCCGGCGGAAGGAAGGCTTTTAGTGATTTTACTTCATGAAAGTTGCATTGATACATATTTTTTGGCTTTAATATTTGTATTGTTTGGTAACTCAATACAAACACTTCGCATTGTGCCTAACAATGCCCTTCAGCTGTGACTTATTCACGATACAGCACAGCCTCTCATACCTTATTGCTTACATATATTTTATTTTTCAGTCTCTTTATTAGAATATGACCAGGAAATACATGTATTTTATGCAGTATTAAAAAAAAAAAAAAAAAAAAAAGCTATTTTGTTCTGGTGAGATATATATATATATATATATATATATATATATATATATATATATATATATATATATATATATATATACACAGCTTTGAATTAAATCCTTATATACTTATTACATACTACACATATAATTACACAGAGATAATGAACAGTAATTTCTTCTCTAAAATGAAATGGTACACTCTCTCTTGTGTGCTGTAACGGCTGTCACAGCTTAATTACTTTTGTACATAAAGTTGATTAAAATGTACTTAAAAATGTGCATTATGTGCCTCAGCGTGTTCTAAAATGTATCAACCTCAAGGTTCCACAGAAACACATTAAGGAACTGTGCCTTGTCATCTACTGCATTCTCTCCAAATTCTCCCATCATCCCCTTCTTCTCGAAGGCTATAATTCACACAGTTAGCCGAGGCTCAGATGGGCAGTACGTCTGCTGGCAGATAAGCACATGTTCCGGATGTTACCGGTGTGAGCTGCCGGGTTGAAGGTGGAGGCGATTTCACAGTATGCTCTGTCTCTGTGTTAACGGCAGGTTCATTAGCTCTAATGGGACATTAGATAAAACTCAGGGTGAATTCTCCCAGGCCCCAGGGTCTTCAGCACAAGGGCAATTAAAAACACAGATTGTAGCATAAAAGCCATTTTAACGTGCGGTAAATGCTCACTCATCCCTCACGCGTAGAGTCGTCCCCTCGGGCGACGTGGAGTTAAGACACCATTGGGAGGCTGATCTCCATTTTTTAAAAACATTTTACAGAAACAGAGAAATTATCCATTTTCCTGCCTCCAAATGCAGCAGTGGGAGAATATTCATAAGTTATATAAGCTAAAAGGGTGTTTTAGATCAGTAGACTAGACAAATATTGTCAAACAATATTGTGATACAATATTGTGTGTTTCTTCTTGCGTTTAAAAATAAGGAGGAGCAGCGTTCATGCTTTTAGAATGTGTTTCGAAGCATTTTAAATCAAGGTCAACCAGTTCAAATGAAAATTCTGTCATGCTTTGCTGTCCCTTATGTTGTCCAGTATCCTTATGATTTTCTTCTGTGAAAAATAAAAAGAGTCTCTTTTCCTTGACCAGGGTGACAGCAGAGCATTGATGACTGAAGTGTGATAGTAGAGAGAGCACACACCTCTTCACAGGATTATGGCAAGTAGACATACATATAATAGTCCAAAAAGTACGGGAGATCACTGGAGTAACACAAGGAGATCCAATATCTAAGCAGAGCAGGTAAGTAGTCTGTTATCTGTAGCTGAGAAAAGACAAAGAGTAACTGTGAGGTGTGTGCTCTCATCCTATATATACGATTATAGACAAAGAACTGAACCAAACAGAGGAGAGAAAATGAGGGATGAAACAAGGAACAGTCGGGGCTGATTAATTAAGAAATTAGTTACTATGGCAACTAAACAGAGTTAAGGAAACTAAACTCAAAGGACCAAATAACACAATATTTGAACATTTGTTTTTGCCATTCACATTGAAAACAGAACATCAGGCAGATGTTGAAAGTTCACTTTGTTTCATACATATTTCAGGCTGAAGTTCTCTGATGAAGCCTATAATAGATTTTTTTGTACTGTTTTCACCAGCATCAGCCAAAATCTTGTCCCAAGATAATTTCCCATGAACATTTGGTGCGTAATGGGTGCAGTTCATCTTATGTGAGTTACAGCAAAACATTAAAGGTTCCTCATCTAGTTTAACGACATAGTGTCTATAACAGCAGGAGTCTTCTACAAGCTTCTATGTGGACTAAATGATTCTGAGACCAGTGAAAAGAGAATAAATTAATATTGTTCCTTCTCTTGTCAGGATTTATTTATTCATTGTTGAGACAGTCATTAAATGCATGGCAGCAATTAAAACAGCAAACATAAATCTATCTCTGAGCGGATGGTAATTAGTTGCCTTGGTGATCATTCTTGGAGTTATCTTCATGTGCAATATTGGGATCATGTAGCAGTTTGCATTTTTCTATTCTCTTCACTGAGTTTTTCAATGCTGCTCATGATGGAGAAACTGTATGTCCTCTGAGATTAGAGGCTTTATCTGCAAACTTTTTAATGATGTTTTCACTGTCCATATCAGCAAACATTTATCTTTTTCATCATGATTGCAGGTGATTCTTATACAGCAAATAATGCTGTATGTTAACAAAAAAAACCATTACTATTGTGAAATAAAAAAGCCCTCAAAATATGTCTAGCCATCTATTCATGCAAACAAAGTAAAGACTTCACATTCACATGCCACTGCAAACTGTTTTTCCCATGTTTGCTTTCAAGGTGAAATTCTACAGACCTGAAATGAACAAGTCAAAGTTGATAGGAGATGCCTGCAGCTGGATAGAGGCACATAATGCAGCTGTGACTTTGATAGAAGAGTTTTTGTTTTTTGGTTTTTCTCCTAGTCCATACTGTCACACAGATTCAGAACTGTCTATTTTGAAGTCCCAGGAGGTGTGTGTGGTCTTTGCAAACATCTAATGCTTTTGTGTTTGTGTCCTTCAGTCATCAAACAAAGAAAAATTGTATTGATATTGTTACTTGCATGGCATTGATACTTTTATAGATAAAAGAAAGAAAGAGAGGGAGGAGATAGAGATAGAAACAGAGACAGTTAATGACCAACATCTACTCCAAACATGCCACATAAAAAGCCAGCTGTCTTTTAATCAGAGCTTTATCACTTTAATTAAGACCTTGTGAGGGTAAACACACGTGGTGTATTATGCCTGTCATATGCAGTTTGGATCTTCCATTCATCAGACCTGTCCATCTTTCTTTAATTTGCCTCATCACTTGTGTGTCATTTTTTTCATCTTTAATGAAATGTTGTCCTTTGCAAGTCTTGGCACTTTTGTGACCAGTTCTCCCCTGTATTGTACTGGCATTCCCTAAACACTTTAACATACAAAAAAAAAAAAAAAAAAATTGTGGAAATAATGTACATTAAAAGTCTATACTTAATTGTGAACTGAATACGTTTCCGGACACTTAATTGCATGTTAATTGCAATTAAATGAAAATGTATTACTGTCAGCAGAGGTGTAAAGTACTTGATTAATTGTACTTGATTACTGTACTTAAGTATTATTTTTGGGGATTTTTACTTTACTTGAGTACAATTAAAAACCAATACTTTTACTTTTACTTGATTACATTTTTTTTTTAAAGTACTTTTTACTACTTACAATTTTATTTACAGTCAAAAGGTACTTTGTTTTTGGAGATCATTCTATTTTCCCTTGCTAACCCTAACCCTAACCCTAACCCTAACCTTGATGCCAAGTTTAATTTAAATGTTATTTATTCAATGTGATTTATTTTCACATTCCATGAAATTGGTCAGACATGTTCATTGGTCCTTTGGAAATGATCGCATGTCGCATCAATTACCACAAATGCACAGCACCTTGACCTCAAAGAATATACACTAACAAGAAGCGACACCCAGCGTTTCCGCCATTTTGGTGTGAAAGCGACTTGGTAGCCCACTAGTTTCTATGGCGATAACAGCTGCTTTGTAAAAAAACAAACAAACAAACAAATTAAAGCTGAAATCCAACCTGAATGATGAAAACACAGAATAAATACTATCACTAGTGATCATAAAACCCTTTTTACAGTTTATTTTACACACTTTGTGTTTAAGTCTTCCACTTTCTTCACAAAACCTTTGCTATCTAGAAAAGTGTGAATTATGTGATAACGGACACAGCATTGCATCATATATTATAAGATCATTATGTTTGTAGCGTGATCCATTAAAACATCTCATATAGCCTATTTCATTTCAGAAATAGATATTATTACTATTACTCCACAAGGTCTGAAATATATTGTTCGCTGCAAATATGATGATCTTAAATGTATTCATTTTTAATTTACTATTAATAAATGTGTAAAGTTGCATAAAATGGAAATACTCAATAAATTTGGCTAACTACATTACCTCAGATGGATGAATGGTTGGATTCCACAACTGGTAAAATAAAACATATATAAGACAATACAATATTTACTGTAGGATCATATAATTTACTGATGATTTCATTTAAAAAAAAAAAAAAAAAAAAAAGTTTTTTGGCGCTTCTGATTTGGCAGTGAAATTCCCTGATTCTGGGTTTGTAAGATGTGAAGGATTCAATGCTCCAGTTAGTATTTTCACCCCATAATGGCGGCCACACTACCAGAGCACCACCTAGTGACTGTTGCCTAAAAAGTATCAGAGTGTCGCCTAATTGGGTTCTATACTCTTTGTTGACCTGGAAATGAGAGAAATTATAACAGTCATAGGGCTGTCAAAATGGCTGAAAAGCTAAATTCGAAATTCTTTCTGAATATTTGCAAAATTCGAATTATATTTGAATTCTAAAGGCAATACTTAATGTTAGAAGAAAAAAGTGCTTTATTGTCTGCTATGCCCACAAGAGAGCGCAATAAGCACTCGCTTGCACTTTTATTGAAATGAAATGACATTCATTTTTTTTTTTTTTTTCAAACAACTGTTTTTAAATAAAAGATGTCATTAAAGCCGAGTTCAGACTGCACGATTTTCAAAGTAGTTGGGTCACTGTTCTTTTCACACTGCATGACTAGCATTCAGTCGCTGCTGTGTTCATACTGCACGATGGATCGGCGATAGAAGGTTTCACACTGCATGACTTTACAATAGGAAGAATCGCTGACAACTCTGTCTGGCACGCAAACTACGTTTCACAACCAAACACACGCGACATGTGACAAGGAAACAACGCAATATCACGCGTGCAAGACCGGAGTTATTATTATTATTATTAAAAACGGTAGCCCGCAAGAAGCTTGCAATACGAATTGCCTGTGCGCTGATTTGCAGCGAAAACAAGAAAAAGAAAAGAAGAATATGGATGAGGAAATGGTTGGGGAGACTGTGGATTGTGTGTTCTGCAACGAGAGTTGGCAGTAAATAAATAACTTTTCAATGTGCTGCTGTTGCGGATGGTCAAGCAAATGTTTGTGCTTTGTTTCTGTTTGATAGAATTGTAATGTTTATCTGAAACGAAGCCATGCTTGCTGATATTGTGGTCTATAACTCCTCCCCGAACTCCCCGCTGCTCTGTATCTTGCTCTCTCATTGGCTGTCGGTCATCGCCGATGTAGTTTTCAGTCAGAACACTTTTCACACAGCAGGATTTTGAATCGCCGACAGGTCCAGATATTTAGCATGCCAAATATCTCATGAGCGTCGGTGACTCGTCGGCGATTCTCTCAGATTGCGTCTTTGCTCATTCACACTGCGTGACTGTCACTCGTGTGAACGAGCAGCGATTTGCCTGTGATTTCGGGCATTTGTCGGCGATTTCTCAAAACCTGTCAACATTTTTGAATACTTTTAACACCTCTGACTGTCAGGATCACCATGTCTGTCATATCTGCACACTACATCTCCCACAATCCTCCCTGGTTACCACCTGCACTCACTTCACAATAACCACACCTGTCTGCCATCAGCCTCATCTACCACTCTACATAAGCCAGCTCCACACACACACACAGATTGTCTGGTCTTGTCTCTATCTAGGACTGCTATATTGCCTACTAATTCAACTAGGACTGCTATGCTAATTTTTCTGAGTTGACTTATCTGAGTCCACTCCCTGTGCTCCATTCCTCAGTGTTCCCTCCTTCCTGGATCCCTGTTTCTTCCAGATTGTCTGGTTACTACCTGTAAATGTAAATATAAATATATAGAAACATTGTTAAAGGGTTAGTGAAAAAATCAAAAATGAAAATTATGTCATTAACGACTCACCCTCATGTCACCCTTCGTTAATCTTCGGAACACAGTTTAAGATATTTTAGATTTAGTCCGAGAGCTTTCTGTCCCTCTGATTAAAATGTATGTACGGTGCACTGTCCATGTCCAGAAAGGTAATAAAAACATCATCAAAGTAGTCCATGTGACATCAGTGGGTTAGTTAGAAGTTTTTGAAGCATCGAAAATACATTTTGGTCCAAAAATAACAAAAACTACGACTTTATTCTGCATTGTCTTCTCTTCCGGGTCTGTGTATATCCGCTTTCAATCCACAGTGACGCTGCTGCTTCTTCTTCTACGGCAGTTGGCATCCAGCTTATTGATGCATTACCGCCTATTTCTGCTCTATGACTTCTATCTAATATAGAGCTGAGTATCATCAGTGTAACAGTGAAAACTAACGCCATACTTCCTAATTATCTCCCAGGGGTAGCATGTACAGAGTGAAAAGCAAAGGTCCTAGTACTGAGCATTGCAGTACTCCATATTGAACTTGTGATCGATATGACATCTCTTCGTTTACTACTACAAACTGATAATGGTCAGATAATTAAGATTTGAACCATGCCAATGCAATTCCACTAAAGCCAACATAATTTTCAAGTCTATTCAAAAGAATATTGTGGTTGATAGTGTCAAAAAGAAGAGGATCTATGACCTCTGGAAATCACTCTTTCAATAGCTTAGTCGGCATAGGGTCTAACATACATGTTGTTGATTTTGATAAGTTTAGAGAATTCTTCCTCTCCTATAGCAACTAATGAATGGAATTTTTCCTTAGGGACACTACAGTGCACCGTCTGATGCGATACTGTAGTAGACGGTTGCATGGTTATAATTTTCCTTCTAATATTGTCAATCTTGCAATTAAAGAAGTTCCTAAAGTCATTACTGCTGTAAGTTGAAGCTCTATTTCTCGTTAATTTAGCCACTGTATCAAATAAATACCTAGGGTTGTGTTTGTTTTCTTCTAAGAGATTTGAAAAATAAGTAGATCTAGCTTTTTTTTTAAGGCCTTTCTGTACACAATCATTCTCTCTCTCCATGAAATGCGAAAAACTTCTAGTTTTGTTTTCTTCCAGCTGTGCTCCATTTTTCTGGCAGCTCTCTTAAGAGCCCAAGTGTGCTCGTTGTACCACGGCATTGGATTAGTTTCCTTAATCTTCTTTAAGTCAACTGCATCTAATGTGCTGGAAAAGACAGTCAATTGTTTCTTTTGCAACATCGAGGTCTTCTAAGCTGTCTGGTATGCTAAGGTGATGGAACTGATCAGGAAGATTATTTATAAAGCAATCTTTAGCGGTAGAAGTGATGGTTCTACCATATTTATGGCTGGGTGGCAGTTTTGTAACCTTGGCTAAATGTAGTATACATGAGACTGAGATGTCATCGCTCTGCTGCAGAATTTCAATGGCATCAGTTTCGATTCCATGTGACAATATTAGATCTAAAGTATGATTACGGCAATGAGTGGGTCCTGACACGTGTTGTCTAACTCCAATAGAGTTTAGAATGTCTATAAATGCCAATGCCAATGCATCTTTATCATTATCTACATGGATATTAAAATCACCAACAACAAGGACTTTATCTGCAGCCAGTACTAACTCCAATAGTAAATCAGCAAATTCTTTGATAAAGTCTGTATGGTGCCTGTATACAGTAGCCAGCACAAATGTCAACTTACATAACGTTACACAAAACACCATCACTGACTTTTGATTAATACTGAAGATATTACTATACATTACAGCAACACCTCCCCCTTTGCCTTTCTGATGAGGATTGTGTCAATAATTGTAACCTTAAGAGCTAGACTCATTTAAAGTAATGTAATCATCTGGTTTTAGCCAGGTTTCTGTCAAACACAGCAAATCTAGATTATTGTCTGTGATAATATAATTTACAATAAGTGCTTTTGAAGAAAGGGATCTAATATTCAGCAACCCAAGCTTTATTATTTGTTTATCAGTATTGTCTGTTTTTTTTATTTGTTGAACATCAGTTAAGCCAGCCATTGAGTGATGATAATCTGCTATCTCATCACTCCGATGAACAGGAAGGGGACCAGAGCAAATTACTTTTTCTGACATCGTAGTTGCGAGTTCACACACCTCTTTAATGTTAATTTTAGTGCTCTCCAACTGGCGAAGTCGAACATCATTAGTGCTGATGTGAATAATAGTCTTAGAGTATTTACGATTAGCATTAGCCAGCACATTTAAATTTGCTTTGATGTCAGGTGCTCTGGCTCCTGGCAAACATGTGACTATGGTGGCTGGTGTCTCTATTTTCATGTTCTGTGTAATAGAATCGCCAATTACTAGAGCATTTTCAACAGGATTCTCAGTGAGTGCATCACTGAGTGGGGAGAACCTGTTTAATGTTCTAATTGGGATAGAAGAGTGGGATGTTGGGATGTTTTCCGTGGCTAGGCCGCCTCACAGTGACCCAATTGCCCTGCTGCACGGGCTCTACAGCTGGGACCAAACAATGTACAGAGTTCACTAAGTGCACTAGTCGCATCAAAATAGCATCTAAATCCCTTGCATTCTTACAATCCTCAATTAAAGTTTGGATGTGTGTCTCTAATTCTGAAATTCTCTCTGTCAGCCTGATTATCTCCCTGCATTTATCACATGTGTAAATCTCACTGCTGACAGAGAGAGATATACTATGCATGTGGCAGGCAATGCAAGTAACAACAAAAGGAGAGGATGACACGACTCACTGTGTTTGATCTGACTTACCACAGTTGTTTTTTGGACTCGAGTCGTATAAAAAGGAGCGTGATTCCGCGTGAGAGAAAAGAACTGTTTGTGGCCAAGATGGCAAGCTAACAAATTAGCGAAGTGCTAACATGCTGTGATAGCGATTTGGATTAAAAGATTAAATGCTAGCTAATAGCAATTGATTTAAAATTGTAATATATATATATATATATATATGAAGAGTTCAGATGCAAAAGCCGCTAAACGCCATCTCTGTCAAAAATGAGATAATGACATTGAACGAATGCTTACGGCACGTAGTACACGTTCAACAAATCACGTGCTTGAAATCCTCTAAATCACAGCGTCAGCCCATTCAGAAATATCGGTTTCTTGGCAAAAGCCTCTAGACGCCACTTCCCTTTGGCAGCAAAAGCCGCTATATTCCGAGAACCAATCAGAAGGCGCGAATCGAATCATATGATTCTGAGCGGTTTCAATATAGCGGCGCGCTGAGGAGATTTTTTTAGATTCAGATTCAGATTGAGTTTTTTAAAATAAAAGATGGAGTACGATGAAATGGATCAGCCTGTCATACTAATATTGAATGGCAGAAGAAAACGTTATTTACCTCAAAACTCTGCCTGTCATAAGGCAAAATAGCCTACAGTGGAAGGCTTGGTCGCAATTGTATCATGCACTCATAACAGTTCTTCGTGCAGTGCGTTACTTTGAAGGAATCGGATTTATTATACATCAAACAACAGCTCTATTTCGCCAAAAACAAAGTCAAACAAGATGCTATTCTTCTGTCTCATATGGAAGCTGTGCCATGTAAACGGAGGAGGCAAAAAGTGGAGGCTGAATAGAAGAGACGTGTTACATCCCTGTGTAAAGAGGTTTGTCTACTGTTTAGTTTTGAAATGGTTGTGCTATCATCTTTTTAAGGGTTTCTAGTTGCATCCTTAGTGATTTTTCAACTATTTACTATGTCTTTCCACAAATAGGTGGATTTCTAGGTTTTTGCAAAATAAGCACAAGTGGATTTAGCTGGTTTCAACGCAAAAGAAAATCTAACTCATTAAAAACCAATAAATTGTCTAGAGTGACATTTTTGAAAAAAAGTTATTTTATTCACTAGCTAATAACCTTATCATTACCTTTAAAATGAAACTCCTGAACTTGATTGTAAAAGCCTGGTAATGTCTGATGGATTTAGAGGGTTTTGCATCTGAACTCTTCATATATATATATATATATATATATATATATATATATATATATATATATATATATATATATATATATATATATATATATATATATATATAAAAAGACGCATCCCTCCATTTCTTTTAATAGAAGCAAGTTATGGTAAAGCACTTACAAATAAATGGGGCCAATTTTTGGAAGATTTAAAAGGAGGAAAAGTGAATCTTGTAACTTTATTACAGGACTTAAATTCATTTATCTGTTTACAGCTAACAAGTTCATTATTTGAGCTGTAAAAGTGATTAAATTATTTTTACAGTCGGTTGCTTTGGGTTTATGGACTCCCATTGTCAAAGCAATGAAGTTGCAAAACTGGTTATAACTTTACAAAAAAAGTAAGTATACGTCTTTTTTTTTCACATTAGAATCATGTTCACACTTGTGGCTATACTGTTAAAACACTATGTACTTTAACATTTAGAAATTCACCTCATTCACTTCCATACTGTAAGTGCCTCATGTAACCCAGATTTTTGGTGTGTGTATGTAAATGAGGGACAAGTCGAAATTCATTTTTGTGGTAATCAACATTATTCAGAATATTTCCTTAAGATACCAGATATGTCAGCATGACAGCCTGAGACTTTGAAATTTCTTATTCCATGTTCTTTTAAATAAAGCTACATCCACCAAACTCAGTCCATCATTCCTTCAACATGGCTTGAAGTTTTCTTGTACAGCTGATGATTAGCTGATGCAAGTCTACGAAATCTCATAGATTTCCACTGAAAATCTTTCTGTCTAGAAACAACCAAGCAACATGGCAGTAACTATCTAATATCAGAGCTCATATAAGAGATGCCAACCTCTGTGGCTCTACCATGGGAGAAAGTGACAAACTGGATTACATGTGCCTTGTAAACTAAAGCCGAGTTCAGACTGCACGATTTTAGACCCGATTTTGGCTCGCCGACAGGTTTTGAGAAATCGCAGACAAATGCCCGAAATCACAGGCAAATCGGTGCTCGTTCACGCAAGTGACAATCACGCAGTGTAAATGAGCAAAGACGCGATCTGAGAGAATCGCCGACGTGTCGCCGACGCTCATGAGATATTTGGCATGCTAAATACCTGGACCTGTCGGCGATTCAAAATCCTGCTGTGTGAAAAGCGTTCTGACTGAAAACTACATCGGCGATGACCGACAGCCAATGAGAGAGCAAGATACAGAGCAGCGGGGAGTTCGGGGAGGAGTTATAGACCACAATATCAGCAAGCATGGCTTCGTTTCAGATAAACATTACAATTCTATCAAACAGAAACAAAGCACAAACATTTGCTTGACCATCCGCAACAGCAGCACATTGAAAAGTCATTTATTTACCTCCAACTCTCGTTGCAGAACACACAATCCACAGTCTCCCCAACCATTTCCTCCTCCATATTCTTCTTTTCTTTTTCTTGTTTTCGCTGCAAATCAGCGCACAGGCAATTCGTATTGCAAGCTTCTTGCGGGCTACCGTTTTTAATAATAATGATAATAACTCCGGTCTTGCACGTGTGATATCGCGTTGTTTCCTTGTCACATCTCGCGTGTATTTGGTTGTGAAACGTAATTTGCGTGCCAGACAGAGTTGTCGGCGATTCTTCCTATTGTAAAGTCATGCAGTGTGAAACCTTCTATCGCCGATCCATCGTGCAGTATGAACACAGCAGTGACTGAATGCTGGCCAAGATAGTCATGTAGTGTGAAAAGAACAGTGACCCGACTACTTTGAAAATCGTGCAGTCTGAACTCGGCTTAAGCATGTTATAGCCTTGACTGAAAATTGCTTTCTGAGTGTTGCAATTATCAGTCATAGTTTGCAAATATCATGGAGATTAATATTACATGACGCAAAATGCAATTTTGTGTAAAATGACACATCTTACAAAACAGCTTTTATTTTTCTCCATTGTAACACCAAATATAGCCCACTCCAAAAAAATATTTAATGGCAAACACACTGAAGATTAGCAGACAGGCTGTCATTTCATTAAGCGATAAGTCATTTCTTCACAGAAGTAGTTTATTCAGTGTACTGAAGCAGCTTCTCCTTCGACAGCCATTCAAAAAGTGGCATTTTGTCTTGTTGCCAGTTTACCGCTGTGTTACTTTTTGTGCTAACCTTGGAGGCTTACCACTTAACTTAAAGTTGCTGTACACAAATTCCTCAAAACCACTTAAAACATCAAATGTATCATGTCTATCACCAGAACAGTTCTTGGAAGTTAGACTCAGAATAGTTTAGAGTTAATTCACACAAAACTGTTGCATTTGTGATTTTTTTTTTTTTTTTTTGACATGGTTATTAAACCGGTATTATGATGGTAAACCGGTATCATTTCATGAGTCCTCATATTTAAAATAGCTTTAAAAACATCCAGAATGTTTTCTGTGATGGGTAGGTTTAGTAGTAAGGGTAGTGTAGGGGCAGTCCCAGGAATGAGGGCCTATGGGTAATGGAGACCGAATGGGAAACAGTCAATATTCGGATGGTGGCTATTTCTGGTGGTGCGAGGAAGTCGGTGCGGAAGCCTCACTTTTAATAGCCTGTGGCAGGTTTCTGAAGTTAATTTTGTGCATACTCGGCCCACATTAAATATTTGCTCCAGTCAGACTGGTTCTGTTGACAGTAAGCTCTCAGGAAACGTGTGAGTTCTCTCTGGATGGTAACCAGAAGTGAGACTGACATTTATGTTGAGATGTTTGAAGAAAGCGGTCCATACTCTTGAAGTGAACTGTGGGCCCCAATATGAGACGATGTCTTCGGGTAGACCATAGAAGCGAAAGACATAATTGCAAAGTTTTTCAGCGGTCTCAAATGCAGTGGGAAGTTTGGGTTGAGGAATGAGTTGGCAGGATTTGGAAAAACAATTTATGACTGTGAGGATGATGGTGTTGCCACGAGACTCAGGGAGATCAGTAATGAAATCAATTGCGATATGCGAGAGAT
This sequence comes from Chanodichthys erythropterus, assembly GCF_024489055.1. Classification (NCBI taxonomy): domain Eukaryota; kingdom Metazoa; phylum Chordata; class Actinopteri; order Cypriniformes; family Xenocyprididae; genus Chanodichthys; species Chanodichthys erythropterus. The sequence continues at coordinate 30,599,455 of NC_090226.1, forward strand.
GGGTACCCAGGCGAAAAAAAAAGTCAATTTCTATAAAGTGCTATATATTTTCGTAAGTACATTATAGAAGTTTACTTTTTTTCACCTGTGTAGGGGTTGGAGAAGACCAGCAGAGAGCTGTCATGATGGTTTGGAGGTATTGCATACTATACAGTTATTGACGAATTGAATGGTCATTGTGGACCACCAGAATCGATTTTTTTTTTTTTTTATGTGTAGAGTGGCTGTAATACCTGGATGCCCAGAGCTGGGAACTGCATGAACTTGGTGTAGGGTTGTGGAGGTGGAGGGTTCTGGACATTGACTTGTGTGATTTCGGTCATGATATCCCACTGAACAGGTGCAACGAGCAGTTTTCAGGGATGATGTTTTCATCAGATTAAGTTTCCTCAGATGTCGGCTTTAGTGTTCTTGGATCCAGGTCGGTAAGTGACTATGAAGTGGAACCTGTTGAAGAACATGGCCCATCTTGCCTGTCTGGGATTCAAGCGTTTGGCTGAGCGTATATATTCCAGATTTTTGTGGTCTGTAAGGATTGTGAAAGGGTGTTGTGCTCCCTCCAGCCAGTGGCGCCATTCCTCTAGCACAGCCTTCATGGCTAGCAGTTCATGGTTGCCCACATCGTAGTTTCATTTGGCAGAAGACAATTTTCATGAATAAATGGCACAGGGGAACATTTTGGCAACCCCCGATGCCTGTCCTTGAAGTATCAACCTCCACTATGAACGGGAGACTTGGGTCTGGATGATGGAGAATTGGAGCAGGTGTGAATTGTGCTTTGAGATCTTGGAATTCCTGCAGAGAATTGGGTGACAAGATGAGGCGAGAAGAAGAGCATTTGGTCACGGCAGTTAGGGAGGTGGTGATTCAGCTGAAGTCCTTTATAAACTGCCTATAGAAATTAGCGAACCCCAGAAATCGTTGTAGCATTTTTTTAATGTGTGTGGTTGGGGCCATTCCTATACTGCCTTTTCCTTGCCATCATCCATAGCTACCCCCTCGTGGCTGATGATGTATCCCAGAAATGACGTAGAAGTTTGATGGAACTCACATTTCTCTGCTTTAGCATAGAGTTGATACTGGATTAGTCATTAAAGAATGGATCTTACGTGCTGAATGTGTTCGTTGGGGGTGTTTCAGTAGATCAGGATATCATCGATGTATACAATGACACAACAGTCGAGCATGTCATGGAAGACATCGCTGATAAATGACTGGAACACGGAGGGACTGTTTGCCAATCTGAATGGCATAACCAAGATCTCATAGTGGCCTGTGGAAGTGGAGATTGCAGTCTTCCATTCATCACCCTCCTTGATGCGAATCAAATCGTAAGCACTGCGAAGATCCAGCTTGGTAAGGTACTTAGCGTAGTTGTTCGAGGGCTGCAGGTATCAATGGTAAGGGGTATCAAAACTTGATGGTAATGTTGTTGAGGCCACGATAATCAATGCAAGGTCTGAGACTGCCACTGAATGACATAAAATCTGACATTTTCTTTGTGAAGTACTCCCACTTGCATGTGGACCTCCTCGGTGATGTGTGTAACTCTTCCTTCTTCTATGGGACGACCATCCACTGCCAAGTGAGAGTTGCATGATGTTAGTGTGATTTTATGTTGTTGGGTAAATGTGCTAAACATGAAATTACCAGCTGCCCCCAAGTCTAACAGAGCATTAGTGGATATTGTCTTGCCATTGATAATCATTTTCACAGGTATTTTGAGACAGGATGCAGAATGATTTTTTTGCATTCGGGGACTCACCGATTTGGAGTTGGGTGAGGCTGGTTGGATCTGGCATGATGTCTTGAGATGACCGGCTTGGCCACAGTACAAACATAGATGATGTTGCATTCTCCGTTCTCTTTCTTCGGGAGTTAAATGAGTGTAGCCGAGTTGCATGGGCTCTGGACTGGATACAGTGGCTTGTGCATAGAGGAAATGTGTGCAAACAGGGCGCCATGATCGAATCGATCTGTATCGTCAGTTCAGTTAATCTGTTCAGTGTTTTCCCCTCGTCACAACAGGCTAACTCAGCTTGAAGTTCAAAATTCAGTCCTTTTCTGAATAATAATTTTAACCCGTCCTCAATCCACTCCGTTTGTGAAGTGAGAGTGCGAAACGTCAAAGCATATTCAGCTGCAGTGTTTCTCCCCTGACACAGAGTGAGTGACTGGTCACCCATTCTAGGAAAATGTGAAAGAAGTGAATGTTGAACCATCCTCTCTCCAAACAACAGTGGCCCATTCTAAAGCCTTTCCAATCAGCAGAGAACACACAAATGAAATTCTGCTTGAGTCCATAGGATACAAAGTCCCTTACACTTGGCTGGGTTTCCATCAAACTTTCGGGAAACGCAAGTCATGGGTTCACTGAGGAGGCAAACACACAAAATCCAGAGACAGGCAAGGGTCAAAGCAGGCAGCAGAGAATCAGATACGAGAAACAGTCCAAGTCAAACACAGGTATAACAATCAACAATGAAAACGCTCAGAAATGATCACTGGCAGCGTTGCCAACTGTTTTCAATTTAAAGTAGCTAAAACTGGTAGCTAAATGTCACTAGATGACATCATAATGGCAAATGTATTGATCTATATAAAGATGAATAGAGATCAGTGTGAAAATAAGAATCTAGATAAGGTTTGTCCAAGAAGTTGCTACATTTGTCCCTAAACTTTTGAAAAAAGTCTCAAAAGGGGCGGGGAAGTAATTAAATCTTAAGACATGTGTGTCACGTCTAGTTTTGGTTTTGTTTTAATGTTCATGTTTCATGTCTTATTTTTGAAGTTTATTCATGTCTTGTTATGTTTTCATTGCCATGTTTCCTGTTTGCCATGTGCTCCCATGTCATTTGATTCCCTTGTCCTCATGTGATCATGCCAGTGTTTCCCTAGTCTCATGTGTTGTGTTGTGTTGTGTTGTGTTGTGTTGTGTTGTGTTGTGTTATCATTGGTTCCATTTGCCATGTAGTCAAGCCATGCCATGCCTAGTCATGTCTTTGCTTTATGTTTGACCAAGTTTGGACTATTATAAATGTAAATAAACTGCACTTGGGTACGTCAAAAATTGCCTCCAGTGGATCTCTCTTACAGAATGCATGACCTCTAACTATGAACCCAGGACTATGTTCAGGACTTCTGTGGACTTTGTTATCTGGTGGGTTTTAATGACAGAGCTCTCAGGGACATTTTTTGTGCTGGTTTGGATGAACCAATCTCCTCTAGGATGCCTAGAGGGTCACTCAGCTGGAGTCTGATGGAATACATCGACCATGCCCTGTTGCTGGCCGGTTCATCATTTACTGAGGGTTTTGCGGACGAGGGGCCCCATAATCCTACAGTACCCACCACACCAAAGACTCTCCACATCCCAACCGTCATGTTCACGCCAGGACTGCCACGCAAAATCCTGTTCACGTTATGCCAGCCAGGTCAGTGCTTGTTCACGGGACGTCTTCTAAGCCAAAAACTGTTCACATCATGCTTGCCCAGCCACAGACTGTTCAAGATGGCTGTCATGCCTGAGCCCTCAGCCAAGATGGCTACCCCACAAGAGTCTTCAGAGAATGGAGTGCTGACCATTATGGCCAAAGCCATTTTATGTGTGTGGACTGCACACACATCAGCTCCAGCCCCTGACCAGTGTCCAGAGGGGACTCCAGCCTCTGACCAATGTCCTGTGATGTCTCAAGCCCCTGACCAGCATCCAGAGGAGACTCCAGCACCTGATCAGAGTCCTGTGACTGCCTCAGCCCATAAACCAAGGCCATGGAGGCCACGCCTCTCTGGCCCCCTGAAATACCTGCACCGCCATGGTCCCCTGAACTGCCTGCACCACCATGGCCCCCTGAGCTACCAGCGCCACCCTAGAGGTGTTCTAGCTTGCCAGCATCACCTATGCTCCACGGCCCATTTCCGTCCATGCCCTATGACCCAGGCCCGCATTTGCCATGCCTTAGTCCATGTCTCATTCCCCTGCAAGGGCCTTGCCCACAATCCCTCTCCCAAGACCGCCTCCTCTCCACCACCCTCCTGGACTTTTTGTCTAGTTTTGGTTTTGTCGGGAGCAAAAAAAAAAAAAAGTCAAAAATTGACAATTTTAAATGAATATCAGCTTATTGTTTATTGAACTGTTGATTTAAAATAAATATAACATTTGCAATCATGCTTATATTTGGGAAAACGTCACTTTGGCTTGTGTGATATTGCTTAACTATATCATATGATATAAATCATATGACACAATCGAAGGCGGGATTATAGACCAGGGGTGTCCAACACTGCTCCCGGAGTGCTACTGTCCTGCAGATTTCAGTTCCAACCCTGCTCCAACACTACTGTAATTATCAAGCAGCCCTGAAAACCATGATTAGCTGGTTCAGGTGTGTTTGATTTGGGTTGGAGCTAAAATCTGCAGGGCGGTAGCTCTCCAGGACTAGGGTTGGAAACCCCTGCTATAGACTGACAGAAGGTGCCATGAGCATAAACAAACAATGACTAGCAGCGTGTTTTGCTCTGTCTTGTCGTCAGGAAAGCCCAAATTTGGACACATATCTGGATTGCATGAATATTTGGATTTCCTCCAAAGAGAACTGAGGAACATATGTTTAATTTATCTTTTCACACTCTGTCGCAGTAACTTAGTCCCTTGAGGAAACACCATAAATGCAGTGTATTGTTGCTCCACAAACATTTCTCCAATGTAAATTCCACCTAGCAGGGATGATACCATTGTATCTCTTTCTTTTCAGCATGTTTGAAAGCATGTTGGAAGATGCTTCTGTGGTTCTATTGGCCAGTGGCACACATGTGACTAAACTTGTCTTTCTGTCGTGACATCGTGACTGAATTACCTGTAGGATCTGCTACGGGTAATTCATGTACACTATATTGTACTGCAGCAGCACGTGTTATTTGCTCACAGCAGTGTGTTGTGTATGTATTGACTGTAGCAAGTCCTGTACTTGCTCTGCAGCAGGAATAATCAACTGCAGCAGCAATAAAAGCAGCAGCAATGTAGCAGATCTATTCCACCAAGACCAAACATATCAACATTATCATACCCATTACCATGCCAAACATTCAGAGAGTTGTCATGACAGAAATGTAGTTAAGCTTGTAGCGTTGTTACTTGTAGTTGGCTATTCACCAACACTGCAAACTGGCAATGTTAATAATCTGGCGGGGGTGGGGAACACTCATTTTCTAAACTGGCGCTTGTCAAGAACAGGTACTGTTAATCTGACAATGTCCAGTACCATTGGATCAGAGCACTGTCAATCACTGCCTTATTTGCTGCCCATTGTTACCTATAAATTTGTCAATGCTTAACACAATTGGATCAGAGCCCTTTCAATGCTTTGCAGTGTTCGGAATGGGTCAGTACAACCACTTTTTTTAACCTTTAGACAGTTTAACTTGCATACTAGCACTTGCAACATGTTGCATGTACGGAAGTCCGCCATGCCGTCCTTTTATCTATCGCTGATTGATTTGCGATTTTTTTTTTTAAAAGAGGAGAGACCACAGACAAGATCTCTGTTCATGGTATGTAAACACTCAATTATATATTTTTAAATATAGCCATCCCACATATGGTGTCAGAAGTGGGATGGCTACTCGCAAAACTGCGCCGAGAGGCAGGAAGCCTAGGACGGGGCTTCGGTCCCAGACCCAAGCTGTCACTGAGTCGGATGTGGCCTGGGACACTGCTGAGTCGACAGAGGAGGAGAGAGAGGAGAACCCTCCACCAGTTCGTCCCAAGTCCACATCACCTCAAGAGTCCATGTCTTCTGCTCCAGCATCTAGTGGTGGGATGTTTGCAGTGATGCGCGACTTCCTGAGCGCACAGGAGCAGAGAGAGCAGCGGTACGTAATGGAGCTACGGAGTCTGCGTGAGTCGATTATGCAAGCTGTCCGGCCAGCCGAGGTGTTGAGTGAGGCTGAAAGTCCACGGATGGAGCTTCCAACTCCAGCTCAACGTAGAAGCACCGCTGGTCAAAGAGATCGAGACTCACCGACGGACATGGGGTACTACCGCCAGCCAACACCGCGAACGGAGCCGAGGTTGCCAGTCCTCCAGCAGGGGGAGGACATTGAAAACTTCTTGCGCCGTTTCGAGCGTCTGGCCAGAACCTGGAGGTGGCCAGAGGATGAATGGAGTTACCATCTGGTTCCACTGCTGTCTGGGCAAGCGCTGGAGGCCTATTTGGCCATGGACGAGGACCGAGCGGAGGTTTACAACGACCTGAAGGAGGCGCTGTTGGAAAAGTTTAATATCTCGCCAGAAACTTACCGCCAGCGGTTCCGGGCCACTTCTACTCCAGCTGGAGAGTCACCGACGGAAACGTATAATCGACTGCGGAATTTGTACCGACGCTGGGTGAGACCTGAGCTGCGCACAAAGGAGGAGATCGGTGAGACAATAGTCCTGGAACAGTTTCTGCGTGTTCTACCCTATGAGATTCGAGTCTGGGTCAAGGAACATGAGCCGGCAACTGGACTGGATGCTGCTAAACTGGCTCAGCAGTACATCAACGCTCACCGTGGCAGTCAGCGCTCTCAACCAATGAAAGGTAACTTTAAAACCTCCCAGTAGTTCTGGGGAACCTAATACAGACTCTAATGTTACTCAGGCACAGAAAGTGGCTCCTGAGAAAAAACTTGTTTGCTTTTACTGCCAACAACTGGGTCACAAAGCAACAGTGTGTCCAGTGCGTAAAGCTAAACTGACTGGCTTTTGTTATGTCCCAAGAGAAGAGGACAGTATGAACAATGTGTGCAAAACCCAGAATGTGCAAGTGACTGTAAATGGAAAATGTATGAATGCTTTGTTGGACACTGGAAGCTCCTTGTCGCTACTAAAAAAAAATACATGTGTTACATGTTCCATTTGATAATTTGGTCAATGTACAATGTGTTCACGGGGATGTCAAGCAGTACCCCCAAACAGAAGTTAATGTATGTGTGCAAGACCAAACTTACCTGTTGAATGTAGCAATTGTAGATGACTTACCTGCTGATATGATTTTGGGAAGAGACTTACCAGTGCTCACTGAATTGTTGCATTCTGTTGGAACTTGTGTGTCCACCTCGAATGCTGTCAATGTTGCTTGTCCGGTAATGACACGAGCCCAGGTTAAAACAGGTCTGCAGCCATTGCCAGACTTTCATCATAGTCTGCTGCAAGGCGGGACCAAGGGCCCCAGGAAGACACGTCGCCAACGGCGACTGGAAAAAGGCCTGGGTACACCAGCTCCTAAGATCCAAACCGAGGGTCTGGGAATTCATGACTGGCAGGTCCCAGAGAATATTGCAGAACTGCAAAAAGCTGACGAGTCTTTGAAACCTCTGTTTACTAAAGTGTTGGAGGGAAAACAAGCTGACTTGTGTGGGGAAAAATATGTTGTTGTCAATGATATATTGTACATGCAAACACCTGATTCTACCCGTTTGGTTGTCCCTACATGTTGTCGCCCCCTTGTGTTACACCTAGCACACAGTGTTCCATGGGCAGGGCACATGGCACTGCAAAAGACGCACGCATTAGCTCGCGATTTGTTTGGCCCTCCATGTACACTGATGTACAAACATACTGCACCACATGCCATACATGTCAAAAGACCAGTGCTGTGCGCCAACGAGATAGGGCACCATTACATCCTCTGCCTGTGATATCTGTCCCCTTTCAGCGCATCGCCATGGACATTGTCGGGCCGCTGGAAAGAAGCAGTGCAGGGCACCAATATATCCTGGTCGTCAGTGACTATGCGACAAGGTATCCCGAAGCTTTCCCTCTCCGTTCCATCACTACACCCAAGGTCATCAATGCTCTCGTCCAGCTGTTCTCCCGAGTGGGAATACCCGAGGAGATCCTCACAGATCAAGGGACTAACTTTACGTCACGGCTGATGAAGTACCTGCACCGGCAGCTGGGCATCACCGCTATAAAGACTAGTCCATACCATCCACAGACCGATGGGCTGGTGGAGCGTTTTAACCAGACGCTCAAGAACATGCTTCGCAAGTTTGTGTCAGACACTGGAAGGGACTGGGACAAATGGCTACCATTCGTGCTGTTCGCCTACAGAGAGGTACCACAAGCATCGACAGGCTTCTCTCCGTTCGAGCTCTTGTATGGATGGCGGGTTCAAGGACCACTGGATCTCCTACGTAAAGGTTGGGAGACTGCTTCATCTGGAGAGGTAACTAAGCCTGAGAAGGGCATTGTCCAGTACGTCCTTGAGATGAGGGACCGCCTGGAGAGCTACAGGGAGCAAGCCCAAGGAAACCTCCGACAGGCACAAAAGGCACAGAAGACATGGTACGACCAACACGCCAGATCCCGAGAATTGAAACCTGGACAAAAGGTTTTGTTACTGCTCCCGACATCGACGAACAAACTACTGATGAAGTGGCAAGGCCCATACACTGTAGTTCGTAAGATGGGACCAGTAACATATGAAATTCATCACCCTGACAAGGGCAAGACTGTACAAACTTATCACATCAACCTCCTGAAGGAGTGGAGAGAACCACCCAGCAAGCCAGAAACATCGCTGCTGATTCGTGAGGTGGAGGATGATCAGGAGGATGAACAGCCAGAGCCGAAGGTGAGAAAGCCAGCAGAGGTTGATCTCCGTCATTTGGGAGAGGATAAACGGGCTGAGCTGCACCACCTTCTGGGTCGATATCCCTCGTTGTTCCGTCAGAGGCCTGGGCGGACCAAATTGGTACAACACCAGATCCACCTGCTCAATCAGAACCCTTCACGACAGCGACCGTATCGTGTTCCAGAGAGGCTGGTGGCACCTCTGAAAGCAGAGATTGGGACGATGCTAGAGTTAGGAGTTATTGAGCCCTCTAAGAGCGAGTGGAGCAGCCCCATAGTTATCGTCCCGAAGAAGGATGATACATTACGTATCTGCATTGACTTTCGAAAGCTGAATGCTCAGTCAAGGTTTGATGCCTATCCAATGCCACGCATTGATGACCTACTGGAACGTATCGGCCAAGCCAGGTACATTACAACTTTGGATTTATGTAAAGGATACTGGCAAGTCCCCCTGGAGGAGGCGTCCAGACCCTACACGGCATTCCGGACCCCACTGGGACTATACCAGTTCACCGTTCTACCATTCGGGCTGCATGGAGCACCCGCAACATTCCAGCGACTAATGGACCAAGTCCTCAGAGGCTGTGAAGAGTGGTCAGCTGCATATCTGGATGACGTTGTCATATACAGTGCAACTTGGGAGGACCATCTTATACACCTCAGAGAAACCCCTGAGCAAGATCCAGGAGGCTGGTCTGACTTTAAATGTGGCAAAATGTGAATGGGCGAAGTCTGAGACCAACTACCTTGGTTACCACCTGGGAAACGGAGAGCTAAAGCCTCAAGTGGACAAGGTAGAAGCTGTTCGACGCAGCCCAAAACCAAGGACAAAAAAAGAGGTCAGATCCTTCTTAGGACTGGTGGGGTGGTATCGACGATTCATCCCCAACTTCTCTACCACTGCTGTCCCACTGACCAACCTCCTCTGTAAGAACGTGAAGAACCCGATTATCTGGACTGAGGAATGTGAAATGGCCTTCAACACTCTAAAGAGGCAGATGTGTTCTGGCCCAGTCCTCATAAGTCCGGACTTCACAAAGGCGTTCATTGTTCAGGTAGATGCTTCAGCTGTGGGGATTGGAGCAGTCCTGGCCCAAGGAGACCTGGGCGAAGAGAGGCCCATAGCGTTCCTGAGCCGGAAACTGCTACCCAGAGAAAGCCGATACTCTACAGTGGAGAAGGAAGGTCTGGCGATCAAGTGGGCTGTGGAGAGCCTCAGGTACTACCTGCTAGGAAGGGAGTTTACCCTGGAGACAGATCACCGAGCCCTGACGTGGATCCACACCATGAAGGACCACAACTCCCGGGTGACTAGGTGGTATCTCTCCCTGCAACCCTACCAGTTTAAGGTCAGACATCGACCTGGACCCCAAAACAAAATTGCCGACTACCTGTCCCGAAATCCGGTCAGTTTGCGGCCTGGAGAGGGGGGAGGTGATGTGACAGAGTGACCTGTCCCTGTTGGTTAGCGCAGCACACACACACACACACACTCAGCCCAACTTACCTCATCCTCCATTCCCTGCTGAGGCGTTGTGGGTGCACACGCACGCCATTGGCACGCTGGTCATCATACACGCAAACATATCCACTCCATTTCCATCCCCATCAGAATCCACGCTGCGCATAACAACATGCATACATACCTGAGTTGTTTTCGTTTTTGTTTCTATGTTTTGTCATGTTATCGTGTTAATACATACCTGAGTTGTTTCGTGGTTGTCAGCGTCTGTGTTGCCGGTCTTTCGCGTTGCTTCTCCACCATCAGTCGGCCGAACCCGAGCGTCACCCAGCGGCCAGGATAACTAGTGCCGGGATCGCTGTGTGTGGACGCGTCAGAGCGAAGCAACCGGAAGTCAGCTCGTCCACTGTCTTGTTAATATGGGGGGGGGGGGGGGGGTAATGGAAAGTTGCACTATTATTATGTGTTTATTATTATTTATGTCTATATTTGTATTTGTTATTTTGACTTTATTTTTTTTTTTGTTCATATATATTTCGTTATTTTATGTGTGTAAATATTTATGTAATGTTGCAATATACTCACCTGAGTACTTACCCACTCATGTTGATGATGGTTTTAACAAATGGGTGGGGCTTGGACTATAAAGAGGAGCCCCAAATAAGAAAAGGTTGTCAGTTAACCTGGCGAGCAAGCGAGCAAGTGTGGTGCTGTGAGCGATTTATTTGACATTTTGACATTGAGGTAGTTTGCGTGTATATATTTATATATATATACATTTTTCTTTCTTTGTTATTTTGTGCAGTTTTTTTTTTTTTTCCCCTATTTGTTTTTTTTTTGTTTGTTACTTTTGTAAATAGCTTTGGTTGTTTGTCTACTGGGACTGTTTCACCTCTCGAGCACTGTAAATAAACATCACTTTACACTTACATCTCTGCGAGTATTGCCATATTTTTTTTTTTTTTTAGATTTTTTTTTTTTTTTTGGGCAAACCCAGTTTCGCCTGACAGCGGGCCTGCGAAGACCCGTTGTCCCACACCTGGTCACACTGACTAAATATTCTTTTGTGTAACTGATCAAGCTATTATATGTAGCTAGTGTGAGTAACAAAAACCTTTCTCTGTGTCCAGATTTGACTATAACAATAATGCAAATACTGACATTTCAAATTAAATTAACAAAAACAATCTCAACTTTGACAAAAAGTAGTCTTTAATGTCTAAATATGTATCCAAGTGCAAAACCTAATACAAGTAAATTATTATGTTTGAAAACAATGTTTCCAGCAACTAGGGTATACACGTTTTTATTTATATATAGGGCTATAGAAAGTCGATAGGGGCCTGTGTAGACCCTAATCCGATATAACACCATAACCTGTGACACTTGCAAGGTGTCACCAAGATGTCCTGTATTGTCTGCACCTGTTCTCATTAGTCCCTGATTAGTTAACCTCCTCCACCTGTGCCTGAATAGCTCCCTCATCAATCTGTGTATTTGTACTCCCTGTTCTGTTCATCCTGTGTCAGTTATTGTATGTGTGTGACGCTGTTATTCTTCCAGTAAACTTGATAGTGCTTTGTATCCTGCATCCCTCGCCTTCTTTACACGGGGTGTTCCATAACAGAATAACCAACCCTCTAAATGAGTATATATATTTCAAAGATGATGAACTCACCTTTACTGCACCTCCTTCTTCGCCCAAAGAACCAACGGTGGCTGGAGTATCTAGCCATGTCACTCCAGAGTGGTGAATTCTCTTTTGTCACTCAAGAGCCCAAGGCACACACCATTCCAGTACTTGATCTTCTCATACCAGAGAAGATCAAGGCGCTGGAGCTTCGGCAGGCAGGTCAGCCAATCGCAGAGCCAGGAGCGGACATTGACCTAATAGATCTGTGGTCGGTGGATCCTATTCCCACCGTAGTATCATCAGTCTCTTCACCGGTTCCGTCCGGAGAACTTCTTCTGCCCTCTTCCAGGCCTAACATATTGATCCTGTCTCCTTCGCTGGTTTCGGTTAGTCTCATGGATCCGTCGACACTCCTGGTGTCATCAAGCTCTTTGGCTCTGCCACCGCTGCTAGCTCTGTGCAGCTCACCTGCCTCGCTTCGGACCTCTCCAACACCAGCACAGCGTGAAAGAGTCTCCGGCCACACATCGGCCTCTGGGCCCACGCCTTCACCTCAGCCTGTCAACCTGTCACCTGCACCTTGCCTCACCACTCCCTCGTCACTGCCACGGCCCATCTGCCAGGAGACTCAGCTGGGTTCCATTGGGACTCCAGGCTGGCCTTCGGCAGTCGACGCCCAGCTGCTGACATGGACTTCCAGTGTTCCGGCAAAGCCTACAACCTGCACCCCTACGTCATCATCGGACTCCTCCCTTCCTCTGGCTTCCCCATCACCCTCTCACCACATCATTACCCCTGTCAGCCAGATCCCCGTCAATGCCTCAGCCCCGGGAGTCAGTGGCTGGTCTACAGGTTTCCAGCGCTTCGGGTTCATCCTGGTCCATCACCCTCTCTACTAAGCCGGTTCCTACCTGCACCACGGTTCCACCTCCGTTGTCCAGACCCTGGATTCCGTTAAACCCATCACTCAGGTTTCCACTCTGGCTCCTCCCACCTTGTGCTCCACCATGGTCCATCATTTCGCCGATGCCTCCACGTCATCACCATCTGTCACCAGCTCCACGCCCTCCACCTAAGCCTCCGCCTCTTCTCCATACCTTCTTCTGTCGTCATCAGGGTGCGAGGACACTGTATTGTCTGCACCTGTTCTCGTTAGTCCCTGATTAGTTAACCTCCTCCACCTGTGCCTGTTTAGCTCCCTCGTCACTCTGTGTATTAAGCTGCATTCACGTCACCTCGTACTTACCGGAATCTTGAAATGACAACACGTGACGTTATATTCAGAGTAGTTCACGTCCTTTTGGTCCTTGGACTGGGAATTATGCGTTTCCATGGCACCACTATCAATGCCTAATAAATCAATCTACAGCGGTCAGGTGGTACAGCGGCCACGTGGTACATCTGGGAGCTTTCAGAAAACTCCCAGCTTACAAGCTGTAATTACGAGCTCTACAAGGATGTGAATGCTTTTTACAAGATAGAATCTTGTAACTACAGGAATTACGAGGCCGCGTGAACGCACCTTTTGTACTCCCTATTCTGTTCATCCTGTTATTGTATATATGACGCTGTTTGCTACCTGTTATTCTTCCAGTAAACTTGAATGTGCTTTGTATCCTGCATCCCTCGCCTTCTTTACACTGGGTGTTTCGTAACACAAGGTCTGATGTAATGCTAAAATTAGTGTGACTCTAGCTTTACTCACATTCTGAAAACATTTCACATTACATAGCTGATTAAAAATCTAAAATAAAAAAGCAGTTATGTAAATGGAAAAATTCAATCCAAGAATGGGACACCCCAGATCCCTAAACTCTTATTTGATTTTAACCTCAGTTTTCTGGATTTTCCTCAATCTTACATCTGCTTTGAGCCTTTAAGATATGAACATTGATATTTAGTGTATTTACTGCAGAAGAGTGGCCTTGTTATGTGTTAGGAAACCATCATACTAAGGCGAGCCAAAGTGTGTTTGTGAAATTAAAAAGCACTGATGCAAAATACTGGGCAATAAGGGCAAGCAACTGACGGGCGTTTACTCTGTGCTATAAGCACCACTGACGCAAGAAAGAACTGATGAAAACATTCTCTGTGACAGAGACAATGTCAAACCACAGCGTATTAGACACATACAGATGAAGGAAGGACACCAGAGTGATGTTGTGTCATAAGTGAATTTGCACCCTTGACTGCACTGGTAGGAAAATGTGTTTGTCTAGTTAGGAAAATAATGTGTCATTCCCTCTCTTGCATGTCCAAAAAGAGAGAAGACAGAGGACAAGGAATGAAATATCAAAGTTTCCAATGGAAATATGTTTGTATACTGCCAAAGACATGAAGATACTAAGCTTCTGGTTAATTAACAATTACACAAGCAGATGATATGATTAAGACCACCCATATGTTTAACATGATTTAAATGATGTTTACACGTCAGAGGCCCCTCGTTTCTCCAAACTGCCTTTTACAAGATAAAGGGGATATTACTTAAAGCTCATCAAGAATCGATTAACAGCCACCAAATGAAATGGCATTGATATGATCACAGGAGAGCTCAGGACTCTCTGATTAATTAAAAATAAAGTATACTACTGAAACTAGATTTATCCACTGGTCCTAAATTTGAAGCAGGGAATCAATTATTCAGATGTCAAACTTCTTTACTTCCCTGCAGAAGTCACTGAACCTTACAATGATTTTTCCTCAGTCTCTCCCAAAGACAAATTATTAACTCATTTTGTGGTTCACATTAGACATTCCAAACCCAGACAAGACATATCTTCCACATTAGTAGTGCTGCTTGCCAAGGCAAATGGAAATACTATCATTATTGACTCTCTACCATGTCGGTCAAAACTGTATGAATTTCTTTATTCTGTAGATAACAAAATTAAATATTTTGTAGAACCACATTGAAGATTGAAGAAAAACACCATAAAACTAGTCTAACATACTTCATTCCACATCTTCAGAAGACATGATAGGTTTGTGCAAGGAACAGGCTAAATTATTAATGTCTTCCACTAATCTGTAAAGCTGCGGCCACATTATCATTTTGGCGAAAAAGTCACTTTCATTCCAAGTAGCTGTCTGTTGGGAAATCTTTTGCTCTGAAACTTCCCAATCCTAAATAAAAATTCCCAATCGTGTGGATTCATGTTGAAATGATTGCATTTCAACTATGAAATTGCCAGACAAACATAAAAGTGACCCAATTAAAACTTTAGTCCCATTCAAATTCTCTATTTGTACTGAATCACTGAGCCAGTATGTTGAATTTCAAAATAGTGTGATTTGTGAGGATCAGTTAATGTATTGTTTTGACATTTATAAACTGAATCAATCAGATTCAAATAAATCAAAATACAGGAGCCGTCATCCGGCTCTGTTAGTGGTTCTTGCACAAGCATTCTTCTGCTGATGCGGACAGACCACTGTACTAAAATAGTCTGACAGTGCACACAACGCCACTTCTAAATACAGCATAATCTATTTAGTCAGATTCCTGATCACAGGACTCTTTTGAGCATTGTTGGGGAAAGTTAATTTTAAAAGTAATGCTTTACAATATTGTGTTACTCCCTAAAAAGTAACTACTTTGTTACTTATTACTTTTTATGGAAAGTAACTTGTTACTTATTTAAAAAAGTAACTCAAAATTTTGCTATAAATTCAAAAGTAATGTGTTACTTAAGTTACTTGGAGAAAAGTAATCTGATTACGCTACTCACATTACTTAACATACTCACATTACATACCCCAACACCGCTTTTAAGCCTGTTGATTTTACTGTGTGACCAGTGTAGTCCAACCAAATCCCAAACGAATGACTGAGTGGGTTCTTTTTGTGTGAGTCAATACACATTCAGAGTAACCACTGTAGTTCAAACAATTCTTAATCAAATGACTCACAAGAGCTGGTTCTTTTTAGTGAATCAATCACTGTAACAGTTT
Source organism: Chanodichthys erythropterus (assembly GCF_024489055.1). NCBI lineage: Eukaryota > Metazoa > Chordata > Actinopteri > Cypriniformes > Xenocyprididae > Chanodichthys > Chanodichthys erythropterus. The sequence continues at coordinate 30,615,121 of NC_090226.1, forward strand.
AAGAAACTGTTATCATGGTTTTCCTGTAGTTCTTCTTCCTCACCATGAAGAGGGTGCTAAAGAGTTATATGCAGTTAGGAATAATTTCTGTTTAGTCAGAGAAGGAGTCAGTCTGCTATGGAGAGGTAGGAATGGCCTACCTGATTTTGACTTACAATTCACTCTTGTTGATCAAGTTTATCGCCCAGTATAAGTAATGTTTTTTTTGTTTGTTTGTTTGTTTGTTTTTTGTATAGTGTATTTGCTAGTGATGGGAAACCGAGGCTTTCTGAAGCGTTTGAGGCTTTCATCAAATTGTGCCGAAAAAAGGTTCATTACTCAAAGCTTTTAACACAGTGCACATTAGCGACATCTGGTGGTCAGGCTTGTTTTCTCCATATCTAACAAATCGGGGAGCAGATCTACGGTTTGAAAAGCACATGACCAGACAAAGCTTCGGAAGTCCTTGACATACGGAATCACTCTTGTCTTGGATCAATACAGTTCTATCTAATCTGATCTAATCTCATCTAAATTAATTTGTGACAATGAGACGAGACCACAACTCGTGTCATGTGTAGTCTAGTCAACGGATTCATATATTGATCAATAATATAAAATATACAATGATGTGATCATAATTGATAATTTTGGGTGAGCTGTTTAACCCTTCTGTTCAGGATCTCTGAGACCCCAGCAATAAAACATGATTAAATGCATTTTCCTTTTATGCATCAGGTGAAACGCCAATTTTTTCAAACCAGCTGTCCCAACTTTACGATACTGCATGACGTTCGAAGCTGCAAACGTCAAGCATCGGTACAGTGTGTGATACAATAGTGCTTTGAAAACTGCGTCGGACTATCGGAGCCTCTGTATCAACTGTCCCATCACTAGTATTTGCTGTGGATGTTTTCTAATAGCATATATTGTCTATTGTAAAGGGGCTTCATGGTATGTGACTACCACTAAGTGTGTTTGCATGGTACGCTAGTCCCGCATGGTTCGGCCTGCTTGAATGGCAGCATGGGGCCTTTAGTGGCTCAACTCATGCTGGATCAACGCCGTGATATTGAAGTGCAGTAAATGCTTCAACCTGTGTGAATTCCTGTTTATGGATGATGTTTCACAAGGATTAAATACATATTTTTTTTGTCTTTGGGAACTCAACACAAACTGTGGATTATGCTTTTTTGTGATTTTGCAAGACCTTAACATTAGTATTTAAATATATCAAAACAGTTGTTCCCTTGTCTATTAAAATGTGTAATATATTAAAGCATCTTTGGTGCTTCCATGGGTAACGCGGGTAACGCGGGCATGACGCAATTGACAGGCGACTCCTCACACGTCCAGGAGCCTTGGTTAAAATTGCAATTTTCTCACAATTTACAAATAGTTGGAAACATTTGGGATATTGTAAGCACTCAAGTGAACAAAATATATGACACTGGCCTAGTGGTTTTTGGATATTTTACTGCAAAAAAAATGTATTTGGTATCTTTAAGTATTGTTGTTTTTGTGTTTGTCCAGTGTTTTGTCATATATTTCTACAAGAATTGTTAATGGAGCCTTTAAGAAAGATACATTGTTAAGATGAATTAAAATCATTATATACATTTATTCAGAGAATGTAAAAAAGTCAAACATTATTTGTGCCAGACATGTGGTGACAATACTGGCCATCCATGTGTTATAATGGAATGTGACTTTGTCCAGTGGTATTAACTCTGAAAGAAATTACTCTTGGCTTAAGAGGCTCTAGGAACGCAAGTACATAATGATGGCTGGCAAACACATCACCTGTTGTTGTGATTGTTTTCCTCCCATCTGAAAATGGCAGTTTTTCAGCATTTGGTATGTTGCCAAAGTGAGGACATGTGTGGTTATTGTTGGTGAGGAGGAATTTATCACAGATATGACTGTGTTTCGCACATTTGTGAGGTGAGGCTCTGAGATTATTGTGTCTTCCCCACTGCTGGCACAATCATTCTTCATGCAGCAGCCATGAATCTGTGCCTATTAGGCCCTCTAGCCATATGGCGCTTGCTAAGTACACCTCATCAAGGTGGCTCTCAGCTTTGCGTCACATGCTGCAGCCAAAACATTTCACTCACTATACAGCAATGTGTCTGCGTTAACCGTTTTAGAGGACTGAAAGTGTCAGTTTTGTTTGTTAACTAGTTAGTGGGCAGCATTTGCAATGTGGTGCATGAATACACAGATCAGGCATAACATTGTGACCACTGACAGGTGAAGTGAATAACACTGATTATCTCTTCATCACGGCACCCGTTAATGGGTGGGATATATTAGGCAGCAAGTGAACATTTTGTCCTCAAGTTGATGTATTAAGCCGGGTGTACATTGTGCGATTTTGGCCACAATTTAGTCTTCTGAGACAAATTTTGAGAATCCTAAAAGATTCCTGTAATCCTAGGCTAAAAACTGTAGTCTTTGATTGCTAGTTTGACATTCACAGGCAGCCGGTTAATGACCGTTACGATCAAATCTTTCCTCCGACAAAATTCTGGCAGTGTCAGAAGATTTGGTGCACAGTCTTGCAGTGTGACTTCTCCTACGACAAACGTTTTCAAGACAAGCCGTGATCAAAATGAATGCTAGAGATGTCTTTGTTAGCCACCATTTCAGTCCCACGTGTAATGCAGCTCTCAGTCTGCTCTCGGCTGAGATCCCACAGTGTGACATGAGGATCATGTTCGTACAGTCTGACAAGCAACAATCGTAAACGACTGTTATAAATCGCACAGTGTGCAACCGGCTTTAGAAACAGGAAAAAATGGGCAATTGTAAGGATTTGAGAGAGTTTGACAAGGGCCAAATTGTGATGGCTGGACGATTGGTTCAGAGCCTCTCCAAAACTGCTGCTCTTGTGGGGTGTTCCTGGTCTGTATGTCAGTATCTATCAAAAGTGCTCCAAGGAAGGAACAGTGGTGTACCGGCGACAGGGTCATGGGCGGCCAAGGCTCATTGATGCATGTGGGGAGCGAAGGCTGGTCCGTGTGGACTAATCCAACAGATGAGCTACTGTAGCTCAAATTAATCAAGAAGTTAATGCTGGTTCTGATAGAAAAGTGTCAGAATACACAGTGCATCTCAGTGCCCGTGCTGACCCCTGTCCACTGCCGAAAGAGCCAACAGTGGACACATGAGCATCAGAACTGGACCACGGAGAAATAGAAGAAGAAGGTGGCCTGGGGTCTCATTTATAAAACTTTGCGTAGATTTCACCCTAAAAGTGTACGTACGCACAAAAAAATTCAAATTTATAAAACCATGCATACGCCAGAAACTGCACACAAATCCCTTTATAAATCCCAGTCAGCAGAAGATTGTGCGTACGTGCATCTCCACCCTGTCTCCTCGAAATCACCATATGGAGCTTACAACGCCTAATTTTACTATGCATAACCTCATCTGCATATCATTTCCATACACGTTCCATCCATGGTTAAAGGTGCCCTATATTCAAAATTTGAATTTACCTTGGCATAGTTAAATAACAAGAGTTCAGTACATGGAAATGACATACAGTGAGTCTCAAACTCCATTGCTTCCTCCTTCTTATATAAATCTCATTTGTTTAAAAGACCTCCGAAGAACAGGCGAATCTGAACATAACACAGACTGTTACGTAACAGTCGGAATCATATGTACGCCCCCAATATTTGCATAATGCCAGCCCATGTTCCCAACATTATGAAAGGCATTAGACAAGGCCAGCCAGTATTAACGTCTGGATCTGTGCAGAGCAGAATCAACAGACTAGGTAAGCAAGCAAGGACAATAGCAAAAAAAGGCAGATGGAGCAATAATAACTGACTTGATCCATGATATCATGATATGTTTTGTGATATTTGTAAATTGTCTTTCTAAATGTTTCGTTAGCATGTTGCTAATGTACTGTTAAATGAGGTTAAAGTTACCATCGTTTCTTACTGTATTCGCGGAGACAAGAGACGCTATTTTAATTTTTAAACACGTGCAGTTTGTATAATTCATAAACACAACTTCATTCTTTATAAATCTCTCCAACAGTGTAGCATTAGCCATTAGCCACAGAGCACAGCCTCAAATTAATTCAGAATCAAATGTAAACATCAAAATAAACACTGTACTTACGCGATTGGACATGCTGCATGACGAACACTTTGTAAAGATCCATTTTGAGGGTTATATTAACTGTTTGAACTTTTTTTTAATGTTGTTTAAGGCAAGGGCGAGCTCTTGGGGCTTGGAGCACCAGATTTAAAGGGCCACACACCCTGAATCGGCTCATTTCTAATTATGCCCCAAAATAGGCAGTTAAAAAATGAATAATAAAAAAAAAAATCTATGGGGTATTTTGAGCTGAAACTTCACAGACACATTCAGGGGACACCTTAGACTTATATTACATATTTTAAAAAAAAGTTCTAGGCCACCTTTAACACCGTCAAAGGTACAAGACATTGGAAAATATTAGATATGGACTATAAATGCCATTTGTGCAATACACTACAGTGATAAAAATCATCCAATATCCTCTTTATGTTTTAGAATAAATATATCAAAATATCCATAAAAACAAAATTGTATAAAATACTTAATATAAAGGTTTAAGAATAGAGCTGATTCATTCATTTCCACTGGCCAAATAGTATTTTAAAGATTTAAACAATTCTAATCAAATTTATGCAGTTTTGCTGATAAGGTAAACATATCTTTTAGGATGTGTATCATTTTTAGTGGAAACAGATCAGCCTACTTATTTATTGCAATGTAAATATACAATTGTCTGACTCGGCGCGTCACTGGAAAAGGAAACGTGCAAATTGTTTTGTAATTGTTTGAAGATCCGTCACATGACATCATCACCTCCTGCAGCTGCGGTTATACAGTAAGCTATTATCATTGGACCTATTCAAACTGGACAACGGACTGTTCGACCACCGAATCCAGCAGTGTCTTCCATAATATCGAAGTAAGTGTGCATCACTGATCATCGTTCTCACTAAAATATTTTGTCATAACATATGCAGTTTAGTTTAAAGAGGAATTATTGTGCTCCCAGCGCTCCTCGCTGTCATTAAAACAGCTTGTCACAGGAAAAGTGATCAAAAGTAGCACATCTAAATTCAAAAATGGTTCAGGAATGGTTTGAGGAGCACAAAGAGTTTGAGGTGTTGACTTGGCCTCCAAATTCTCCAGATCTCAATCCAATGGAGCATCTGTGGGATGTGCTGAACAAACAAGTCCGATCCATGGAGGCTTCACCTCGGAACTTAAAGGATCTGCTGCTAACATCTTGGTGCAGATACCACAACACACCTTCAGGGGTCTAGTGGAGTCCATGCCTCGACGGGTCAGGGCTGTTTTGGCAGCAAAAGGGGGACCAACACAAGGAAGGTGGTCATAATGTTATGCCTGATCTGTATATATTCTAGTAACTAAAAACAAGTGGATTCAACCAGTGTTTTTCAAACCTTTTGATGCTTTAGACCCACAAATATGTATTAAAATGTACACTCTAAAAATTGCTGGGTTGTTTTAGCCCAGCAGTTGGGTTAAATGTTTGCCCAACATGCTGGGTAGTTTTATTTAACTCAAATATTGTTTAAAAATGACTGTATTGCTTGCTTAAAATGAACCCAAAGTATGTTGGAAATTAACATTAATTCATGTTTAATAAATGAACATTGATTATTAAATTTAATTAATAATTAAGCAATAAACATTTATTAAATTGCCTATTAATAAATGTTCACCTTTTGATTATTGTTGTTGCTTCTAGTAATTGTGTCCGATTTTTAATTTCCAACCTATTTTGGGTTCCTTTTAAGCTATTTAAAGCAATTTTTTAAACAATAGTTTGTTTAAATAAAACAACCTAGCAGGTTGGTCAAACATTTAACCCAGCTGCTGGGTTTGTCCATTTCATTTGCTCTCCACATACACTTCAAAGACACTTAGGAGACAGGCCACTAGAATCATACAGTGTCTATAAAAATGGAATCATTGATAACTTTGTCCAAATGAATGAACATGCATCTCCCCATAACATTTTGTGTATTATATCTGTTTGTATATTGTTCTTTTGTATATTGTAAAGTGTTATAAATGCATGTGATTATGCAGGTGGTGTTTAATTTCAAATTACTCCTTATTCAATGACTTGCATTACAATATCATAGAATGCGTTGTATGTTTGTTGTATTTATCAGAGTATAAATGGACACAAACTTACTAGTTAACTCCCCCATGCAAATTAACTCACTTTAAAACAAAGGAAATTCAAGAAAAAAATTCAAAATTCAAAGGTGTCAACTGTCTGAAGAAGTTAACCCTTTGGGGTCTGAGGATTTTTGGGGCCCTGGAGAAGTTTTGACATGCCCTGACATGCTTTTTTCAGTTGTTCATAAACATGTTAATTATAGAGACAGGTAGCTCACGAGACGAGACAAGATTTTTAGACACTATTTTTAAGAAATCCTCAAAGATGAAATACATGATTAGAAAAAGAATCTGCAGGTGTATTTGGAATGTTTTTACTAATCATATTGTAATTAATGTCATTTCAGTTCTACTTTCTGAGTATGAATTATCATATGCAGTAAAAGACAACAATATTCAAGCACTGTAAAACATTTTGCCGCAAACTCTCTTCAGACCTTACTGTACATGATTTATGAGCTTCTACAACTTTTGACCTCCTAACTGAACTCCTTTACACAAATTGACCATATAAATAAAAACAGTATAAATAAAAATGGTAAAATTTTATAATACGGTCTCATTTATTAACATTAGTGTATTAACTAGCATCAACAATGAGCAATATCTTTGCTACAGTATTTATTAATCTTTGTTAATGTTAGTTAAACATAAAAATAGTAATTTGTGGTTAGTTCATGATAGTGCATTTAGTAATGTTAACAAAAACAACTTTTGATTTTAACAATGTATTAGTAAATGTTGAAATTTACATTAACTAAAATGGTGTAGAAGTATTGTTCTTCCTTAGTTCATGTAAAGTTAACTAACGTTAACTAATGAATCCTTATTGTAAAGAGTTACCATGAATATAAATAACAGTTTTCTTTTAGTCTTATTAAGTGCAAACAATAAGTGCAACCATAATCAAAGCACTCTCTCAATATTCAAAGTGCAAATAGAGACCAAATTTTTCTTTAAAGCATGATACAGAGCTGAGAGATGCTTACAACTACACAGCCCAGCCTAAGATAGCTTTCATATTGGAAGATATTTGCATGCATCAGGAAGCCTCTTTCAAATGTGGGGTATTGACATTGCGTTTGAACACGTGCTCGCGTTTACTTTCACTTTCGTGATTGCGCGTAATCTATGAATAGGGAGTGAACAGCGACTGTTATCCAACTGAGTTAAATGTTTTTTTTTTATTTATATAAAAAGCAAAATGACAGTGGAGGTGTAATGTAAATGTAGTGGTGGCATATTCTTTCCTAATTTCACCCTCACACTATCACCGGACTGTTTTTCGCCTCGTCACAATTTAATCTCATCTCATTTATTTATTCATTTATTAATCTCGTCATGTGACACGAGATGTTGTCACACCCCTAATATTAATGGAAAAGGTGTCATTACACTGTATTCAGCATGAACTTGGCTACCATAATATGTAAGCAATATGCATGTACATGTTTGTATTTTTGAAGGAATAACGTTTATGCGTGGTTATTGAAAAATCAAAAAAACTTAAGTCACTGAAATAAGGCCACAAAATAAATACAAAATATGTGTTAAGACTTCTGGGTAATGGAGGTTGTAGACTAGAGTTTTTGCTTCAAAATGTTGTAAAAATTACCCTGTCTACCCGTTCATATAAAACAATATATTGATTTGAATTTTTTAAGACATTTTTTGTCAAGAAACACAGTATGCATGGAGGCATGAATCCTCATGAATAATGCTGTGATCCACACCTGAGAAGACAAAGACCTGCATAATGAGCCCTTTCAGTCAGGTAGGCTATGTGAAAAAAACCCTCTGTGATCATGCTGATAACAGGATCATATCAGTTATTGTATTAATGTAAATATAATGTCCACTCTTGACCAAAAATCATGATGTACGTAATCACATGTACGTATTATTGGACATCATGTGAAGAAAATGGGCCTATTATAGTTTAAATTACAGTACCAGTCAAAAGATTGGTCGCATTACTATTATAATGTTTTTAAAAGAAGTCTCATGCTCATCATGCTGTATATCAAAAATACAGAAAGAACAGCAAAACTTTTTATATTATTAAAATATTAAAATTTAAAATAATTTTCTATTTTAATATACTTTAAAATATATTTCTGTGATGCAAAGTATACATCAAACTATAGATCATTAATAAGATCTAAGACTCAAGCTTCACATTTTGACCTCTGTTTTACTCTTAAAATCTTATAGTGACCGGAATTTCCTAATATGCATCAGGAGTTATGAATATGAAAAATCGGAGTTGTTACCTTTGACAAAACAACATCCATCAGGGCATTTAGCTTAAAAGCATGCATATTTGGAGAAATATTGATGGATTCTCATATGTTTATCAATGTTCTATATAGAGGAGTAATATTTATTCAATATTTATTGTCATCACTATGAGCGCTGGATATTCTGATGTACTGTGTTTTCCATTCATACTTGTAGCAGGAGGGCGCTCTGTGCAAATTTAGTCCACAAATGACTCGTGGTGAAGAACAGGCATACCATGTGACATTCCAGGAACTAACAGAGGCTTCCAGAGATCACTATAACCATGGCTATAACATGCAGATAGACACTTTAGAAGATAAGAAATACATGATTGCGACAATGTATTGAATTTGCGTCTGAATAGCGCTCACTCCGTGGGCGTAGCCAAATTAGTGGATAATGAGTTGACTCGCAAAGGACTTGAATCTCTCTTTTTTCATATAGATTACATAAACAGAGAATGTGTTTTCGATTTGACTTACACGATATAAAACCTGACATGTCAACTTTTCTGTAGACATAAGACTAATTTTTTTGTGATTAGTATTCACTAAGTTACAGTTCATTTTCTGAGGACTATCAGATTGGACTTCGTTCAGAGGGACACGAGAGATCACACAAAAAGCACAACATTTTGTTTTACTCTGATTTTACACAAATAAAAGAGGATATTCCACAGATTAAAATGGAGTATAACTCTTAATTACTTTTACAGATTTACAGCCGGTGGTATCACTGGCACGACCGCTGACTCAAGGGGGTTAAATAGCTCTGAACAAATCATATTTAAAGTCTTCTGGTTCTTCTCTTTTTTCCTGCTGATACTACGGATCGCGTCACATGAGAACCAACCTGGTCAACGAGCCAAGCTGGTAGGCCTCACTTCCTTTCAAGCCATGCACAACGGCCTCAACCACAAAAGAGTCAAATTAACAGCACATGTTAGTATGAATTTCTTCATTCAACGCAGAAGATATTGATTACAACTTCAGCACCATCGGACCAAACCATCAAGGATTTCCGGACAAAGGTGCTTTTTAGTATTGAAACTGATGGTTCGTCCAGCTTGTTATTTTTTACCCTTTCCATTGCTTAATTTTATCATCTTGGTGCTCAAGGCCTTGTGGGTGTCCCTTTCCCTCTCTCTCTCTCTCTCTCTCTCTCTCTCTCTCTCAAATCTCAAAGTCACCCTTGTGGTATATTCCAGGTGTGCCACTGGCAGGTCTGACAGAGTCACAAGGTGTCCCTCAGCCCCCACGACCAAGCCAGCTGCTCCAATCACTCTGATTAGCCAGAGTTTGTGTCTCAGAGCCACTGGAGAGGACAGGGCACCTCTGGGTCTGAGGTGCTCTTTATAGACATACTGAATCAACAGACAGAATTCAAACTATCTATCTTCAGATATTCAAAATTCAAATTTGGCAGTGTATTCTGGGATCAGATTGCTTACTGAATTCAGAGCCCACATTATCTTGTTTTTTTTATTTATTTATTTATTTAATGAGGCTTAAAATGTGTGAAAGATGGTCTCTAAAAAAATCAAATGTGAAACTGTGTCATAAATATTTAAATACAATTATTTCTTCACATCAGAATTCTGCTGAAATACTAGTAATCCTTGAGGCAATTATTACAAGCCTAACAGATAAAAAACAAAGATGAAACAACACTTGTTTTATCCACCAGAACACTTTAAATGCATGCTTTTCCTCTTTTTCTTTTTGCCTGGGTGCATGCAGATTGGATCTCTTCCTGGGTTAGCTTGCCACCTGAATCTGTAATCTGTTCTTGCGTCGAGGGAAGTCGTTGTGCTCTCTCCTAGCTGACCTCATGTCAGCCGGGATGACAGTAATTTGTGATAAATTCTAACCAAAGTCTAAGACTTGTTGAGCGATTCCCCCAAGAACTGCAGAACTTAGGACATCCAAATTATCTGAAGTTTCCTACAGGTTTGAAGATAAAATTTGTCACTGATTAAAAAAAAAAAAAAAGTTTCTCTCATTGTCCCCATCTCTCATGGGATGTCCCTGTAATTTTCTGAAAACCATGATGCAATAAAGGACAATCCAGGAGATTATAATAACGGAACCTTTAGACTCATGCCCAAGAAAAACAAACCACATTGGGGTAAAAGAACTGCCTGCAAGAGCAAGTAGAAATGACCTATATAAACTCATTTAAAGGAATAGTTCACGCAAAAATGAAAATACTGTCTAGGGCTGCACGATATATCACATGCAATTGTCACGCGCATTTCGTCAGTAGTTCACTGACAAGCTACGCAATATTGCGCTCATTATCGCAGATGAATCACCTTCGATAATGAGCGCAATATTGCGTAGCTTGTCATTCTATTAAATGCCGCTCCATTTGAAAGCAGGTGATGGTGATTTAGCGGTAATCAGGGAACCGGCTTTACTGACGAAATGCGCGTGACAACTGCATGCGATATATCGCCCAGCCCTACTCTAAATTTTCACATTAATTAAAAAAAAAAAGTAGTGATCTAGTATACCACTGTTTATGTATGTATGTATTTTGCTTGCACTTTTTTTTTCTTTTTTTTTTTTTTTGCAATTAACATCAGTGCAAGGTGTGCAAAAAAAAAAAGAAAAGCAAAATAAACAATTATTATTTTTATTATGATTAATTATTATTATTAATAACCACTTGTCCCTTGGTTTTTTGTCATTGTGGTGTTATCAGTGTATGTTTTTGAAATGATATATGATGTACATAATATATATATATATAATTATGAATATCCTTACTGTGTTTTTTTCCTTGTTTGAATTCAGTTGTGAGGAAGTGTGCAATTATGTGTGTTCAAACATTTGACGGATACCGAATATGCTATTTATTATTCTAATGCCTCTCACTGTTCTCCAACAACAGGCCTCACCCAAGTATGCGAACCCCGGCATAGGTGGTGCTGTGCGGGCGTGTGCACGTCTTCATAGATGAGAGCTGAGTATAAATGAGGCAGAAAAAGAAGCAGATAGAACAGAGGAATGAAGCACATCTTTGAATAATGAGATCATCATAATGACCGATTCCTCTCTGCGAAGCGGAGCTTCATACTGACCTAACAAACAGCACTGATACAGTAATTAACGTCAGATTGGGAGAGAAGCACTTGAAAAGGGGCTTTTAACGAGTCTTGCTGTGCAGGCAGCCAAAAGGTCCTCTTGACAAAGAGCAAAGCTGACAGTAATTAAGTGTGCATTGCTGGCAAAGACAGGGCCACCGCTCTCTGAACATTTCATCTAAAAACAACAATGAGCCTTCCTTTAGCGTTAAAGATGTGTATGTGTGTGTGCTGGTTTAAACTGCTAGTTGCTGCTAAATGCCAGAGTGTCTGTTTGTAATTTCAGATGTACAAACAGTAGATGACTTCACGAAACTCCAGGTGATGTCTATGGGAAGGACACACAGGCAATGACTAAAACAGAAATATAACTCTATCATTCAGCCAGTTGTCCTCTACAATCAGCCATTCTTTTTCTCTGAAAACATGTAATCTCCACCTGATTTCCCTCTTGTAGGACTAGAGCTAGAGCAACCATAGCTGCTGGGTAGCCTCTACCCTCTTTTGTTCATGATTACAGCCTCATTGTTTTTGAATGCATACAATATTTATCAACCCTTCGCATTTTTTAGCTGTGGACACTAGCATTTTGGGCACATCAGATGTGAATAAATAGATTCCTGTTATCTGTTCATATGCATAAAAGGATTTATGCTGCAACACTATGTATTTAGTCCTTTTGATTTAAAGTCCTCTCCCACTCTCACCACGGATGATGCTTTGGAAATACTGCCTACAGCGAATCTGGTGGGTCGATGTTCACCTTGACTTGCAGAATATGAAACAGTCAGTAGCTATTCATGCTGCGATGATATCATTAATTTATTTATATGTATGTTTTTGGCATAAGCACAAACCTAGGCAAGATTTATTGGCCTTGTGACACTATCTAAAAACCACATAGCAACACTAGCAACCATCCAAAGCCCTCAAGCAACCATATGTGTGTAAACAAAACCATATTTAGTGCTCAAAGAAACCAAACCTACATCAAAGAACTATCAGCGACAAAAAATGCCTACTATTTTAAAGGTGCCCTAGAAAGTTTTTTCACAAGATGTATTATAAGTCTAAGGTGTCCTCTGAATGTGTCTGTGAAGTTTCAGCTCAAAGTACCCCATAGATTTTTTTAAATAAATGTTTTTTTTTTAACTGCCTATTTTGGGGCATCATTAAATATGCGCCGATTCAGGCTGCGGCCCCTTTAATTCCTCGCGCTCCCTGCCCCCGAGCTCTCGACTATAAAACAGTGCATAAACAAAGGTCACACAGCTAATATAACCCTCAAAATGGATCTTTACAAAGTGTTCGTCATGCATACTGCTAGCATGCATCGGATCATGTGAGTATAGTATTTATTTGGATGTTTACATTTGATTCTGAATGAGTTTCATGGTGCTCCGTGGCTAAAGCTAACTGTAGCACAGTTCGTAAATGTGGGAAGAAGGAGGCGGGAACCGGCGAACATTCCACAAAACTTTAATATACAATAAACAAAGAACAAAACGAAAGTAATGCCGGCAGACCCTCGCGGACGTCTGCCGGCCACACAAACATAACAAAACATAACATAAAGTCCAGGCCTGGTCCTCTCTCGTCCTTCATTGTAGTCGCTCCTCCTTTTATGCCTCCGGAGCTCCTCCGTGAGAGACTCGAGGCCGGCACGCCTCGCAGGTGACGCTCATTATCACTCGCGTCACCGGCCTCGTGCCGTTCCCTCACGGCTCTCGCCCGCCCTGGTCGCCACACTAACATTACACACTGTTGGAGAGATTTATAAAGAATGATGCATGATACAGACTGCAAGAGTTTAATAATGAAAATAGCAATGGCTCATCTCCACGAATAAAGTAATAAATGATGGTAACTTTAACCACATTTAACAGTACATTACCAACATGCTAACGAAACATTTAGAAAGACAATTTACAAATATCACAAAAAATATCATGTTATCATGGATCATTGCTCCATCTGCCATTTTTCGCTGTTGTTCTTGCTTGCTTACCTAGTCTGATGATTCAGCAGTACATATCCAGACGTCCCGCCTTTGTCTATTGCCTTGAACGTAAGCTGGCATATGCAAATATTGGGGGCGCACATATTAATGATCCCGACTGTTGCATAACAGTTGGTGTTATGTTGAGATTCGCCTGTTCTTCAGAGGTCTTTTAAACAAATGAGATTTACACAATAAGGAGGAAACAATGGTGTTTGAGACTCACTGCATGCAATTTCCATGTACTGAACTCTTGTTATTCAACTGTGCCGAGGTAAATTCAATTTTAAATTCTATGGCACCTTTAATGCTATTTAATATTATTATTAAACTTGATATATATTTGCATATCGGCACACTCAGATAAGATGAAAAAGGAAATCGAACTGTCTGCATCTGCCCTCTTCACTTTATTGTTTGCTTGGCTCTGTCATTTATGTTTTTCTTCTTGTCTGCTGGTTAGCTAAGCTGACTAGCCAATCAGACTGATTTCTCTCACTGACAGGCTCCACCACTGATTCAACATCCTTGATTATCCAAAAATCCATCAATGCAGATCTGACTATGCCAAAAACTAAGAAGACAGATGCTCAACGACAGCCTGACATTGGCCAACAGTTGACATCAGTGTCACGCTGGGGTACTTAGAAAGAATTGAGGGTGAAAGAATCCTAATGCAATAAAACTTTTAATTAATATAATTGAAAAAAAAGAAAAAAAAAAAACTGAAAACTAGGGAACAGAAGTAAACCAATGAAACACCATAGAAAGACAAGACCTCAACAAGAACACTGGGAACATAATAGCTGTATTCAAAATTACACACTCGCTGAATGGGTACACCTTTTCAATAAGTACTTACTTTGAGACAGTTAAAAATGTATTTTTTATTTAGTATGAATGTGAGTAGCATGAATTTAATCCGGACGTACTACAGTCGCCATGTTGTCATTGTGTGACCTATCTGTTGTGTCGCTTCACTGCCATTCTCAAATTCTCTCCCATGGCCTCATGGGCTAGTAAAGTGTCCATTGCATATGCACTTCAGAATCTCACCTACTGTTTTATTTTATTGACAAACAACTCTTTTCACATGCTTTTTCTCGCCTACTATATTGTAGGGAACTATGCAATTCCAAATGCAGCCATGGGCTTAAATATACAGACACTAATAGGGGTAACAAGACACAGGTGAGAACAAATTAAGGAGGAATGAGGGAATCACAGGAAACAGGAAATTAACTAAATTTGGCTTGGTGTGTCATGGCCTTAAAACACAACTGACATTTGTTTTCAGGCTGAATCCCAAATGGCACACTTCTATGCACTTTCAGTCTTGTGGGCTTACAGTGGCTTCCGCGTGCGTGTGTCCGTTAAGTCCACAAGACTGTAGGGTGTCCCATTCATCATTTTAGGTTTCAGAAGGGTGCTCGCGAGCATCCCCTTTGTGGCCGCAATGCGCCCTCGATGCGCACTTCAGCTGAGCTTGCAAGACTTTACCCGGCAGTCAACGTTATATTATCATTGACCTGTTTCTCTTGTGTTGCCTGCTCTGTTATGTTTTTTGCCTTTTCGATTATCCCTCTGCTCTAGTGATGCAAAGTCCGATTAATTTCCACGAACCGGTTCTTTTCGGACAGTTTGGCTCAATGAACCAGTTCAAAAAGGTGATTCATAGGTTCCTGATGTCATCATGCAATGATGTCACTATGCATTTCTTTTCTAACAACTCAGTGTCATGTTATATCAATGAAACATTCAAATAAAGTAATTTGTGTCAACGCATATTGAAACATTCAAATACAAAGTTATTTGTGTGAGTGCATATTGCTGATAATTGCCTTTCATTCACTTAAGTTAATGGAGTTTGTGGTCACAGTTTCATTTGCGGATCCTTTATGTCGGATACGTCTGACCAATATTGAGTAGCCTAACGCTACATCTTGGAAAAGATTTGCAACTACTGCACACATTTGTTGCACAAACGCAGAAATAAACTTCAACGGTTGGTTGAACTGGCTCATTCGGTTCTTTTTGAGTTGGTCGTGCTACTTCGGCTTCGGCGTCATCAACCCGGAACTAAAGTTTGATTCAGTCCGATTAGTGAATCGGCTCGCCCAGTTACATCCTGAGAACCGACTCAAAAAAATATTTCGTTCACGAATCGAACATCACTACTCTGCACTGTTGTTTGTATTGGATTGCCTTACTGTGTGTTACCTCTGCCTGCCTCACGTTTATGCTATCTGCCTGCTGATCTGGATTTGTTTGCTGTGGACTTTAATAAAAGAATGCATATGGATTCTAACTCGTCTTCTGCCTCATTAAAGATGGCTACTTTGACTTTTGACCGTGCACTGGCCATGAATGTTCTCATAAACCATTTCATTTTCATACCATACTATGTATACAAATCCATGCTTTTAATATGCATGAATTTTGGTTTGGTTTGATGTAGGTTTGGTTTGTTTGGGTCTTTTGAGCACTAAATATGGTTTTGCTTGCACACATATGGTTGCTTAAGTGCTTTGGTTGGTTGCAAGTGTTGCTATGTGGTTTTTACTAGAGGTGGTTGCTTACTAGTTCATGTCAAAGTAGCCCAATTTTACATTTATGTGATTTAATAACCAGATTCTATAATTCTACATTTATTTATTTAATTAATATATTGATGGTCAAATGATGCTCTACTATAAATAACACTCATAAATTAAAAAAATGAAGCTGTTGTCAGTTAATTAAGGTTTGACAGATGAACTCACACCTCATTTGAACTTGTTTATTAATATGTTAAGTCTGTCCAGTGTAATGAAAATCATCTTGCCTTTTTATCACTGTATGGTTACAAGTGTTATTTACAGAAGAGAAAAGCCGCTTGACTTTAGTTTATCATTTATCGAGAGTCGCACCAATTAGTAAATGCAACTGTCAGTAACAATCACTGTCTATGTGAATGTACTGTAGCCTTTGACATTCTGGTTACTAGATATGTTTCTAAGATAAGTCCCTCTTAAGTGGAAATCTATGGAATTTTTTTTATCATCTGCCAATTGAAAATCGTAAATCCAGGACTAAACAAATTTCCAGTTTGTAATTAAAAAAATCAAAGAAAACACATCAAAAACACAGTAAACCAAACTCAGTCCCTCTCAGAACCATATGACAATTTCCAGCAGGCTATCGCTCTTGTAATCTGTAGACTTAACTGTCAGCAGCCTCAGTAAAGTTATTAGAGGCTGGGTGTGTCTTGGTTATCACTACCATGTTCTGGGTCCCAGACCTCTATGGCTTTTAAACTGCACCAGAGCTTTTACGAGTGTCTCACTAAGGACAGTCAGAATCTCATCAGCCCAGACAGAGTACCCGAGATGGAATCCGCTGATAAGTTTTATAGCCCTTCCCTAAGGATATGGAAAAGAAAATCCAACAAGAGGAGGGAAGAGACAAGCATGGGGTGAATTTTTTTTTTTTTTTTTCTCCCAGAAATTGACTTAAAATAGACCTCTTCCTAAAGTTTTTTTTGTTGTTGTTGTTGTTTTGTGGGGCAACACGACTTCACCAAATTGTGGGGTTGTTAATGTATTCAAAGGGATAAATTCTACTTGCTAGTCCCATTGTGCTCAAAATTTGGGCTCAGATTGTCATATTCATTCCCCTTAGAATTTGCCTTGGGAAATGGTGAATGGACTATGCTTTATTTGGCAATCATTATCTGGCATTCGGTACAACTGAATTAAAAACAAGGACAAAATGGGCTACAGCATAATAGAACGCCTAAATCAGTTCCTGGTTTTGCCAGTTTGCATTCAACATTTTCTATGCAGCTCATTTTTATGGAACTATTCAGAGACATTTAACCAGGCTCTTATATTGGGAAAAAAAGTCATGTTTGCAGTCATGGTTTGAGCTCTTACAGCTTTAGATTTTTACCATAGAAGGAAGCTATAAGCCTTTACTATAATAGGCATATTATATTTGTTGCTGTGCACTTTGTTGCTGTGGTAACTGTGATTGTTCTGTCTCAGTGGCCTTATAATAAAATACAAGGACACCTGCATATTATTCTTAGTCTCATTGTTTTACTTCTTTATATAAATGAAACATTTCAGTACGTCTAAACATTATATATATATATATATATATATATATATATATATATATATATATATATATATATATATATATATATATATATATATATATATATATATATATATATATATATATATATATATATATATATATATATATATATATATATATATATATATATATATATATATAATGTATATTATATATATAATCTTAAACATACAAGTGTTTAAGATTAAGATTTAAGATTAAATCATTTGAATTAGTTTGTTTGTATGTTTAAAAAAATAAAAATAAAAAATCCCTCAAAATCTGGAAATCCAACCCTGTCTAAGACATGACAACAGTGACACCACTGGATGAGAGATGGCTATGAATTTATAACATATCACTTTGAAATGTAATACACAGGGCTCTGTTTGTACATTAAATACATTATGTGCCCCAATATAGTGTATTAATATCTCCTCAAATGACATGCAGTGCACATGAGTAATAAATATGATCCCCAAATCCATAAATGTATCGATATATAAAGGCCCTTGAAAAGAAGTATGGACACTCTGCCACGGAAATTGACATACACATTCACTATTGTGTTGATTTCTAATGAGCACATGAAGGGTAGACTGGGGACATATTTTGCTTCATAACTCACAGGCTATAACAAATATACTTGGCATCTTTTGATATAAGAAATATTTATAGGTGCCTAAAATGACTGTACCACCATTTGCAACCAGAAATACAATACGATTGTATTTAATATAAAAAGAAGGAGTGTTTTAAGCAGTGTCATGGCTGGAGGCAATTTTTGGTGGCAAAAATACATTTTATGAAACCATTTTATAAAACTTATATCTCGAATAAAAGTACCTTTTTTATATGTATTATTGCTTTTATACTTATTAATATTGCAGTGTAGTTTCATTTGTATGAATTATGTAGCTGTCAGGACTAATGATTGAAGAAAAAGTAGAGTTGGACCTTGAATATTAAAATTGTATGACTGAGTTGAAAAAAAAATACATCTTAACAAAATGCATTATGAACATATATTTAATCAAAGTAGCTATTTGCTTTTGACTCCTGAGCAAAGGCCTATTTTAACTTGTTTCTTATTGTATTAATTTCATAAATAGTGGTGTGGTGTATGTGCGTGCATGCATGTGTGTGGTCTCTGGATATCTTTTGACCTGGTTTACAATTTCTTTGGTACTTTTTTTTTTTTTTTTTTTCAAGTTTTCTTAAAATTGCATTAAAAATATCCAAACACATAGAGCCTCTTTAGACTTGCATTATAAAAGAGCAAACACAAGTGTGAGAAAATGGTGCATGGCAACAGTTGCTACAGTAGGATTGGTCAGGAACATTTTTAAGGAGGGAAGCAAAGGGTCAACTGCCTTTAGTTACAACTGTTCTCTACTTACATTTAAAAGGAAGATGTATTTAAAACCAGCCGTGATGTGTACAATCGGCTGTTAATTGTAGTTGTGAGCATACTGACACACTTTAACAGGATGTTCTCTCTATGTTTCCTCTTTGGTGAACGTATCAGTATGTCTCGCATCTGTTGGTAAGCTCCATGTTACAGTTGTCTCATCATCTCAAACTGATTTCCTGACATTTTCCAAATACACATCCAAACACAAATACAAGATAATAACATAAGAACCATCTCCAACAGGTGGCCTTTGCTATCTCTGTCTTTCTCTTCTTAAATGTGGTGTCTGGCCAAGATTTAAAGAGCTATCGGAGGGAACTGCGAAAGGTAGATTAGGTTTGTTACTCAGCTAGAGTCTGTGAGCAATCATTCTCCTTTTCCTTTCTCTCATAGACAGCTAATCAGCACCTTCAATTACCCAAATAAATGAATCTGCTCCCTCTCCAGCCGGCATGAATTAAAGTTCACCAACCAGTCTCAGCGAAATAAAGACCACTCTAATTAGCTTTTGCACTCCATTTTAACTGTCAGAGAGGTTGAAGATTCAGGTCTATCTGTTTATTCAAATCGTGTGTTTCAGCACAACAGTTCAGGAGGAAATGCCTGTAGGTGTCTTGTTGATATACAGCTGTTTAAATTTTGTGTACATTTTGTTTAAATTAGATTTGTTGTACTTTTTTTTTCCAAACATTTTTTGCAAAAGAAGAGTTCAAATCAAGACAAACAAACAAAAAAAAAAGTGTAAAAGAAGAGTTAACAAGGTTAATGTCACAAATGTTTTGTTTGTTTGCTTGTTTGTTTGTTTTGTGAGAAACTCCATTACATTATGATTGGCTATTGCACTGTCCATGCAATAAATCTAGCTCATTTTCGTTCCGCATTCGCAAATTGGTTTAAATTAATAAAAAAAAAGCTGTATTATGCATGCCAGGCCAGTAGTTGGCAATGTCACTTTGAAAAGAAACCCCATGCTCCTACAGACTGAACACGTAATACCGTTTTCATACCGTTTTCACAAATTCATATTTTTTTAGTTTACATGAAGACAATAATGATACTGGTTTCAAAAAATTGAAATCCGTTTTCAAAAGTTTGCATTTCCAGGCCTCCAAAAGGCTGTTGTTGTTAAACTAACGGTCAAAACGCATTAAAAAGTATTCTGTTTTTAGTTGAAAATGGTGTTGTGTAAATGGTCCCTAAAAGTACATCTCCGTGACTGTGACATCATGACACCTGCAGTGTTTGGCTGATTTCAAAACACTGCTTCAGGAAGCTTCGGAGCATTATGTATCAGCGTGTCGAATCAGCGGTTCGGAGCGCCAAAGTCACATGATTTCAGCAGTTTGGCAGTTTGACGCGCGATCTGAATCATGATTCGACACGCTGATTAATTTATGCTCCAAAGCTTCATAAGGCTGTGTTTTGAAATCTCATCACTATACAAGTCGTTATTTTGTTTGTTTTTTGGCACACCAAAAATGTTCTCGTCGCTTTATAATATTAATATTGAACCACTGTACTCACATGAACTGATTTAAATATGTTTTTAGTACATTAATGGATCTCGAAAGAGGAAATGTCATTGTTGGCTATGGAGGCCTCACTGAGCCATCGGATTTCAACAAAAATATCTTAATTTGCGTTCTGAAGATTAGGTCTTATGGGTGTGGAACGGCATGAGGGTGAGTAATAAATTACATTATTTTCATTTTTGGGGGAACTAACCCTTTAAACCAAAGCAGTCTCAGTAGACAAGCCGCTTTGATTCTCTGAGTAATGTAACATCACATTCCTCAAGCCCCGCCCACAGCCACTGACTGAGAGTCCTGTATTACCATAGTTTCCGCCCTCAGCAAGCTGTACGCTGTCCGCCATTTTCTCTGCATTCGAGCAGCTGTAGCATCAACAATGTCTGGTAAGTAATTGAGATGTTTTGTTGTTGGATGTAAGAGTGAACATAACAGTCTTCATTTACTGACATCTGAGCTGCTGAACACTGTGGATTAGTTTTATTTTATTTTAGTTTTAGTTATAATATCCAAGCAGTGCTGTCAGAGTTTGTGGTGGCTTGAGAGGCATATTCTCCAGCCATAGTCAGTAAATCTCATGAACAAAACTTTTAGCCAATGCCAAGACGATCCTTTCCTTCCGCATGCGAGCACATCTACACAGACGCACATCTGTCTCGACCATTAACGCAGCAAACCATATTATTTTATAATTGTATTAAATAATCCCGAAAAAAGCACAAACACGGCAGAGATACCAAATTCAGCAGCTGGAATTAGCTGAGGTGACATGACGGCTCACAGACAGGAGCACAATCTACCTGTCACTCAAAGTGACCACGCCCTTAATTATGCAGAACTTTAAGGCTTAATATAATATAAACAGATGAGTTATAAAAAAATTCACCCCCCTCAGAGTTGTCATGAAGGGCAAAATTAGCAGTATAGACCAAAACCACAATTTATACTAACCTGTAAACATGTTTTTTTCTGCTGTAAAATTGGCCATTTTAACATGGGACTCAATGAGATTCTGCTCTCTTTTGGAGCCTGTCCCTAGCGGCCAGTCGATGAATTGCACTTCCGTATTGGCCTCAAGAGAAACTGGGGGAGGTTGCCACTTGCTATATACACATACAATTTCTGTAACGTTGCCTGCTATTTACGTTCCCAGACATAACTGACTGTGTTTATGTGAACTGTGTGTGTGTTTTTGACAGAACCTTGTATGTATTTGACAGTTTAAACAAAACAAAAAAAGTGAAAGAGAAGTTACTCACGAGACTTGACGTCTGACAGCTGTCTGTGTGTGTGCTTCAGATAAGTGCATTCAGAAAGCGATTCATTAGAAGTTTAAACTGATACAGCTTTAAAACGTGTGGAAATAATAAACTTTAAAGGAACACTCCACTTTTTTTTTGAAAATAAGCTCATTTTCCAGCTCCCCTAGAGTTAAACAGTTGAGTTTTACCGTTTTCGAATCCATTCAGCCGATCTCCGGTTCTGGCGGTACCACTTTTAGCATATCTTAGCATAGTTCATTGAATATGATTAGACCGTTAGCATCTCGCTTAAAAATGACCAAAGAGTTTTGATATTTTTCCTATTTAAAACTTGACTCTTTTGTAGTTAAATCGTGTACTAAGACCGACGGAAAATGAAAAGTTGCGATTTTCTAGGCTGATATGGCTAGGAACTATACTCTCATTCAGGCGTAATAATCAAGGAACTTTGCTGCCGTTCCATGGCTGCAGCAGTGCAATGATATTACGCAGCGTCTCTCACAAACGTCTCCATGGTTGCAAGGCACGTTCCCTGTGCAAGCAGGGGCTCACAGGCGCTGCGTAATATCATTGCACTGCTGCAGCCATGGAACGGCAGCAAAGTTCCTTGATTATTACGGCGGAAAGAGAGTATAGTTCCTAGCCATATCAGCCTAGAAAATCACAACTTTTTATTTTCTGTCGGTCTTAGTACACGATGTAACTACAGAAGAGTCAAGTTTTAAATAGGAAAAATATCAAAACTCTTTGGTCATTTTTAAGCGCGACGCTAACGGTCTAATCAGATTCAATGAACTATGCTAAGCTATGCTAAAAGTGGTACTGCCAGAACCGGAGATCGGCTGAATGGATTCGAAAACGGTAAAGCTCAACTGTTTAACTCTAGGGAAGCTGGAAAATGAGCCTATTTTCAAAAAAAGTGGAGTTTTCCTTTAATTATGAAAGAAAAACTATGCTATCTGTGAGAGTTTTCGTGATGATAATCAAAACCCAAGCAGATGTCTAGTTTGAACCGATTGAGGCAGGAACTGTGATCGTGGAGAGAGGGCGGGGCACAGCATCTCATTTGCATTTAAAGGCACATGCACAAAAACAGCCTGTTCTTGACTGTAGTCAGAAATAGGTATTTGCAACATGGATTCATAAATGATCTGTAAGATATTTTAAGCTGAAACTTCACAGACACATTCTGGGGACACCTGAGACGTAAATTACATCTTGTAAAAATGGGCATAATAGGTGACCTTTAAATTATTTTATTTATATGCTCTCTGATTTTTGGATTTCTGTCCACATAATGATATATAAATAAATAAGCATGCCATTGTTGTTTATTTACTGGTAGTCTGGCACTGTGGGAGTGTCACTGAAATGGGAACAAATGCAGTATATCAAATTCAGGGACTGTATGGTGTAATCTCTCTCCTCTAGTGCAATGAGAAAATCGAACTCCTGCCACAACTGGGGATTAGCCAAGGCCAAGAGAAAATAATGATAATAATTACAATTATTGATCTCCTGTACCATGTGTGCAAACGGAGTAAACCAGGGTCTATGCTGCTCATTCTCCTTCCTCCAGTGGGAGTTTGTAGCTTTGGTGGAATAGATAATACACTACTTTAAGCATTAGATGTCACACTCAAAAATGTTTGATAAACACTTAAAAGGAGAAATAGAGAGGATTCGAAAGAGAATAGAATGGTTGCTACCAATCCCAGTCTGAATTCTGACTTGTGATGCAACCTGAATCATAATCACATTGTGTTCATTCGACTGAGCCTGGTTTCTGCCAATGTATTTTTTTCTCCATTCTGTCACCTGATGGAGTTCGGGTTCCTTGCCACTGTCGCCTCTGGCTTGCTTAGTTGGGGAAAATTAATATTTAATAATAATATTGATCTATAGATGAAATTAATTAATTTAATAATTGATGACCTTTACAATGGAACTGAATCAACACTGAACTGACTTCAGCTGAACAACAGCCAAAATGCATCATGTTGGTGTTATCACTGTAAAACTGCTTTGAAACAATCTATATTGTATAAAGCACTATATAAATAAAGGCGACGACTTGACTTAGCCAGACTCTTCACTGTTGGCATAAAGTCTGGTCCACACTGTATATTGATTTGGATATACACAGAAACAATATGGATGTGCTAATGGCATGAAAACTAAGTATTTGCATATTTACATGTGTTGAAACAAGAATAGAATAATACCATAATAGTGGCAATTTGGGTAAATATATTACAAATATGTGGTAATTAAATTAAACATTTAATTGATCTCATTGATTAAATACAATACAAGCATGAGATTTTGTGATCCGAAAATGATCCAAATTTATCCAGAAGTAAAATGAAAATTCTTAATTCGTCAGTAACATTCTAGTCCAGTATATCTTCATCAGAATATAATATCAGCTTTGGGCTTTTCAAAACAGTTTTGGGTTGCACTTTATTTTTCAGTGCGTGCACTTACATGTACTTACTGTGTACTTACCTAAGAAAGTACTGGGTATTATAAGGTAACATGGGTTAAGGTTAGGTTTAGGAGTAGGTTCAGGGTTAGAACCTATAGTTCTACCAGAAAGACTCGGGAGGCAAGATAATGATACCAATACCAAACAGCAAGCAGAATATATAAAGTTAATGATCTTTGGCGTAGGCCCCGTCCGTAGCTCACGTCCTGAGGGTTGCAGACTTTGCATTTCCTGCCTGAAGCTGAAGGCAGGGGCGTAGCCAACTCCCGGGGAGTATGGACAGGGACCATCCTGGTGGTGGTGGGGAGGATGGAGGTGAAAGTTTGCGTCACCATCTGCGAACTCAGACAAGTGTAAGTACCAATCTTTTATACTCCAAGTGTTAGATAATGATTGGTTAGATCTGAATTAATAAGTGATGTAACATTTGAGTCTTCCTGGCAGAACTTGCGCTAGAGCTTCATTTCTACCAGAAAGACTCGGGAGGCAAGATAATGAAACACTGATATTTATTACCAAACAGCAAACAGAATATATAAAGTTAATGATCTTTGGCGTAGGCCCAGTCCGTAGCTCACGTCCTGAGGGTTGCAGACTTTGCATTTTTTTGCCTAAAGCTGAAGGCAGGGGCGTAGCCAACCCCCAAAAATGGTGGCGAGACGTGACCGCCAGGACGAAGCCCACTCTCCCCCCAAAAACTGTGAGAGGGAATGTATACCCACCAGAGGAGAATCTTGCAGTTCCTGAAACAGAGAAAAAAACAAATTAAAACATAATAAGAGAAGAAGAAAGAACAGGAAAATAAGCAATATAGAGACAAGGCCACGATAGGTCACACGACCACGAAGGGCCACACAAAGACAAAGCCGCAATCGGCCACACGACCACGAAGGGCCACACAGAGACAAGGCCACGATCAGCCACACAGAGACAAGGCCGCGATCGGCCACACAGAGACAAGGCCGCTATCGTCCACAAAGAGACAAGGCCGCGATCGGCCACACAGAGACAAGGCCGTGATCGGCCACACAGAGACAAGGCTGCGATCGGCCACACAGAGACAAGGCCGCGATCGTCCAAAAAGAGACAAGGCCGCGATCGGCCACACAACCACGATAAGTCACACAGAGACAAAGCCGCAATCGGCCACACGACCATGATAGGCCACACAGAGACAAGGCCACGATCGGCCACACAGAGACAAAGCCACGATCGGCCACACGACCATGATAGGCCACACAGAGACAAAGCCGCGATCGGCCACACAGAGACAAAGCCGCGATCGGCCACACGACCATGATAGGCCACACAGAGACAAGGCCATGATCGGCCACACAGAGACAAGGCCACGATCGGCCACACAGAGACAAAGCCACGATCGGCCACACGACCATGATAGGCCACACAGAGACAAAGCCGCGATCGGCCACACAGAGACAAAGCCGCGATCGGCCACACGACCATGATAGGCCACACAGAGACAAGGCCATGATCGGCCACACAGAGACAAAGCCGCGATCGGCCACACGGAGATAAGGCCGCGATCGGCCACAAAGAGACAAGGCCGCTATCGTCCACAAAGAGACAAGGCCGCGATCGGCCACACAGAGACAAGGCCGTGATCGGCCACACAGAGACAAGGCTGCGATCGGCCACACAGAGACAAGGCCGCGATCGCCCAAAAAGAGACAAGGCCGCGATCGGCCACACAACCACGATAAGTCACACAGAGACAAAGCCGCGATCGGCCACACGACCATGGTAGGCCACACAGAGACAAGGCCACGATCGGCCACACAGAGACAAAGCCACGATCGGCCACACGACCATGATAGGCCACACAGAGACAAAGCCGCGATCGGCCACACGACCATGATAGGCCACACAGAGACAAGGCCATGATCGGCCATACAGAGACAAAGCCGCGATCGGCCACACGGAGACAAGGCCGCGATCGGCCACACGACCAAGATAGGTCACAAAGAGACAAAGCCACGATCGGCCACACGACCATGATAGGCCACACAGAGACAAGGCCACGATCGGTCACTAGAGACAAGGCTGCGATCGGCCACACGACCACAGAGGGCCACACAGAGACAAGGCCGCGATCGGCCACACGGCCACGATAGGTCACACAGAGACAAGGCTGCGATCGGCCACACGACCACGATGGGCCACACAGAGACAATGCCGCAATCGGCCACACGACCGCCATGGGCCACACAGAGACAAGGCCGCGATCGGCTACACGACCACGATAGGCCACACAGAGACAAGGCCACACTGACCACATGTATACGAGGCCTCAATGGCCTAATGGAGACAAAGCCAGAAAATTCAAAGATATAGAAGCTAAAAATAGTAAAATGAAATACGTAAACATACACCACCACCAGTATTTGCATGAAAATACCTTAATCTTGACTTGAGAGAGCTTGCTGAGCTTCGAGGATGGTTTTAGAATCTGGTCTGAAATAAGATTAAAATGCAGAGTAGGAACATCTGCCCAGAAGCTTGATGGCTGAAGATGAAACACCTTGTTTGGCTGCTGTGGTGGCAGCCCCGATCCTAAAAGAATGACCAGTATATAGCAAGGGGGAAAGGTTGCAGCTTCCTATGGCAGTAGCTAAATGAGTCCTAAACCAGGCTTTAGTGAGGGGTGCTCCATCGGGTAAAAGAAAAAGGGGAAAGTGATCAGGAGTTTTAGGCCGGACTATGAGATATTTAATCATAGAGTAGAAAGGGCAAAAGCTGTTATTACGTTTGGAAAAAGTTAGAGTGACACCAGATCCTTGAGAATCATTCTTAGAATGCTTCAGAAAAAGAATAAAGAATTTGGGTGAAAAACATAAATCAGAAAAAGAAAGACAGTGGGTCGGACTGAAATGTTTAGAATCTGAAGTAAATTCCCTAAATTTAAGCATAAAACCGTAGAAAGCTGATAAAAACACAGCTTCTAGCAGAGTGTTAATATAAGGGGAAAAGAGACCATTGTGGATGGAAAGAATTAATCTTTGTAAAATAGATAAAGTAATTGGAAGGCGGCGATCTGGAGGTTTGCTGGACGAGTTAGCCATGCCTTTGAGTAACAAACGAATAGATGGTACAGTGAAAAGACTAGGATAATTAGGATTAAAATACCTTGCATAAAATTGAATGCCTGTGAGCAACCTACGAATGGAAGACATTTTTTGATTGCGATTTTCAAAATTGTGAACTAGAAAAGCACAGACGGTCGATATTAAAATGGGAAATAGCGGAATCTGAAAGGAAAAACAAAACATAAGAAATTAAGACCATGCTGAAGTATAAGCCTTGAGTGTGGAAGAAGCCACGGAGATATAGTGACTAGCTGATTTGAGCAATTGGTCTACATTAATATTATCTTTGCTAGCGGAGGGCAGGGAGTTGGATCCTGATTGGCTGAAGGGCAGAGCCGTCTGAAAGCCTGAAAACGAAAACGAGACAGAGAGTCAGCAATGATATTACAGTGACCAGGAATGTGCGCAGCCATAATGATGAAATTATGAACGACGGATTGCCAAATTAAACGTCTCAGAAATGGCATAATGGTCAGACTGGAAGATCTACCTTTGTTGATAATAGCTACCATAGCTTCGTTATCACAAAACATCATAATACGTTTGCGAGACCACTCGGAGCCCCAGAGAACACTAGCTACCGCCAAAGGATAGATTTCATGGAGAGCGGAAGAGACGGAACCTGATTCAGGCTTAGGAAATGCATTTGGCCATTTCTCGGCAAACCATTGCCCTTGAAAGGTTTTTTTGCCCAGGGTTTTCTCTTCCGAAAGGGGAATGCCGACATCACTAAAACCTTGTTTAAGCGTGTCAAGAATTGAAGATTGGGAAGAAGGAAAATCAATCAGCAAAAAATCGTCAAGCAAATGAAAAACGAAAGGAAGCTTACAGGCGTTTAGCAGGATCCAACACAGTGCTTCTGAAAGGGAATTAAAAATGTGGGGACTACTTCTACACCCGAACGTGAGCCTCACTGCAAAGTAAAACTTTGATTCCCATCTAACGCCGAACAATGGCCAGTCGGAGGGGTTAAATTCCACAATAGGGCGACCTCTATGGTCAAGAGGAGCTCTTACGTTTTCAGCACTATGGACAGCGGCCAGATCTTTGGTAGCGAATACTTTAGTGCAGAATGAAGCCAAGTGTCCATGAGCGCTGCATATAACACATGATAAGATCTTTTGACCGCCAAAATGACGGACGAGCAGTTCAGTGTCGGTGACGGACCAGTTCAGTCTTGTGTTGTACAGACAAATGAAAGAAGTGGATTTAGCAAAGAAAGATTTATGATATTCATAAAATAATGTCCCTCCATATCTTTGATTAAAATCCGCCATCATTGATAAGTAAAGATCGAGTTCTTCCTTTCGATCTGGGAAAGCTTGGCACAAAATGTCTCGGTAAATGCTGAAAGCAATAACAAATTCACCAAATGAGAGATTACGTTGTAATCTGGGATCAGACGTTTTGAGAAATACTGCCACATCACCACAATCCACCATTTGTCTGTCAGCTGCGGGTGAAGGAAGCAATAAAGTTGCCAGGTTTATATCCTTACCTTGGATGATGTTAGCTCTTATTTGGGGAGACACCGTGACTGCAGCAGGTGAAACAAAATTCCTACCAAACTCTTGGGCTGGAAGAGTCATGGAGAGACTGAAGTTTGATGTAACGGGCGGGGCAGAAACCTGTTGGAATGGCGTCTGGATCGTATGATGAGAAGCTGGCAGAGCAGAGGAGGTCGAAGGCAGACGTGATGAAAAGCTTAATCCGGGAGGTGGAGGAAGATCCGTTGGAATTACTAGAGATCTTGAAGGAGGATTTGCTGAAAGGTTAGAAGTCGCAAAGGAATTTTCGAATTTCGAAACCTTCGATGCTAAGCCTTTGACAGTGTCTGAACGGCTATGAACGACCTGAATGAGCTGCGAATTAACATTCACAGATCCAGAGACGGCCGGGGGAGAAGTTATCCGTACTTACTGCAAGGATCTTTTGGCTGGATGTGGAGAAGATGACTTGGCAGCCCTCTTCTTGCCGGCTTGCTTAGTCTGGCCTGACGGTGCTGAAGTTGATGCAGCGGCATCGGTCGTAATAGGTGGACTACCCAGGGTATTTTGGGCCATGAGAAGCAAGTCTTCTCTGGATAATCCTTGACTGAGAGGTATTCCGACTGCTTCGAGAGTGTCGATTATTTTATCCGAAGACCACTGAGCCCATGAGGACTCGCGGCACTGAATGCGTGAACTACGATGCAGGGGAAGAGAAGATGGTGGAACAAAATCCTCTTCAGAATCTGAATATGCGCACACGATATGTCTTTTAGAAGACATTGTAAGGTTTGCAACTGACGCTACATTAACAAAGTTTGCGTCAGCATCTGCGAACTCAGACAAGTGTAAGTACCAATCTTTTATACTCCAAGTGTTAGATAATGATTGGTTAGATCTGAATTAATAAGTGACGTAACATTTGAGTCTTCCCGGCAGAACTTGCGCTAGAGCTTCATTTATTACCCAGTTATTGCAATTACTATAATAATTACATACAGTAGTATGTACATGGGGAACAGGACTGTAAAATAAAGTGCTACCCAGTTTTGTTTCCCAGTGAACTGATGAAAGTCTATGCAGCGACCTGTGTGTGCTGTGTTATGGGTAACATAGAGTTACTATAGAGAACATAGATACCAACGTGGGAATAATTGCATTATAAATCACTCAAACCATTTGACTCATCATAAGCAACAAAGCATAGCATTTCTGATATTGAATTCTCAAGTAAAACAATATACAGATTCTTCACAGATATTCACACAAAAACACTGCATGCATGTCAAGCCCAAAACAATAAGCTGACTGATAAGAACAGTGTGGTCATTTTGTCAGGCTAGTATAACAAGTGATTTAGGGAAAGTTTGGTGTGAAACAGTGATCCAGTAATAGAACTGAAGTGAGGAATGAGTTTGGTGGTTTCAAGCCTGGAAAGAGCTTCGCATTAAAAGACTTGTTCATTCAGTCAGTCATGAAGAGACTGTTTGATAGACAGCAAATGCCCATCTTCCTCTGTATGTCTCTTTCTTTGTCGCCAGTGACTTGGAGTTGCTGAAATTTTAATGTCACAGTGCTACAAACTGAAAAATTGAGTCCTGTCTGTGTAAGCTTGGTTTGGTTCAATAGACGGAAAAATCAGTCGATCAAACAAGTGAATAAATGGATGGATGAAGGAATAGTTGAATGACATCAAATAGAAACAAACGTGTAAATGAATAGACCAAATTGTTAATATATTCATTGCTCAGCGTAAATGAGTACACCCCCTTTGAAAAGTAACATTTTAAACTATATCTCAATGAACACAAAAGCAAATTCCAAAATGTTGACAAGACTAAGTTTAATATAACATCTGTTTAACTTATAACATGAAAGTAAGGTTAATAATATAACTTAGATTACACATTTTTCAGTTTTACTCAAATTAGAGTGATGCAAAAATGAGTACACTCCACTACAAAAACTACTACATCTAGTACTTTGCATGGCCTCCATGATTTTCAATGGCAGCACCAAGTCCTCTAGACATGGAATGAACAAGTTGGCGACATTTTGCAACATCTATCTTTTTCCATTCTTCAAGAATGACTTCTTTTAAAGAGGATGGAGAGTGATGCTCAACTTGTCTCTTCAGAATTCCCCATAGGTGTTCGATTGGGTTCAGATCAGGAGCCACTGAATCACTTTCACCCTGTTCTTCTTCACAAATCCGACAGTGGCCTTAGATGTGTGTTTAGGATCATTGTCATGGTGGAAAAGTGCACGACGACCAAGGGCACGGAGTGATGGTTTCAGTATAGAGCAGTACTTCTGTGAATTCATGATGACATCAATGAAATACAGTTTTGAAGCCATCAGTTCCAAAAACCTTTATCTTGGTCTCATTACTCCAGAGTATAGAGTCCCAGTAGTCTTCATCTTTGTCAACATGAGCCCTGGCAAACTCTTGGCAGGCTTTTTAGTGCCTGGGCTTTAGGAGAGGCTTCTTTTGTGGGCCGCACCCATACATGCCATTCCTCTGCAGTGTACGCCGTATTGTGTCACGGGAAAAGTCACCCCATATTGGCTTTCTACTTCTATAGATAACTGCAGTAAACTTGCATGCCGATTTTCTTCACCCCTTCTCATCAGAAGACGCTCCTGACGAGATGTTAACTTCCTTTCTCAGGTCTTGTGACATTTTTTGTGGTGCCATTGCTGACAGCATGAAATGGGAAGGGGTTTTAACACCCTTTTATAGTCAACTGTCTGCTGGACACCTGTGTAATGAATAATTAGACTCACCTGTGGTTGAATTCTTGTTAAATTAGACATTTGTAGTCTAAAATTTAGCTTTGCTCCAGAGATTTTCAGCGGGGTGTACTCATTTTTACATTACCCTAATTTGGGTAAAACTGAAAATTTTGTTCTCTAAGTTATATTATTAACCTTACTTTCATGTTATAAGTTAAACAGATGTTATATAAAACTTAGTCTTGTCAACATTTTGGAAATTGTTTATGTGTTCATTGAGATATTGTTTAAAATGTTACTTTTCAAAGGGGGTGTACACTCATTTACGCTGAGCACTGTATATATTTGGGTATATATTTAGTATATATAGCTGTAAAATGTAATAAGCAGAATATGTGACTTGTTAATTTTCCTGAAGCTTTATTTAACTGAGAAAAGTACAAAGAAATGATTTCCACTGTTTCCACTGACCAAATTAACTGTATTTTGTAAACAAATTTTGATTTTTATGGATGCAGCACACTCTAAAATAATTGGGACAGAGGCTAAATGAAAGTGAAAAGGTTTTAAAATATCCAAGTTAAACTGTTTTGAAACAGTCCACAATATGCAGGTGAATTGGTAATAGGTGAGGGCATCTTGGTTTGCTACAAAAGGAGCATCTCAATCTTTGCCAGCAAAGATGGGTCATGGCTCACCACTTTGTGCCAAATAACATGAGAGAACTCTCAAACAATTCAAAAATCACATTTCTCAATGCAATATTGCAAAGAATTTAGGTCATTCAGCATCTAGCATACATAATACTGTGGAAATATTCTGGAATTCCAGAGAAATCTCAGTCTGTGTAGGGCAAGGCTGGAACATCAGACTCAAAACTGAAATATGTTGAGTCACAAACATGGTTGGGTGAATATTGCAGTAGGTTTAGAGGTTTGTTCTAATCCATAGCTTAATGTATTAGGAAAGATAATAGTGATACATATCTTATCAAGTACCAGTAATAACATAGAAACAAATGAGTGATTGTTGAGCCTTAATGACTCAAGCCTTGATAAATAAGTTTATCATTTTGCAGGAGGATTTCTTTCAAATCTTTTTTTGTTCCTGCTCAAAATAATGTGGTTGAGGAAATTCGTGCCTTCCGAACGCACCTGACCTTTCTCTGATGAGTTAGCTGTGGTAGCCCACTGGTTCCCGGTGCTTCCGACGAGGCAAGAGGAACGCGCACTGATCCATAATTTAGAGAGCAGGCCAAAATCAGACGAGAGGGGCTGCTTTGAAAACAAAAAGGCAGACAAACAATAGTTCACTGAACCGCAGAAAGTAAAACCACACCAAATGCCAGGCACTGGCTCAAACGCTCAGAGCCTCATCTAGCTCTGAGAGGCCCATAGCTGAAGGCAGTGCCTTCCTTCACAACAACACCATATGAGGTCACAGAGTTTTGATGCTAAAAAGACACTCACTCATATCTGGAGGACACCACTCACATATCGGACAGCAGACCTCTTCACCCTGTCTGCCTTTATCTGTCTCAGATATGAAGAAGAGTCGCTTGCCTTTAGAGTTGTAATACAAAGCATTCGCCTCTCGCATCCCAAGTGGCTTTGCTCAAGATATCAAGGGGCATGGCTGTAAAAGAGCTTGTTTGGATTCAACTCTAGCCAAGCATACATTTACTCCACAGGAGCTGATCTACTGCGTTCCAAGCATGCAATGCTTGGGTAACCCTGCATTCACTTCAGGCTCTGAAGGATGGCAGCCCGCAACCATTTCATTCCCAGGAGCATCTACACACCTGATTACTTCACCTTCTCTATCTTAAGTATCCGGTTCTGTCAAAGCGCATCCGCTGAAGTCTTTAGCCTTGCTAATTAGCCACCAATCACAGCGTTTGATGAATAAACCGTAGCCAATGTCCTTCGCCACATCATGGCTGATCTTTTGGTGACCTTTACTTGATTATCTGAGTCCAGCGCCCTGAAGAGAGAGAGTGAGAGAGGTAGCTGTTTTATACAGAGTCAAATAGTGTTCGCCCGATGTGCTCAAAAATTAATTGGAATTTTTTTACAATTTCTGATTTAGTTTACCTTGTGTTTACATACAAGGCAAAATATACAAGCAAAATTCAGTCATCAAAAGGATAGTTCACCCAAAATGAAAATGCTGTCATTATTTTCTAACCCTCACATTGTTCCATGCCTGAAATACTTTTTTCCATCTGTGGGTCATTAAAGATATGTTTCTAAATTTAGGTAGGTAGTGTAAAGTGTTTTCTGTGTAAATTTCATGCAACAGTTTTTTATTTATTTATTTTTTTTTTATGTAAATTACTAAGTTATTGGTTAATAGTAAAAAATAATAATAATAATAATAATAATAATAATAATCAGGAAACATTTGGCAGAAAATATTCTTAATTTACTCACTTAACAAATTTTATTTATTTATTTATTTTTGTTTGTTTTGTTGTTTGTTTGTGATTAAATATGACCCAGACATATCATGTTCACCATGTCAACCATTCAAGGGTTGTAGCTTTATCTACAGCGATTAATATTTTCTATAGATGTTGCTACAGTAGGTTCATTTCTTGAGCTTGTTTGCTGGTGGTGTTGTTTGTCACGCCGATTGGACATAAAAGATCCTCAAGCCTGTATCTGTGTTGCTATCTTAATAACCTTACCCTGTCCATTCTCCCAGCACCACCCAGCCTCATTACTCCCTACCACATACATGGCTGATCTCATGAGAATAAGCACTTAACCATCATCTTTGTGCCAGTATGTGTAGATGTTGTTCTACAGTTGTCTTTATCTACATCATAAATAACAAGTTATTAGTTTTGAACTGCAGGTCAGCAGAAAGGCTACAATGTATGTATAAAAAAAAGAAGAATTTTGATGTAAACATTGCTTTTTAAGTTATCTCAAAAAAGTAAGCCACATAAAAAAGAGGCAAAACAAAAGATCATTAAAGAAAACATTGTGATTTCTGGAACAATCCAATGACTCCTCAGTCATTGTGAATCCTCATTTGTTTGGAGTTGCGGCTGGTTTTAATGGCATACTGCATCACTGTTTTGTGCAGTGTTGCCACAAAGTCCATTAAGTTGTTTCTATTCATTTTAAAGTAAGCAAACAGACTGGCAGCAGTGCTGGCAGAGGAGCAGAAGAACTGTTATCTGCAAGAATAAACAGCCAAAGCGAGAACAGGCAAATGCAGAAAATGACAATGGTGTAGAAAGCTGTTATATGAAACTTATTTATATAGTTATATGAAATACTGAGGGGTCAGAGAGTCAGTCTTGTGTTATCTAAGCAGTATAGCTGTACAAATTCAATCAGGCCTTTAAAATAGAATGTATTCACCATATTTGTCACTCTTCTAAGTGCTTAATCTTGTTCTGTACAACTTTTACTATTTACTATACTGACACCTGCATTTATATTGCATCCACGTAGTTTGTACAGAACCAAACTGAACAGCTCCAAGTCTTCTAGGCATGGAATGAACAAGTTGGCAACATTTTGCAACATCTATCTTTTTCCATTCTTCAAGAATGACCTCTTTTAGAGAGGATGGAGAGTGATGCTCAACTTGTCTCTTCAGAATTCCCCATAGGTGTTCGATTGGGTTTAGATCAGGAGCCACTGAATCACTTTCACCCTGTTCTTCTTCACAAATCCAACAGTGGCTCTAGATGTGTGTTTAGGATCACTGTCATGTTGGAAAAGTGCACGACGACCAAGGGCACGGAGTGATGGTAGCATCTTCTCTTTCAGTATAGAGCAGTACATGTGTGAATTCATGATGCCATCAATGAAATGCAGCTCCCCGACACCAGCAGCACTCATGCAGCCCCACATAAGGACACTGACACCACCGTGGTTCACTGTAGGCACCATTCATTTCTCTTTGTATTCCTCACCTTTGCGACGCCATACAGTTTTGAAGACATCAGTTCCAAAAACCTTTATCTTGGTATCATCACTCCAGAGTATAGAGTTCCAGTAGTCTTCATCTTTGTCAGCATGAGCCCTGGCAAACTCTAGGTGGGCTTTTTAGTGCCGGGGCTTTAGGAGAGGCTTTTTTCGTGGATGGCACCCATACATGCCATTCCTCTGCAGTGTACGCCATATTGTGTCACGGGAAATAGTCACCCCAGTTTGGCTTTCTACTTCTTCTGATAACTGCAGTGAACTTGCATGCCGATTTTCTTCTACCCTTCTCATCAGAAGATGCTCCTGTCGAGGTGTTAACAGCCGTGGACGACCTGGACGTCTCTGAGATGGTGCAGTTCCATCTTTTTAAAATTTTTGTACCACTTTTGCTGCAGTATTCTGACTGATAAGTAAAGCTTTTCTGATCTTCTTGTAGCCTTCACCTTTCTGGTGTAAAGAAATTATTTTCTTTCTCAGGTCTTGTGACATTTCTCTTCCATGTGGTGCCATTGCTGACAGCATGAAATGGGAAGGGGTTTTAACACCCTTTTATAGTCAACTGTCTGCTGGACACCTGTGTAATGAATAATTACACTCACCTGTGGTTGAATTCTTGTTAAATTAGACATTTGTAGTCTAAAATTTAGCTTTGCTGCAGAGACTTTCAGTGGGGTGTACTCATTTTTGCACCACCCTAATTTGAGTAAAACTGAACATTTTGTTCTCTAAGTTATATTATTAACCTTACTTTCATGTTATAAGTTAAACAGATGTTATATTAAACTTGTCAACATTTTGGAAATTGTTTTTGTGTTCGTTGAGATATTGTTTAAAATGTTTCTTTTCAAAGGGGGTGTACTCATTTACGCTGAGCACTGTATAAGCAAAATACATAAAGAAGGAGGAGGGGATGATTTTGACTTGATTTTGACTTTTTCACAGCATGCTGGATTTACCAGATCAAAATGCTCATTTCTATTTAAGTAAAATTGGCATGTAAGCATGGCGGTCTGAAAGACCCCCCAAAAACATTAGAAGGAATAATGTTAGCGCAGGGCACTGCAGCAGCAGTATCGCACTCTTGCGGGAGCTGTATTCGGACTGGAGGTTTGCCGCTGAGGTTGGAAAGTTCCCCACCCCTTCATCCATGACATGGGGCCTATGAATTACAGAACATAAGAAGGAGCTTCTAAGTCAAGAAGAACAGGCCCAACCACCCTCAGAGTGTGCACCCGCAGATAGTGGAAAAGGAAACCATAAAATAACTCACATGGCATTTCCATTCCCTCCTAATGTGAGGGCCTAAACTATGAGAGGATGCGTCCTTTCTTGGAAGGGGAGACTCTGGCACCTCCAGTCAAAAAGTTCTAGAAAAGAAGGGCTCACACTGTATTTCAAATGGGAGAGCCCCCATGTTTAGAAACATGTGGTATCACACTGCGATTCGGGTGGGAAGAGCTCCTACTGCATCCAAAAGAAATAGGCTTTCACTGTAATTCAAACGGGAGGCCAGCATGGCATCTGTATGATGAGCGATGGATGAGCGACGGATGAGGAAGCAGTGGTAGTGGTTGTAGGCTGAGGCTGTTGAGGGTTGGAGGAGAGCCGTCTAGTCCATGTGATGAATCGCTTCTGTGCTTCAGTGAGGCTGTTTGAGGATGGAAGAGTTGGTGTTTTTGGAAGGTTTTTGTAAGCTCAATTTTCAAAGTGAGACATGATGATGGTTTGGGGCAAGCCAAATTCTGAAAGAACTGAAGCCAGGAAGAGGTAAGAGGCTGATTTTATATCCAGGTAATAATTAGAAGATTAGATAGGCATACTCCTCCTGAAGTTACATTTAATAACTTAAATAAGATTCACACATTTGGTCACATGCCCAGAGATACTGCTGTTACATAAACCTATGACTTGGTGGCGCTCACCAACAGTATTTTGCTATGTGATAATGAATAGCAGTTGTATTTCTGCTTTTCTATGAGGGGCACCTACTGTCAGAGAGTGAATCTGCTTTTTCATTCCAAAGAAATGGATTTCCATCCACTAATTCATTAACAAATCTGCCTAATGAATGAACATGCATTTCCCCAAGACATTTTGTGTGTTATTGCTGTTTGTAATCCATTTTTATGCATTATGATTTGATCAGATAAACTGCATGCAAATTTTGTGCCAAACATTTGTGTTGGTATACTCTCCAAACTTTGCAGTAACCTAAACATTTGTAACCAAACAGGGTAGCAACCATCATATCATGCCTCCTGGAGTCAGAATTTGGATATGACGGATGGGATGCTACAGTCAATCTGAGAAATAAAATGAAATAATAATAATAATAATAATCAAACAAAGATTTACCCTTTAAATGTACAAACCCCAAAATCTAAAATAGTTTACATGGGCCATCATTTTGTTGGATTAGAGATTCGGAGTGTTTTGTTTTTTTCTAACTGACAGAGCTGCGATATTGTTTCAGCAACAAAAAAATCTTTATATCACCCAGAATATATAAATATTAGGGCTGTCAAAATAACATGTTAATTTTGATTAATTAATCTGAGAAAAAATAACGCAGATTAATCCATTCCGTATTGACCTTTGAACCTGGAGCCATTCTAGCCACCATTCGACTGTAAAATGAAGGAGGGAGACGACTGCTGTGCTGACGGACAGAACGAGCAGAGCTCCTCCCTTGTGCGTGCGAGAAAGTAAGCACCGTCTTTGCACTCTCTCTACCTCACACATAATAATCTAAATCAACTGACACAATGCTAAAAGTCCGAATCCATGTTTCACAAGGCTTTTTTTTTTTTCCTGAATAACCGCTGGGTGTGAATAGTGCTCAAAAGAACGTCACCTCATCTTCTTTGACAGGCGCCCTGCACGTGCAGCTGACATAAACCACACTTTCAGTAAACAAAAAAAAAACAAAAATCCTTTCCAGTGATGAAGTGTTTTCTGTGTTGACAAATCTTTTGCGATGTCCTAATAACAGTCGCGATTCGCACGCAAAGCGTCAACGTCTGCTAATTTACAATTCGCGACCTAATGACTCATTTAAACAGATTAATTTTAATGAATCATGACAACAACTGATCTGTCCACATGGTCTATAATGAATCATTTACTCGAACAACTCTGAAATGAGAACATAAGTGTGCTTACCCCATTTAGCAAGAGTGGTAAAATTAGCCTTAATAATCCACAATATTTTCAGGTTATTTAAATGACAATGTGTAGTTAGGCCTACCTATAAAATCAGTTAGTTTAGACTGGAGTGAGGTGAAACCAGAACAAAGCAAGTTGTTGTTAGCTGGTGCATTCAATTGTATATGGTAGAAAATTATATTATTAGTTAATATGACTTCTAAATGCAACTTTTTAATACTTTTCAGGTTTAGCAAAAAAGCATCTTCTCTATAAAGCTATAAAATCACTTTTTTTTTTTTTTTTTGCAAAGAGGTTAAGAAGGAATTACAGTAAGAGTGACGGGTACTTTATTGTCAGTATCGGGCTCGCAGATCAGGGCACTTTTTACTGTTTG
Organism: Chanodichthys erythropterus; assembly: GCF_024489055.1. Lineage (NCBI taxonomy): Eukaryota > Metazoa > Chordata > Actinopteri > Cypriniformes > Xenocyprididae > Chanodichthys > Chanodichthys erythropterus. Next base: position 30,654,334 of record NC_090226.1, read on the forward strand.
TGTGGATGACCATGTCTGTTTTGACCATTTTTGACCCAGGAAAACCCCTTCATTTGAATTGAAATATTTAAAATTTAGATTAATTAATCACAGAGTATGTAATTAATTAGATTAAAATTTTTAATAGATTGACAGCCCTTATAAATATAAATTATATTTTCTATTTAATAAAAATATCTTAAGAGGACAGATTTAGAAGAAGAATCAGAACATAACTTCATCTAATTAATATTTATGCCCCAGGCTGATAAAATATGCCAAGTTTGTGTCACTGGAACATCAAATCACTGTAGGCCTGTATAACACAGCTATGTGGAACGAACCGAAATGACAAAATGTGACAAATTTCCTTCAGCCTAATTAATCATTTATGAGTAACTAAATACGAAACATATTTATTTTTATGCACAACTATTCAAAGAAGATCTCAAAATGGTATAACTGAATGCTTTACAAACTATATGACGCATGCTGAGTGTTTCAGCCTGCGTAGCGAATGTTTCAACTCATTTTATCATCAGAGGTCTTGCTTCCATATTAGTCTACCATGACAAACCCAATACCTGCCTCTTTCAGTGCTTCACTGGAGGCTTCAGAGTTGCTGCGTGATATAAATACCCCATTTGCACCTTTATGAGGAGCCTGCCTCTACTTGTGTCTACAAGGCAGAAATAATTCTCTTTCAGCGTAAGGTGCTTTCAGTCTGCCATGAATTAGAATCTGACTCTGGCTGATACGCAACGATTCAAATATCCCAAAAATGCTGTGGCAGGAACTCTGTTATCTGAGGCAGGAACTCTGTTATCTCCTCACAATGCCTAATGCTGAGAGAAGCCCTCCTCTGGAGCTACCTGAGCGTGTTCGTGTGAGACGTGTATTGGTGTAAACTCACACTAGCACTTTCACTTACTGCTACCTTGTTTAATAAACTTGTCACAGAGGATAGGTCTGAAAAAACACAAACGCTCTGAATCTGTTTCTCTTATTGCTATTCATTCTCCCTCTCTTCAGCCTATTGTTGTTTAGCATAGTGTTTGTGCATAGGAACAGAAGTGTGGGTGTCTCCACAAGGGCTGCCGAGTTGTGAAAGCACTCTTTGCATCTTAATGTCCTTGCTTTCAATAAATGACCGGAGAGAGCAGCACAGCGGTGCGACTGAAACAAAAAGCATCATTTTGCATTGTGCCGAAGCTTGTCCTTGTTCCAGCTGTGCATTGAGAATTAAGGCTCACTGGCTCCCCCTGCTGAATGCATAGAGATGTACAGGCTGAGAAGTTTGGTCTTTGTTATCTCCAAGGCACAATCTTACTTATATATATATATATAAAATGTTAAATGACTATCAATCAATATATTTATACATAATATAATTATAAATAAATATATTGATTGATAGATAGTCATTTTAACATTATATATATATAAATATATATATATATATATATATATATATATATATATATATATATATATATATATATATATATAATATAGATTATCATTTCATCAATGACATTAATAATGCTATTTAATATTATTGAAGCTGCTGAAACAAACATGAAATATATATATATATATATATATATATATATATATATATATATATATATATATATATATATATATATATATATATATATATATATATATATACACACACACACACACACACACACACACACACATTTATTGATTATCATTTCAACAATGACATTATGCTATTTAATAATATTTTAGCTGCCAAAACAAACATTAATTAAAATAGTGTCCATATCCTTTCGGCAGTTTAGTGTACATTGCAGAACCATCGTCAGAACATATAGAATGAAGGGGCATTTTGTTTGCATAGGGGGCACACTTTTTATGAACTGAGAAACAGAAATTCACCAAAACAAAAACAACCTGTATTTATTATTACTGAAATAGACAAGTCATATATTAAAACAACACAAAAACAAAATATATTCCATCCTACAACTACACCAAAAGTTCTGTTCGGTATAATAATGTGTTAAATAAGTCATATGTCTGAATGTCATATGTTAAATGGATAACTGCATTTTAGCTTCCTACATTTTCATACATGCACATCTCAAATCATAAGCTTGTGGTATATTAAAAAAGGTTTCTAACAACATTCAGAGTGTAACATTAATTTTGAATGACGAGTCAAACCTTCATTTGTGTGATGTGAGTTTCCTTATGAGGATTTTCAATGTCTGACTGTGTGAATGATTCTCTTTGACAGAGTGCATGATGGGAAGGAGACAGTGAGAGATTACACATCATGAGAGCGATGTTTGCCATGAGAAATGTGTTTGCCTTTCAAGCAAGAGATATATTAGAAAATGCTGAGGCATATCAAAAGTGCCAGCACTCTCTCAGTTGCACAGAGCCAAATTGCTGATTCAAAATTGCAACTTTTGTAATTACATCTCCAAAAATACCTCCTCAACCCATTACATTACAGAAGGAGGTGAGAAATGAGATTCTATATTTATCTTATTGGTTTTATCTTTTAATTACACATTTGATCACAATTGCGAGACTAATCTAAGTGATTTCCATTTGGATCATTCAAATCGGCGGCCCATTTCCGCACGAGTTGTAAAGCCCATAGGCATGCACGTATTTAACATGTTTTCAGATGTCGGATACAGGGACTGAAATGCATACTGAGGAGATGGAGAAAGAACAACCTTCACATCAAAGCAAAGAGGATATTGCTGGGAGCCGCCACTCTGAGCTCCAGGCACATGAGAAATATCTGATAATCGCTATCTCTGAAAGCAAGTGAACTTCAGCCAGCTTCAGAAAACTGAAATCGGTGCAATTACACAGACCATGTGCCAAGCATCCCACACAATGTGCTTTTGAAAACAAAAGGTTAGTTCTTTCTGTATTAATCTGAAGGTCTATCTAAAGATTCAACTTAGGGGAGTGAGAGGCTATGTCATTTCTTCTTCTTTTTTTTCTTGTGTAGTCATTCGGCGAAGGCAAAGGGCCATGATACAACAACAAAGGAAAAATGAAAGAGTCTGTCTCTACAGCATATGTTTTCATTTTGCTTTGTCATTTATTTTTATTATTTATTACTTTACTGTATACTTATTCATCATCAGAAGACTAAACTTCTCCAATGCAACAGATTAAAAACTTTACAAAGCATGGTTCTGACTTTATTCAATGCAGAAAGAACACATTTTTGATAGATTTGAATAGATCTTACTTACTGAATAGCCTGCCGTGGTTGCAAAAAAGTGAGTGCGCATTTTTTATTAAAGAAACTATCAAGGTTCATATATAATATATCAAAGTTATAATATGTATTTCTGTCAGTTCATTATTTTTTTAAGAAATTTATATTCAGCAAGGATACATAATACACAAAAGTGACAGAATATCAAATAAATGTTGTATTTATTAAAGAATCTTGAAATAAATCCACAAAAATATTAAGTAGCACAACTGTTGTCAGCATAGAAATGTTTCTTGGGGACCAAATCAGCATTAGAATGATTTCTGAAGGACCATGTGACACTGAAAACTGGAATAATGGCTAATGGAATAAATTAGATTTTAAAATACATTATGTATGTGTGTGATGAAAAAGTGGCTAGGGCTGTATTTGTTCTTGCAGTACTATAATCCAATCATATTATGATATTCTGTCTCCTGAGTATTTTTTAGTGCTTATCATATTGGTGGCCAGTCAAAAAAAAAAAAAGAAAAGAAAATGTGAGATGTTCTCTATTCATGTCAAATCAAGTGAGAGTGCATCAGTTCTCAGTTGCAATTTTTCTTTCTGAAAGGCTGACCTCAAAACATATGTCAGCTCCCTGAAGAAGGAAGTGGTAAAGTAATGACCTTGGGATCCTGCTGTCCTCATATCAGTTTCCTGTCACTTTAGGTTAATATCAGGATGCTTCTGGACCTTGCCTGTTGATGGAGAGTATTGATTCAGTGAGATTTGCACAGCAAAGCTGTGGACTTGTCAAAATATTCCTGTTCTAGGAACTATAATGCACATTTAGCAAACACTGACAAAATGTTTTTTTCTCTCTGTGAAGAGAAAGAGAGCGTGATGGGAATGGTCTAATTTACCCGCACTTCCTGTGTGATGAGGGTCCATCCATTATACCAGCACACACACACACACACATACGCATGAGTCCTAAGAGGATCTTCACGTAATTACTGTGGGTATACGCTAGATTAAATTGGGCCTGTGTCCAGCTCTGAGCAAAAATACTGAGGACCATTTTCAGTCAAACATTTCAAGCCAGCTGATAAGTCATTCAGCACACAATGCTTGGCAGGGCAGGTTAGTGCCCTTAAATTATCCGTTTACATTTTCATTGGATTTCACATTGAACCCAGTAACCCTCACCTGATTTCTCCTTCTTTTTGATTCTCATGCTACAAAAGGGATAGTTCAGGGAAATGTGTTAAGATCACATTGTTCTCGTGTGTGTCATATCTGTCTCTCACGTTAGCTTTGGCAAAGGGCCTTTGTTAGTTGAATTACATATCACAGTGTTTCTCATTGCTTTATTTCCTCTCGAGATTGGATGTTTCCATTACATCTGGAGAGCATCCATCAAAACCTTCATGTTTGTTAGGCTGTTTATGGATTGGTGTACTCTGAAACTTCCCCTATCCTATTCTCCTGTCAATTATCCCAGCTTTTCACTTTAACTGATCCCTTTTCTTTGCAAAATGGATTATTCGGACTTGATGGGGTGTATTGAGGGTCCAGGGTTGAGGTTGTAGTGAGCAAAGGGGAAAAGCTAACAGGGTTGCCAGATGAGAGAGCACTATAGAAAAGGGCAGCTGTGGTTGCCAGACGTTTACCGTACAAAATATGGTAGCCAGATAAATTTACAGTATATAAAACATATATAATGTTAAAATACCAACCTACTGAAGTACTAAAATATGTTATGTGCCTTTATAACACACTGGCAACCACCAAATACAACAGATGGTAATGAGAAAGCCACATGATGAATCAAAGTTCATCGCAAATAGCGTTTCCACAAGCTGAAGTAATTACTAATTTATAACAGGTGTTTACCATAGCATTTTTAAAGTCTTTTACCATTTAAATTTACATTTTTTTTTTCTTTCCTTTTTTTTCTCCTTCATACTCACCTTTGTAGTCATCAGCATACATTATACCACAGGAAAAAAAAAAAAAAAGTTATTTGTAATTTTTAATATAGGCCTATATTGATGCACCATATTCAATTGAACACAAACATGAATGAGAATTGAAAATAAATGTAACTGTTTTTTGTTTTCCTCATGTACAACTATTATAGCTTCATAAGCTTGCACAATAGTCATATTTCACAATACGTTTTTAAATACGATATCCAATATGACATTCCAAGTCCCCATTCACTTGCTTTGCATGGAAATGAGCAGCTCAGACATTCTTCAAAATAACTACTTTTCTGTTTTACGGAAGAAAGAAAGTCTTACAAGGTTTGGAATGATATAAGTTTGAGAATTATAATTTTGGGGTGAACTATATGTTTTGATGTCTGTACTGAAAGAGCTAAAAGAATGTAATGGTGTTTCATCAGTACTGTGTCTTTGATCAAAGCAACGCACCACTGAGACTGAGAGGGAAAACAATAGAAGATTGTTCTTTACAGCAAGACTATATAGCTATTTCTAAGAACACACTGACTTGTAAAGTAAATTAATTTTTACTGAGATCTGACTCACTCTGTTTACTGTGATGGAGCCAAGGCACTGGCCTGATCTGCAGTATACCATGTTAAACTAGTTGTGAAGGCGACACAGATCTCTAGAGATCTTCCAAACATGAATTGAATCAAAGTAGTGTATGTGTATGACTGCTGGGTTCTATTAAAAAGTCATATTTGGATGCTTTAAACAAGAACCTGATTTCTTCACCTCTGTGATCAAAATCACATTCTTGATGCACGTTTCTGGTCTTATTGTGCACAATTCATCAATATACACCAAAGAAAAAAGTTTTTGTTTGTTGGTTTGTTCTTTTTTCAAAATATAATAACTTTCCATTGATGTCATTTAGCTGCCACTGTAACAATTTCACATTTATTGTGGCTCAATTTTCTACCATTCAGTCAATTCCCAATTAATAAAATCTAGTCCTGCCCTATGTTTTCATTCTTTTTCATTTGAAAATGTAACATTATAAAAATAAAAAAATTCTGAATGACAGTTAATGTTTACTTACTTTGTGCTTGAAAATTGGGCTTGTGATATTTATTTAGATGACATTTGTTTTGATATTTTATTATCTAATGCAATAACATTCCATTTTTAAGTGTCCACAAGCTACAGTGGCCCAGTAATGCACGACACAACGAAATTAAAAAAACAAAAAACATAAGTTCACAACACAACAAAATCGAGCCACAACGCAACGGAATAAAGCCACAACACAACGGAATAAAGCCACAACACAACGGAATAAAGCCACAACACAACGGAATAAAGCCACAACACAATGGAATTGAGCCACAACAAAACAAAATCGAGCCACAACGCAACGGAATAAAGCCACAACACAACGAAATAAAGCCACAACACAACGGAATAAAGCCACAACACAACGGAATAAAGCCATAACACAACAGAAATGCTCCCGACCACAAGGGGGCTCCCAGAGCTCAGTAAAGTTAGTTTTCCTTGCCACTGTTCTATAGAGTCGGCAGTAATAGAGTGCCCCAGGGATGACGCGTTTTTGTAGGCAAAACCCGGAAGCGAGTTAGCATTTTAGGACTTCCGGTTCCAACGGCGTAAAGTTTATGGGTTTTTTGAATGGGTTTTTGCTAAATCGCCTGAAATAAGGTCTGTGGTTAACAAAGCCTCTAAATACTTTCACGTTTTGATCTATAACATAAAACACACCAGTTATAACCCACTTGGGATTTTTTAAACTTTTACTGTGTCTTAAAATTGCTAAAAGGGACTACTTCCTTTGGCGGGGACTTTAGACGTCATTATGACAAACAGGACATTTGGACAGCATTTCTCATGAAAAAATGGACAAGTATTCATAAACAGCGCAGATCATAATCAGTGAGCATGTTTTTTAAATAAAGTTGTTTTCTAAATAAAGTTTGAGGACGCTTGGTGGTGACGACGTTGATCCACGACCATGGTGTGCTGTAGTCCGTTTATAGCCTACTGTTAGCCTTTTATATCTGACCACTTTATTTAGGCTTCAAAATCTATAAATGTTGTGTTAACTTGTAAAGATTATCTTGATAGACAAAACATGTAAGTGTCATAACCCTTTGTTAAACACAGAGCTTATTTTCTGCGTTTTTCCAAAAGTCTATGGGAAAAATGCATTGGCTTTCAACCGAGGGAACCCGTGCGTTGCTAACTTCCGTGTTGGCCTACAAAAACGTCAGACACGTGATTTTGTTGTGTGTGACGTCACCGCGGCGCCATATTTGTGGTATCCCTGCTGACTGTGATAATGAAAGAGATTACGCGAGTTGAGATAACAAGCAAATAACTCGCAAAAATGAAGAAGCACAAGAAAAATGTTAAAATGTCATATCGCGATAAACTCACCAAAGATGCCAGGGACCGTTATTTGGAGAAATCGTCATCCATTCATAACAGATCAGTACGAACTGACTGCAGTAAGTTGGACTGCTGCTGACCCCGCATTGCTACCTAAATCATCATACTTAAATATTGTAAACTATCTTGTTTATGGTATAAACGCATATACGTGAACAATTTAAAAACTATAAATATCTCGAAACCCACATTTCACTAATCGCTGGGTGCAGGATTTATTTATATTCTGAAGGAAGGACTGCGATAACACAGTAGTAAACGATAATGATGATGATGTTGTGTTAACTGTATATCATAAGTGCCTGATTAAGGATGGTTTAGTGTTGTCATCAGGAAGAATTTTGAACTAATACTACCCCTTTTTCATGCATTTTTTTCTTTATTGCATTAAGTACATAAACCAGTATTTAACACGATAAACATTGTTCCAATAAACAAGGCATCATCAGAGATGTATGTAGAATTTAATAGTGTATTTTATTATAGTACATTCTGATATAGTATACCTTTTAGAGCCAAAATAATTTGTAAATTATTGTCCTCCATCTACCTCTGTGCTGTCTGGGTCAATGACATTATGGGTCTTTTTTTTTTTTTTCTTCAAAAGGCCTTCATAATAATAAAAACAAAGATATGTCGTGCAAGTTAAATATCAGGGGCCATATTCACAAAACATCTTAAGGCTAAAAGTAGCTCCTAACTTGTCAATTTAGGAGAAACTCTTAAAAATAATGGGCGTGTCAGTCCTAATTTTAGGAGTCCTACATTTTTGCTCTAAGAATATTTCACAAAGCATTTTAGCACTAAAACTAGCTCCTAAGTCTGTGAAACATTAGGAGTAGTCAAGAGGACTCCTAAATCACTAAGACCAAATCACAAACAGTCCTAATCCACCTAAAGACACTACACCATTGAGGCAATAGCGATAGAGCCTTGGGTGCTGAACCTTTTCTTCATAAATGCAATACATATTACATATAGATTTGAATCTATGATAAAACACCAAAAATAAATCTTTAATAAATTAATAAATGAATAATGCCTGATTGCCTGTGGAAGTTGTTTTAATTAGTTCACACTTACAAATGATCAAACAGAACATGTACTAGTTTAATTAGTGACACTTAGCCCACATTTTAAAACCTTTTATTGAATATGGCAGCATTTTTATTTTAAAACCTTTATTTTAATATAGAAACATGATACCTCATTCTACAATATTTCTATGATTAAATCCCTGACAGAGACTCCTCCCACATCAGCCAATCACTGTGGGCATAGTCCATAGCAACGAGGTCAACCCCGCCCTTTCTCTTAGCTTAAGACTTCTCTCTATTCCTTAGTAAAAGTTTGTCTTAGCAGCTCTGTGAATAGGTTTTAAGAGAAAACTCTTAGCTAAGAACTTTTACTGCCATTTAGGAGAACTCTTAGTGGTAAGATAAAATGTTTTGTGAATATGGCCCCTGGTTTACAGATTGTGTATATTAGTAATTATCCTGTTAATACTATAAGTGCATATAAATGTGAACTCATAAAATAAATCTACAAATCAGCATGAAAAATGTAATTATGCATGCTTTATTGTTCATGCAAGACTGGATAAAGCATAAGTACATTTTTACACTACAATTCTACAAAAGATTCAAACATGCGCTGTCAGATTGGATGGTTTCTCTGTGAAAATCTCAAAACAGTCAATAATCTCTGCTACTCTGTATTTAAACAAAGGAGACATATTTCTGTGCAAATCATCTCTGTCTGCCCATACAGCTGAAAGCTTCAGGTTTGCATATAGATGACACATATGAAACAACAGTTTCATTGAATGTTCTGTATACTGTCTCAGGGGAAACATGAGAAGTGTTGTGCAGGCAGATCAAATCTGAGGTACATTAAGGTTCACAAAAGCATTTGAAATTTGTATTTGTTGCGTCTGGAATCAGAGTCACCAAAAAAAAATAAATAAATAATTGTAATAACACCATAAAGGTTCCCAGGTTTGGCAGACACGTATAGTACATTAACATCATCATCTCCAAAACAAACATCAGACATCCTGTACATATCAAGTCGGTTTACTTCTGCACATGCAGATCACCATCTCCTCCAGCCTCCTGCATCTTCTCAGTGTGAAGATGATCACTTTCTCCAGCCTGATGGACCATAGTGTCAGCTGACTGACTTGGGTAAAGTTGGTTTTATATTCACAAATTCGGACATCCGTATTCAATAGCCTTGTTAATCACACTACATTGGACATTCACAAGTAAATATGCCATTAAACAATACTTGCCTATTTTGATCGACTGTGAAAAATGTAGTAAGTTGACAATCGTCGGTTGTCAATATCATGTCGCTGCTTAAAATTCGCAAACGTTAATTTATTGCATATTTATTGGAAAGTCTGAATTTATCAGAAGTCTGAATGTGCGAATATAAAACCAACTTTACCCAAGTAGCTGACTGCATTGTTTTTCCTTACTTAGTGTCTGTGTGTGCATCTCAATCAGCTCTGAGCTCTCCTGATCAGTTCCCTAACTACTGAACTAGGGAGCTGATTGAGACACAGCCTGTGTTTAATGCTGATGTGGCCTTAATGTAGGGAGGGATGGTGTCCAGTTGGGTCAGTCTCCATAATCTTTAAGCAGGCTGATCTGCAATGAAATCAGAAGGTTTTTAGCTACATAACATAAGACCACCGCTGTAAAAAGTAGTCAGAAAATTAGAATCAGCATATGGATACAGAGCAAAAATGTCGTACCTTAAGTATATCAAATAAAAATGCCTTAGCAAAATTAAGAAAAAAAAAAAAATGTAGACATATTCAAGTAAAGGGATTCAGTTTAAATTGACTATTGTTTCATAGCACATAAAATCCAAACAATGCGTTGCTATAACGTTTGCTACTTTAGAAAACAGAAATCTCTAACTCACCATTGTGAAAATGTAGAGAGCAAGCATACGTGAATGGAGATATATTGACGAAAGTGATGTTTTGCGTCTCACCGCGGCAACCCATGCGATCCGGCGCCTCTGTTACTGCCTCTACATACTCTCCGTACAGCCTTTTTTCAAGTAGGAAACCGACTAAATCTAATCTCGTAGTAAAGTTTTTGACATTTTTCTATCGTGGGACATATTATTGTAGCTTTTCACACAACAAAAGTGTGCCATTTTTACAATGAAAAGAAGCCAAAGAAGAAACAACTCTGCACTGATACAGAGATTGTTTGGATACCTCACAAATGGCGGCGACACCCATAATGCACTTCGGTTTTCACGAGTGTGACGTCACCTGACAAAGACCGATTGAAACATTAATTGACACAAAATATTAATTCAATATCACCTACGTTCACAATAGCTTCATATTTATATTTGTGAATGATTTGACGCGCTACCACGGTGCATAATGAAGGGAACGTCTGCCAATCCCACCAAGTGGTTAAAACGTATAATTTGTATTCATTAAAATTACTTTTAACATTTAAAAACAGACATATTCAAATTCCAAAGGTTCTCAGTCTTACCAACAGGAACTAACAACCTTTGGAATTTGAACATGTCTGTTTTTAAATGATAAAAATAATTTTAAATTATATGTTTTAACCACTTGGTGGAATTGGTGGATGTTCCCTTTATCATGAGCCGTGTTATCGCGTCAAATCATTCACAAGTATAAATATGAAGCTATTGTGCACTTAGTTGATTTTTAATTAATATTTCATGTCGTTATACAATGCTTACATACTTAAAACTAATCATGGTATTGATATCTTTGTAAAACTGTCGACTCTGTAGAACAGTGGCAAGGCATAGTAATATTACCGAGCTCTGAGAGCCCCCTAGTGGTCAGGAGCATTTCCGTTGTGTTGTGAACTTATGTTTGCTTTTTTAATTTTGTTGTGTTGTGCACTACTGGGCCACCGTAACAAGCTCATGCTCATACAATATCTCACATTAACTAGAGTGCATGTGCTCATTTGTCTGTCTGACCGACAGAAAAAGTGCTGTAGGAAACCAAATGAAAGTGTGTTTTATTGTATTGTTTGGCTACTGAGTGTACAAGGTCTTTCCTTAAAGCCCTGAAAGAGAATTTATCTAGTGGGTTAAAAATAGCCTTTCTAGTGGTACAAGGTTTAAGATGGTCTCAAAGGGGCAGGTGAGTCTGACACCACTGGTACCAGGGGAACTGATTATTTCAGAAAGTCAACAGAGAAAAGGGTTTCACTACAGATATTCTCAGGCAAATTCAAAAAGACAGCTAGACTGAATTGCTAATTATGTACTTAGATTTGATAAGGCATAGTACCTAAAATTTACGTCCCAGTGTTTCACTTTCCAGTGTAATATATATGCTGATGACTGCTGAAACCTTTACCCGTGGTTTCACAGACAAGGCTTAAGCTAGTCCTAGACTAAAATGCATGTTTGAGCTGTTTTATCTGAAAGTAACATCTACTGACAGATCTTAAAATATGTCAGTGCCATTGTTTTGTCTTAAGATGCACACCAGTGATGTTTTTTTTTTATTTTTTTTTTATAGAGAACATTTATAAAAGCTAATTAAATGCCTTAATTGAACTAAGGCCCTAATCCTGGCTCAGCCTAAGCCCTGTCTGTGAAACCGGGCCAGAATTAAAGTTAAACAGACTTCTTAAGACAAACTTCTTATAAACAAACCTAATATAGCTCACTTTAATATTTTACTGTAAAGTTGTGCAGTTTTGGAGGATTTATGTTTTTTTTGTTTTTTGTTTTTTGTTTTTTGCCTCAATTTGTAATAATTTAAGTTTATACATTCATATAAAATAGCAAAATTTTATGTTAAATCCACTTTTACATTTCTTTACATTTCTTAATTTCATTCATAGTGATAGACATGAAAAATGAAAATGAAAATGAGTCCCTCTCTGGCCCTGAAGTTAAAGATAGTTTCTTGTCCTTCTTCTAAATCTTGGACGAAGTCGGTGAACGAAGTTTACTTGTAATAAGCAACAAGATTAAAATCTGTATTGACTAATTTCAGTGCAAAACAAAATGATATGAACTATCTTTATTATGGTGAGATGTGCCAACATGTGTTTAAACCGAAAGACAGACTGTGTAATGCGGCTGAAGGATTCACATTTATTACAGATTAATGAATGATGTTCCGCGTGGCCTTTAAATTTTTAAAAATGTTCATGTTCTTAGTGTATTTCATATTCAGGTTTTTCCCTGAGTGATAAATTAGCTTGATTTCCATCCCAAGAGCAGCTTGTATGAAAAACTGCAGTAGGGAGACAAAATAGCATTTGTGTCATTTTCACTGGCAAAGACGGACTCCATGCATGTGCATTTGCATTGCTTTTTTCCGTGATTCAATTAAGTAGTTTGGTTTGGTGAGAAAAATAAATAAATAAAAAATAACAGTGTGTTCTTCTTCCCCAAAGGACAAAACAAAAGAGGTCTCTTAACACAAGCACAAGTGCAAAGAAAAGGCAAGAACACGTTTTTGTCCTCATCAGTAATGCAAAGGCATGTTAGAGCCAATTATAGACTGTGTCGCTTTGTAAATACATCCGAGAAGCAGAAGGGATGCAAGAACAGAGGAGAAAAACAGTGACTTAACATCTACTAAAAGCCAAGGTGCTCTAATAGGCTTAAACCTGCAAATGATTTTGACAAAACATGTCCCAAAGTTTTACCTGCCATCAGTTTTGGAAACAGCAACATTTCCACTTTGACATTAATCAATAATCAATTCACAATGTATTTGTTGAATTATTTTTGCTCATTTTGTTTCCCAACCTGATGTTGCAATGTATTGTAAATCATTATTATTATAGATTTTTTTCCTTTTATTTTAAGTAAGCAAAACCATATACTTTGGTGAAAGTTCAAAAGATGGAGCTGAAAATCAGTCCCAGTTTGAAATCAGTCTCAATGCATTCAAGCAAATGCTAGATTTGTAGAAGAAAGAAACTCCCCACACTTAGTTGTTTTTTTATCTCAGTACTCTGTTTGTACTGGTCTGTCTCAAGTAAACATGTTTTTCTCTTAATGTCATTCTATTTAAAGAGTAAAACAGTGTTTTAGAGGTGAATGCTATCAGAAAGAAAAATTACTTTTTAATGAAGCTCGCAAGGAAAATAGGCACTATAAATGATTGAGTACAGAATGGACTGGCAGTAGCACAAATTGTTAATAATGAATTGTTGTTATTTTTTCAACGTTCAACACAAGCTCATGTATCATGACCTTTAACATTAGTAAAGCTGTCTTAATTTCACTCAGTATATAATAAAATCAATTTTGCAGAAATCTTCGAAAAATAAAAGTTGAATTATATTTTGTTGTGAGAATAAATTCCCACCTTTACCAACACTATTTCTTAAGTCTGTTATTTAAAGTAGATGGAAGAAAAAATTGGGGGAAAATTCACTGTAAATGAGTGCAAGTTACAATATGTGTGCTTTAAAAAAGGTGCCATTTTCCTGCTTGCTTCATATTTTGTCAGTGAAGCAGTCCATTAAAGTGATAATTTTCTCAGTCCATTAAAGTGATAATAAAAGGTGTACTATAGGAGAGACCAGGGTTTGTCACACTTTTAATTCCAATGAATATTTCTCTGGTTTATTTCTGAAAGTCAGTTTCTGTATAGACTTCTGTATAGACAGCCTTGGTTATAATAAAGAAATACAATGAAAATATTTGGCATAGCTTGATTTCTATTAAAGGGTTACTTCACCCAAAAATGAAAATTCTGTCATTTATTACTTACCCTCATGCCGTTCCACACCAGTAAGACCTTCGATCATCTTCGGAACAAAAATTAAGATATTTTACTTGAAATCCGATGGCTCAGTAAGGCCTCCATAGGGAGCAATGACATTTCCTCTCTCAAGATCTATAAAGGTACTAAAACATATTTAAATCGAATCATGTGAGCACAGTGGTTCAATATTGATATTATAAAGCGATGAGAATATTTTTGGTGCGCCAAAAAAACAAAATAACGACTTATTTAGTGATGGCCGATTTCAAAACTGCTTCATGAAGCATCGGAGCAAAAATGATTCAGTGTATCGAATCATGTGAAATCACGTGACTTTGGCGCTCCGAACAGCAGATTCGATACACGGATTTATTTATGATCTGATGCTTCCTGAAGCAGTGTTTTGAAATCGGCCATCACTAAATAAGTCGTTATTTTGTTTTTGTTTTTTTGGTGCACCATAAATATTCTCGTCGCTTTATAATATTAATAGTGAGCCACTGTACTCACATGAACTGATTTAGATGTGTTTTTAGTACCTTTATGGATCTCTAGAGAGGAAATGCTCCCTATGAAGGCCTCACGGAGCCATCGGATTTCAAGTAAAATATCTTAATTTTTGTTCCGAAGATGATCGTAGGTCTTACTGGTGTGGAACGGCATGAGGGTGAGTAATAAATGACAGAATTTTTCATTTTTGGGTGAACTAACCCTTTAAACTTACAGTGAGGAGCATTACTTCCTCATCAGAGGAAAACATGAGGTGCGTCTCAATCAGCTCCCGAGTTCAGTAGCCTCCTCAGGGCACTGATCAGGGTGCTGGCCATTTTATGAGCTGTTTCAATTGCAAAACCTTCCAGGGCACTGAACATTCGCTCCTTAAAAAGTCCCACAATGCGGTTCTTATTTTAATAAATTAAAAATGTTTTATTATATTTAATTAGCCTGTTAGAAAGTGAATATTCCCCTCATATAAATTCACTATGCTCAGTCCTACTCTTACACACCTGCCTCTAATTTTTAAATCACTTAATTAGCCAGTTTTGCTGTGTTTGATTAAGATGTATAAACTCTGCACAGGTAGGTAGATCTCCAGAAGCAAGATTGTTCATCTTGGCTCTTAAAAAAAAAAAAAAAAAAAAAAAAAAAAAAGCATCCCCAGCAGATGGCAGTACTGCTCTGTTTGTTTTTGTAAAGGGTCAAACTAGCATTTACCCTTTGCATAGATAGATAGATATAGATAGATTATTCTTGTTAGTATTTGTGAAGGACAGCAAAAAGAAATAATGATATTTCTAACTCTGTCTACCCTACTTGATTATTAAACTATTAAAGGATTAGTTCAGTTTTTAAATGAAAATTACCCTAAGCTTTACTCACCCTAAAGCCATCCTAGGTGTATATGCCTTTCTTCTTTCTGATGAAAACAATCAGTGTCTCCATCCACATCTATCCATTATAAACATATTCCACACGGCTCCGGGGGGTTAATAAAGGCCTTTTGAACCGAACCGAACCGAAGCGATGCGTTTGTTTAAAAAAAATTAAAAATAACAATTTATGAAGTAAAATATCTAGCTTCCGCCAGACCGCCTTCCATATTCAAATTACAGGGAAAAAAAACAGAACTGGCATTGCATCAGTTTCGTAAATTGAATAGGGAAGGCGTAGGACATAGCATAAGCTTTATGAAATGCTAGAGTTTTATACTTTTTTTATAAGTAGAATAAGGAAGGCTGTCTGGCGGAAGCTACATATTTGACTTCATAACTTGCTAAATATGGATATATTTTTACACAAACAGATTGTTTCGCTTCAGAAGGCCATTATCACACTTGCAAGTGTCAGTCTTGTGTCTAAAATTAGATAGCAATATTATAAAATTAGGTATGTTTAATTTTGGTGTTGTTAATGTTTATTGCATAGCAAAGTCACAAATCTGCCTTTTAAAATGTAATAAGGCATATCCCAGATTATAATAATACATTTTCACAGTAAATGAAAACAATAGAGCTCATATAAAATTGTATTTTACCACCTGACATTAATGATCGGCTCAAAATGCCTTTGTGATTAGACTGGGTCACTTATGGGCCATGGCTGGACTTCCAAAGTAGGGGAGATTTAACATTTCTCAATATGTAAATACAAACATAAAAAAGACCACCCATGCCTTGATAATCCCAGCAAAAATCAAACCCCCCTATCCCTGAATTCTGACAGTTATTCTGAGTCCATCCCACCATGAGCCTTCCTCAAGACTTCCTTCTCTGTCACTGCCAATTAGCATAATCTTGGTGCAGTGGATAAGTCCCGTAAGGAAAGCGGAGTAACAGGTGCCACGGATGGTCTGGTTTACTCTCTGACTCACGCTCAGTTTGATTCCAGTTTGTTTAAAGCTAAGAAACCCAAGATGACAAAATAGCTTCCTCAGCTTACAAGCTGCTCCTTTTTCTCAAGCCAAAGAATGTCAGAGAGACTTAGTCATTTTAATCTAACCCAACTAGTCACTTTTGCCAGACTACCCCACTGCTGAGGTGCCAGGCAGAGCGAGAGGGCTTTTCTGTCTGCACCCCCTCCCTTCCTCCTTCCCTCCCTTGGTGGAGCCGAAGTGGACACGGATCAAATCGAGGAGAGGAGTAGAGTTTGGAATCACGAGGAAATCTCTGAAATCTGGGCCTAGTGGACAGACAGCAACCTCAACCCACTCCAAAGTCTCAGCATGGGGGCGTCCTATGGCAAAAAAGTAAGTATTGCTTTGTAATTGTTGTTAATCAGTTTAGATAACTGAGGTACTGGTGAGTGGATGACACAGGCCATGGCTTGTTTCGAACACTTGATGTGTATTAAGGGAGTCTCTTATGGTTTGTTTAAATAAAAATCATCACCAAGCATTCAAGGCACTGCTATTGTGTCTTTATTTATATTGAGCAATTGTAATATCTAAAGTAATGCCTTTTATTTATTATTTATTTAATTAAATTTAGTCTTCTAAAAGATATACTTAATTGTGAGTGCTGATTTTAGAGTTATTTTGTTATAGAAGTCAACATTCATGATAATGCTTTGATATTTTCAAATGAACACTTGTTTAAAAAGTCTAAATGATGATCATTTATTGCATTATATGCATTTGGTAAATGCTGTTGACATTGCATAGTAGTTTTTTGGCCCGATATAAAACGGAATTGCTCTCATTTCCACGAGTTTCGGATTAACTCGAGAGCCCATTGTTGGTGTTTTGAATGTTTGGGTCATTTCCAGTGAAGTTTTGGAGTAGAAACACTGACAAATATTTGAGTTATGGGGAGTGCTGCATTCTGGGAAGGTGTGGATGGAGGGTGTGGTGGTGACTGAAGTTGACTCATTGCTCAGTGCTGCAAGTGACAGCTGACAGCTGCTGTAGAGAAGGTCACTAGAGGATTATAGGATATAAGAGCCTCTTCTGCGTACCTATGTCTGAGTCATTTGACTGTACAATCATGTGTCAGATTTATTAGGGTGAAGAGTCACAGGCAGAATTAAATAAATATTGATACATTTCACAGATAAGGGACTGCGCTGTATTAAATAGGCATGTAGCTAAATGTTTTGTAAATTAACAGATTACTGAACAATGTTGAGAATAAAGTCATTAAATTACGAGAAAAAAGTCATTAAATTACAAGAACAAATTTGTTAAATTATGAAAAAAATGTGGTTGAAAAATGAAGATAAAATGTTGAGAATAAACTCATTAAATTACGAGAATAAACTCATTAAATTTCAAGAAAAAAGTTGAGATAAAATGTAGCGAATAAA
Source organism: Chanodichthys erythropterus (assembly GCF_024489055.1). Taxonomy (NCBI): domain Eukaryota; kingdom Metazoa; phylum Chordata; class Actinopteri; order Cypriniformes; family Xenocyprididae; genus Chanodichthys; species Chanodichthys erythropterus. The sequence goes on from NC_090226.1 coordinate 30,672,494, forward strand.
CTCGTTAAATTACGAGAAAAAAATCATTAAATTTAAATTTTCTCGTAATTTAATGAGTTTATTCTTAACATTTTATTTTGACTTTTCTTGAAATTTAACGAGTTTTTTCTCGTAATTTAACGAGTTTATTCTCAACATTTTATCTCGACTTTTTTCTTGAAATTTAACGTGTTTTTTCTCGTAATTTAACGAGTTTATTCTCAACATTTTATTTTGACTTTTTTCTTGGAATTTAACAAGTTTCTTCTCGTAATTTAATGAGTTTATTCTTAACATTTTATTTTGACTTTTTTCTTGAAATTTAACAAGTTTTTTCTCGTAATTTAACGAGTTTATTCTCAACATTTTATCTCGACTTTTTTCTTGAAATTTAAAGAGTTTTTTCTCGTAATTTAACGAGTTTGTTCTCAACATTTTATTTCGACTTTTTTCTTGAAATTTAACAAGTTTTTTCTCGAAATTTAACAACTTTAATCTCAAGAAGGTTTTATTTTTTTTTTTTATTGCTTGGCCCTAATCCTACTTATCATATGCTTTTTATGTATAGAATTGTTTTTGCCCATGTTGCAGCCCCAGACTTTCAGTCTTAAATGATTAAAAAAGGCATCATGAAATATTAATTATTAAATGTTTAAAATGATGATGTGAAATATGAAAATTGAGATGAAATATGAAGAATATGACGTGTGGAAAAAAAACAAACAAAGAAAAGACTTTGTGAAAAAATGTTGTGCATTTAGGTTACATAAAAATGCTAGCTATGAAGTTAGCCTTAGCATGGGGTGGAGATTTTAAAATATAAAAATGTAATTTGTATATTTCATATATGTATGAAAATACATAATATGAGGTGGAAATGACACTGTGATGAATGTGTTTATAACTTTCATAATAATAACAATACTAATCATAAACTGTCAATAAACTGACAGATTCAGAGTGACAGAAGTGTTTCAAAAAGTTTATACTTTAAAAGAAACTAAGAGCCCGTCCACATGGAGACACGTATCGTATCGGCGTTTGCGTTTTGCCTAGATGGATCCGGCATTTTGGGAACCTGCTATTTTTTTAAACCGGGTCCCAGAGTGGATAAATCTAAAAAAAGACACCCTTGCGCTTTTGTGTGTACAGCCAATCCGTACATTTTTTTAAACGATGTCATCACCTCACGTCTCGACCCCACGACTCACATGCTTCAAGGAAGCATTCCACTCCACTTTTTGACATGCACTCATGAACTTCCCTGAGCACTCCCTGCTGCCATTTTGAAGTGCGTTCAACTTTGTGAAGTGAAACGGGAAGTTTATATGGATAGACCCTCGCTCCCTCGATTTTGACCGAGGGAGTGAGTCTACATCATATGTAGGCTTCAGGCAGCTCCATATCCCACAATGCAGTACAATTGTGACATCACCGCATATCATGTTTAATTTACCCCAACACAAACAACTCTATGATATATGAATTATTTTTTAAATATTTAAAACAAACATACATGCATATAGAATGCTGAATTAAACAATTTTATAAGAAAAAAAAAATGAATTAATAATCAACTCCATAGCGGATTCCAAGTGGTCAAGGGCTTAGGACATTCCAGTTCAGCCCAGTAGTGGGCGCTCATGCATTGTAAGCAATGACGTACATCCGAGTCAACGAGATTGAGTGAAGTTAGCAAGGGAAGGGCATAAAAAAATGAACTGGAACGCAGCCCAAGTCTTCTTCTCTAGTGTATCTCTGTGGCAGAATTACAGCACCACACACTGGTCTGGCATGTACACTACATCGTTTTGCGTCCGTTTCAGTGGTTTTGTGTGTACGCAGATATTTCTTGAGATGACGCCGTTTAGAACGAGGGGGAAAAAAAGGTCAGCTCTGGCTTTGTGTGGATGTGGCTTAAAGGTATGCTGATTTACTTGCAAGACACACTACCAGAAATCAGCCAATAATAGTTTCGGAATAAACATGTAAATTCCTCTCAGGTCAAGGAAAGTCCCACATGCAAATTGATGCCAGACCAATTCAGCATCCCATAATCACTCAAAATATTGAATTAACTCTCACACACAACCATCTCATTCTGTTCAGCCAGCATTGTGGATCATACAGCCTGTCCTTCAAAACTTACAGTATATCGGACATAAGACAAGAATGATGGCCCCCCTTGAGCAAATTGTTGTTTTGATAGTCCAGCAGTTATTGGAATGTGAGTTCTTCAGTAATGTCTAAGGTGCAGCAGAGAAACCAGTGCTCAGTGAGAGCTGAAAATGTCAGCTTGTCAGAGCTGTAATTTCACCCTCTCTGCCAGCTTCCGGGCCACTTGGCATGAGCTGAATACCTCGACAGGACCTCGCAGCTATAGACCCTCGCATTACAAGACCCCTTTTTCCCTTTTTCAAATAAGCTGTTGAACTGAAGCTTAACTGTAAGAGTGATCATGCAAATGTTTGCGATTATTAATATAACCTAATGCAGCGACATGCTCTGTTTTGTTGTGTCTGGTTAACTCAGTTGATTTAATTAAAACTTTGTTCTGTGTTCATCCTGTTACAAGCTTTATTCCACTGGAGCGTGTATCTCTGCTGTGGCATTTCATGCATGGGTGAAATGAGACGCACCTGCACAAAGCTCACTCCGTCACGAGTGAATATGGAATGATTGGGAAACTGGTTGTAATCCAAGCTAATGAAATCTCTGCTTCCCCGGCCACACTAATAGCACTAGTATTTCTGCCGTATAGGCCCTACTCTGCAAATTTATGAGTATTTATGCATGGAAAATCTGGTTACCCATTTCATTTTCCAAAATGTGCAGTATTCAACAAAGAACACTCCAGAGCATTCCAGTGCAATGACTTGCTATTTATTTGGAACAATGAAATATTTTCTAAGATTAAAATGATTAAAGCCCAAGGAACATTGTAATTCTATAGGGAAGTCCACACCAACTATAATGACAATGACACAGAGGAACGATATAGTTGCAATAACTTTCAGAATGTCTTTTCTCATGGCTGATGTACAATAAAAATATTGACAACTAATGAGAATCCCCTCGACTTTAAAAGAGCTTGAGCATTTAAAGCGGCAGACGACATAACTGCAGAGCGCACTTAAAATAAACACTTACATTGGTGTGCATTTGTAGTTATTGTTCTTGATGTGAACGGGCCTTTATTCTAAATTGCACACTGTTATTGTATATCGAGCATTATGCAGTAAACAGCATACTCGGTTTCATTCCAAACATAGCTTCTGTTCTGGCATTGTACGTGCTTTGGGTGGAAACTATTTAGGAACAATAAAGCTCAAGCTGATCTTGGATGAGCATCTCTGCTCCTAAATTATAATGAGTAACAACAAAGCTGGTCTAGGATCAGGATTAATAAGGCTACATCAGCCAACTCCTGAGCAGAGCACTTGCATGTGATTGCCCTACTGCTAAATGGGATGTCAAGTTGTGCTAATGCCTCCTGTGCCAGAGACCTACTGAGGAAGATTAGACCAATCAGACAAAATCCTTTCTAAATGATCCAACAGTCAAGCTAAAAATAATTACACGCTCTGGGAAGGAATTTAACTCTGAAAGATCAGGTTTTGATGACGCCAACACATTGACAGTTCCTGATTTATATAAAAGTTGTCAAAGAGACAGCACAAATGTCTAATATGTTCAAAGCTTTATTTCCATTTTTGTTTTTTAATCAATGGACTGAGTAGCCTTAAGGCAGGAACACACCAAATCGACGCTCGACACCCGACGGCCAAGTAGCACGTCCGTTCTGCGCCTGCGTAAGATGCCTTTCCGTACCAGCGGGTGGCAGTAGCTGAACAGCCAATCAGAATGATCAGATGGCCCGGCGGACTGACAAGCTCCACAGTACTGAGCACAGTGTGCGGTCGTCGAAGTAGAGTGTGTAAAGAGCGATTCAAAAACAAGACGAGTAAACTCAGAAGCATGCTTCTCAATCATTTTTGATTCCTGTTCTCTTGGTGTATCTTCTGATCTATGTTGCAATGCACTATTTTTCTTCTCCGATCCTGCCCAACGAATGTCCCGTTGATGACACAATGTCTGTTAAAGAACATAGAAAAAAATTGTACTGTACATGTGTCGAACTCGATCATCCGTAGGCATCTGTTGTTTAGTATACTGTGCGTCCGGGTGCGGAAAGTGAAGTACTCCCGAGGCTTCGGCCGACGAACAAAACTGCCCGACAGCCGACTGTCGGCTTGGTGTGTTACTGCCTTTATATTTTAAAGGGTGCACAAAATATTGATTTATTTATATTTATTTATTTATTAGTCATCTGTGATATTAGACTACATACTGACATCTAGTGGTGTGGATGAAGCATCACGCAAAAAAACGTTAATCCAAGTTTTCAGTTTCCACAATGACAGCCGTATTGATTCATTTATTCCACAATTAAAAGTGACAGTCACCATGATGAGGCAACCAGCATTATGTAATACTTATATGACTGGTCTTTGAATCTTACTTAGTGCATCTTTAAGTTACACTGGGTTGATTTTATAATTAACTAGTTTTAATTAACTATATAAAGAGTATATTATATTATATACATTAATATTAGCTGTTTTAATGTAATATTAATTTGATCACATTTGTGTTTTAACAGTCTGAACATCTGTGAGTCATTCCACGAAACCGGTATGATTTGGACTTACACATTTTTAGATTTTTTACCAAAATGTATTACTTTTCTGAACACCCCACAAACATTAATGACATATTTAACTTCCAGAAAAACATATTTTCCCATCTCAGGCATCAAATCCCTATTATTATTGGTCATTATTTTAAGTTATGGACACTATGGGAGCTCTCTGAATATTATTATAAAATGTATTTGTGATAAAATCAACATTTTCCTATTAATCAGATGTCCCTCACACTAATTCAGTAAGTGCAAATATAAAAGTTACATAAAATCTCACAATTTTGCTATACTAAAGCCTGAAATGGGCACTTTTTGTGACAGCAACCTCATTATTTTTTATCAAAGGCTTAACTTCAGAATTTGAACTAAAATCAGTATTCTTATGATTGCTCTGAACATTACTATGGAAGAGGATTAGGGCCAAGCAATAATACAAAAATAAAACCATCTCGAGATTAAAGTTGTTAAATTTCGAGAAAAAAGTCCAAATAAAATGTTGAGAATAAACTCACTAAAGTACGAGAAAAAAATGTGTTAAATTTCAAGAAAAAGGTCAAGATAAAATGTTGAAAATAAACTCAATAAATTACGAGAAAAAAATGTGTTAAATTTCAAGAAAAAGGTCAAGATAAAATGTTGAAAATAAACTCAATAAATTACGAGAAAAAAATGTGTTAAATTTCGAGAAAAAAGTCGAGATAAAATGTTGAGAATAAAGTCATCAAATTACGAGAAAAAAGTTGTTAAATTATGAGAACAAATTCGTTAAATTATTAAATTAAACAAGTTTTTTCTCGTAATTTAACGAGTTTATTCTCAACATTTTATTTTGACTTTTTTCTCGAAATTTAAAGAGTTTTTTCTCAAAATTTAACAACTTTAATCTCGAGATGGTTTTATTTTTTTATTATTGCTTGGCACTAATCCTCTTCTGTACATTTCAGACATAATTTTAAACTTTAAATAACTTTTTCATAAACTTAACAAAAAACAATAATAATAAAAATGTAGGTGTGATGGGGTTGACTGTGACGGGATTTTTTGCCCAAATTGGCCACTGCTCTAAATGTAGTAAATAAATGAATAATGTTGAAATAACAAAGATCATTTTCACAAGAAATAGTTTTCTATCTTTAATTGATGTAACGGGGTTGAGTCGCTAAGCTTGACCAACACAATTTCACAACATAATTTAGTTATAACTATTATTAAAGAAGGAGGTATCTTGCCTGTGTCTGCTCACAATGTTGTTCAGAAGACTTCTATGATGTCACTTCCTTTTAATGATGTCACATAAGTATCAGTTGATTATTTTTATAGGGGGAGAATGGTTTGAGTAACGGGGTTGAGGGGTTACTGAGGTATGGAACTAAATGATGTGATTTTAATGAATAATCATGAATTTACTTAGAAAGATACATTACCAGCAAAAAAGCACAGATGGATATTTATGGGAATAGCAAAATGAAAGGACTTTTATTATTCATATCCCAAGTAAGGCCTTGAGGGACATGACAAAATAGGTGGTGTCAACTGAAAAAAATAAATAAATAATTTCTAAAATGAAGATAAAATGTATGTCATGTTTTTAAACATTATTAAAGAAGACATTTCCATTAATACAAAAAGCTTTTAAAAATATATTTTGGTGACCCAGTAGATAAAATACACTGAAAAAGGTCAGAGGGACTCAAATCATACCAGTTTCGTGGAATGACTCCTGTATTGATTTTGTTATTAAAAAATAAAAAATAAAAAGATGAAACCTAAATACTGAACTAAAACCTGAATTTATACAAATCTACAGTTAAGCAGCTTCTGGTTGGCTGATGTCAGACGGTGAATGTGTATGAGAAAAAGTGGGTCAGATTCAAAGTAAGATGGGTCCAGACACCAGAATGTATAAGGACCCTGGAGACAAGTAACTGAACCTGTCCGTAGTGTACAACAAATGAGTCTCTGATCAATGGACTTTACACAGGACTCTTAAAGCAGAAATCCCTTTCTCTTTCTCTTTCTCTCTCTCTCTCACTGTCTCTCTCTTTCAGCATTAGCACGGGTCTCATTTCACTCCATTAAGAAAAAAGAAAAAAAACTCTGAAATAAGAAACAACACTTTAATTTGAAGGCTAAATTGTGGTGTGCAGGCAGAGATAGAGGTTAATCTGAGACTCTGGAATGTTGAAGTTACAAAATGACTGCTTGGATGTTTCACTTTAGATTAGATAGTTGTTTCAGTAAATTAGTCTTAGTTTTCCTTAGCTTTAGGTTATGTAAAATTAAAATAATTTTAAATACCTTCTTTCTGCTTTATGTTCTTGAAAATGATGTAAGAACGAATAACCAAAAATTTCAACATAAAACTCAGTCAAATGATTGAATTTATACAAATACGAAATAGTGAGGAAAAAGGTTCACCACCCAATATAAATCCTGAGAATTCTTGTCATTCTATTAAACCAGAGGAATTCAGTGGGTCACAGGAACTGGAAGTGGCTTCATTTTAAATAATCAGAAGGGAAAATTACATACATGGCTTCTGATCTGATGATTGAAAAGACCCATGAATAAGCACAGAAAACCAAGGAGCAAGATACCTAAATAAGTAAATAAAATAAATTAAAAAACTAATCAGTTTATGAACAGTGTGGCACACTGTTTACATAACATATGAAATACTGCAGAATGTCAACAGCAATATATGGTTTATAAGCATGGATTTATGAATAGAACTTAGCATACGATCTTCATGACTTTTTATTGTGGTCAAAATTATTTTTTGAATTCTATAAGACATCAAAATTGTTGTGACCATCTAAATCTGTACTGATAAGGAGCATGTGTGCCTGCAAGTAAATAATTCCAGCCTACAAATCAATTTTCTCTTTCATTATTTTTGGTTTTACCTTTAATAACACTAATGTTTTCCTCCCACGCAGTTTACTACAGGCCTTAAACACAAACGTAAACGTGCAAATGAAGCCTAGATATTAACAACAACTTGTATGTTTGCATGAGAAAAACTGGGTTTCAAATATTGTTTGTGAAAGGATATTTTTCTTATTTAGTAGAAACAAATCGCTTATTCTATGGAAATCATGCAGTTGACCCACAGCTGTTGATGCAGGATTGCATGCATTGCAAGTTAATGAATAAAACTCATTAATTGTCTTTACTGAAAAATCCCCAGAGCTTTGTAACTGAAACAATGAGAGCTTAAAAAGCACAGCTGCAAGTGACTGATTTGTCCGGCTTTGGCACATGAAACAAGATATGTGTTGTATAAAAATATATGATGACATTTGACGCAGTTCAGGTTATATTTATAACTGTTTTTACAACATTTTTAACAGGTACAGCAGTGAATGAATCCGTTTGGGTCATGATATTCAGTAAACTGAGAATGTGTGGATATGTACTGCTCTATTTGTAGTACTGTATTCCCCACCAGGTGGCACAATCGCTCCAAATGTTAAAATGCCTTTTGAGTATTATCAGCATATTACATTCAGGAAACAGACATCTTAATTGTTTTTGAAAACTGTGTCTGTAAAACAATTTTGAGAAACAACAACATAAGGCAAATATCTTACAACTCAAAAAACTTAAAGGTAGATGTATAAGGTAAAAAAAAAAAACTTATACATTTTGTTCAGTTGAGTACTTAAAATATCCCAAATGTTTCCAACTATTTGTAAATAGTGAGAAAATTGCTATTTTAACCAAGGCTACGGGACATGTGAGGAGTCGCCTGTCAATTGCGTCATACCCGCGTTACCCCTCGGTTTCCGGTTTTATTTTGTAGAAACCATGGAAACATCAAAGACGCTTTAATATATTACTGTTTGGATACATTTATAGACAGAAAAATAATCATTATTATATGGCTCAACACATTTAGTCTTATTTATTAAAATAAATCTAATTTTCTTGATTTTTTTGCGAGTACCATGCTTTACCACGCCTCAGAGGAAAACACTATTTTGTGAAGAAGCTAACATAGCATAATCAGATGCAGTTTTATTTTTTGTAACAGTAAAACAGAATTTTCTATATCATACAATACGTTTTAAAATTAATTGCATGCCATTTATCAACACAAGCCATCCAGCATTTATTAATGATATTCTAAAATCGATCTAGCGCACTGCAGTGTGCAACAAGTGTCTCACAGCAGCCGCCGAGCGAATGCACAGAGTAGCATTATAACATCATAATTTTCAACACAGTAATATATGTATCTAATATGATAAACAGAGCTGTGTTACCTCGTACGCTTGACCAGAAAAGCAGAAATGACTGCGTCATAATAAAAGTTCCGAGCTGCATTCGTCTCTCATTTATAATCGCTCCAGCGGCAACACTCAGTCCTGCTCTGCTTCATATACTACAATAATCTCATCCATGAACATGATTTCTGCCTGAGTCTTATACCGATTCTTTTCCATCGGCTGTGAGGTGATGACCACATGTCCCAAGATTCCGTGCTCAAACTTGGTGTCATCATGCTACGCCTTTGTTTTGAATAATTCACCTCTAGCGGACGAAAAACTGCATACCACACCTTTAACTTCTCAATATTTCAAGAAATTAAATCCTATCTAAGTTGTATTCTTATTTAAAAACTACGGAAGAGGATTAGGGCCAAGCAATAATAAAAAATTAAAACCATCTCAAGATTAAAGTTGTTAAATTTCGAGAAAAAAATAGTAAAATTTCGAGAAAAAAACTCGGTACATTTTGAGAGAAAAGTCAAAATAAAATGTTGAGAATAAACTTATTAAATTATATGAGAAATTTTGTTAAATTTCAAGAAAAAAGTCGAGATAAAATGTTGAGAATAAAGTCATAATTTAATGAGTTTATTCTCAATATTTTATCTCGATTTTTTTTTCTCGAAATTTAATACGTTTTTTTCTTGTAATTTAACAAGTTTATTCTCAACATTTTATCTCGACTTTTTTCTCGAAATTTAATGACATTTTTCTCATAATTTAATGAATTTGTTCTCGATATTTAACTTCTTTCTTCTTGTAATTTAATGACTTTATTCTCAACATTTTATCTCGACTTTTTTTTTCGAAAATTAACGAGTTTTTTTCTTGTAATTTAACGAGTTTATTCTCAACATTTTATTTCGACTTTTTTTCTCGAAATTTAACTAGTTTTTTCTCTCAATTTAACGAGTTTTTTCTCATAATTTAATGAGTTTATTCTCAACATTTTATTTCGACTTTTTTTCTCTAAATTTAACGAGTTTATTCTCGAAATTTAACAACTTTACTCTCGAGATGGTTTTATTTTTTTATTATTGCTTGGCCCTAATCCTCTTCCGTAAAAAAACCCTGCAGACAGCATAAAGTATATTTTAGGCTCTGTCTCCTACAGAATGATGTTAAACATCACTGGTGCTTATTTTACAAATGTACAAATATATTAACACGCCTTATGATCAAGTGAGAGAAATGCATTTAATTTGTGAGTTGTCTAAAAGTGTAGTTGACTGCAGAGTTGTCTGTCAGAGTATTTGACTATCTTAAAGGGACAGTTCACCCAAAAATGAAAATTCTGTCATCATTTACTCACCCTCAATTTGTTCCAATCCTGTATGAATTCCTTTCTTCTGCTGAACACATAATAAGATATTTTGAAGAATATGGTTAAGCAAAGAGTTCATGGACCACATTGACTTCCATTGCATGAAAAAAAAAAAAAACTTATTTTTTCTTCTTTAATGTTTAATCAATTTAATGTTTATTCAACCACAACCCATTGGACAGCTGGTTTGGAGAATGGATGGATGGATGGATGGATGGATGGATGGATGGATGGATGGATGGATGGATGGATGGATGGATGGATGGATGGATGGATGGATGGATGAGTGTTTATTCATTAATTTATTTTATTTATTTGCTTAATTTATACTGGAAGGGAAGAATTTAAAGATGTAAATTCTCTAAAATTCTTTAAAGGTTTTAACTTGTTTATAGTATAACAACAGTCATAACTGATAGCCTGCTGAAGCGCAGCACCCTAAAGCCCCCTCTAAGAAGTTACATCTCTAAATTCACCCCCTTTTAGGCACAGTCAAACACACAAAAAAAAAAATAATAATAATAAATAATAATAATATATATATATATATATATATATATATATATATATATATATATATATATATATATATATATATATATATATATATATTATTTCAAAAAAAAAAATGTACTTGAACAATTGAACAAGTCTGTTGTTGGACTAGTACAGATATGTTCTCTATAAATTGAGTGGCATTTGAAGTTGTGATGAATAAAATTCCCACATTACAGTTAAAAAAACCCACTTGTTCAGAACATGCATGTGCATTAGCTGGACAAGCCTGAAAAATACTTGACTTGTTTGGGATGTAGATTTTTGCTTTATAGTACCAGCTTGGGGACATGTTGGTTTGCACAACATATGCTAGCTGCGCACGCACTTGACTATTCACATGTACAAGTGTTTAATAGAATGGCTCCAAGCAGTCCAAGATTTATCACCATTTCCACTTACTTTCATCTCAACAGGAAACCAGAAGATGGACTGTGATCTTGTGTAGTTTACCAGGGCTTAGCTGCCATTAAACACATAATGACCATTAGGGGAATGGAAAATGTTTAACTGTGTAAGGAAAGAAGCCTTTAGGGGTCTCTAAATGTCTGTTTTATTGGAACATTTAGATTCATATTCAGGCCCAGGCAGTGGATCAGGACCATGGGAATCTGCAGAACGGTGTCACGTGTAACGAATAGGATGATAAACTATTAAACAATATTTTATCGTACATAAAATCATTCCTTATCTGCCTTTGTCTGGGTGCCGGAGCAGGTCCCTGCAGAAGACTGGAGCGTTGATCCGTGCCCATGTTCTCTAGTAGGTTCCGTGGATAATTAGCAGGCTGCCTCTCCCCTCCGTGGCCTCCGCTAATTGTTTGTGTTGTCTAGGAAACCTGAGAACCCTCAGCTTGAAACCAGAGCAGCAAAGCAGGGCCAAAATCTATTAAAAACACCCTTTTTGTTTGTGTCTTATGCGTGAGGATGCAATATCACTTTGCAGTATATGGGTACAGAGACATGTTCTGAACAGCGTAAATAAAACATGAGAGATCAGAACGGGCCACAAGCGGAAAGGTCAAACGATCACTTCGGCCAGTAACTGGACACTACAAGTGAGGCGTTGTGGCATTCAGCCCATCTTGGAGGACAATGGTGCATTCTAGAGGAGGTCACGCTTGGCTCTCCTCAAGGTTTAGTGATGCCAGATTGCTTTGGCTGTGGCCTATATTCTGTCCCTTGTGATAGACGAGAGGATAACTTTGATTTCAGAGAGGTTGATGGATTCTACATTAGGCTACTACATTATACTGCACTAGATGAAACTATAGTACTGTATCATAATACACTTCATTATGCCATCCTTGTAAAAAAAAAAAAAAAAAAGTCCCATTATATTTATGGTGAAAAAAAAGGCAGATAGATAGTTGCTAGAGATTTTCCAGAATCTATATGGTTTCTGACTTCATGGGATGGCACTGGTGCCTGTATATTTACAATTTAGAAAAAGAGAGTGCTATAATTTACAAAGGGAAATTTGAGCTAAGTCCAGCAGACAGATTTATCTAAACAAACACAACAAGGGTAAATTCAGGAAGAAACAGAATATTCCAGACACAAGCTAAACCAGAACTGAAACAAAAATGCATGTAACAGAGACAAAGAACGTGGGAAATAGGTGAAAAAAAGGAACAGGTGAAAGTGAAACTAAGGAAATAAGGCCTTGTAGGCGTTTCTCAATGTCAAGGATACTTCCTTGGCAGGACTGGTCCTTCCAAGTCACTTCCTTCAGCTAGGCTAGGCGAGGCTCTTCTTTAGCATTCGGAGAACACGTAAATGGAACAGACTAGCAAGTGCACGTCATTGCGTCATTACCCCCCGGTAAACAGCCGCTTTTCTACACGGAGACGTATGAACGCCTCCGTTTGTTCCTTGGTCCCTGTTAAAAAAGACGAGAAAGCTATGAATTACGCTGTGAATGGTATAATGGTATAATATTAACGTTAAATTACTCTGGACAACTTAAAGTTATTTGTAAAAGAAGCCGGTGACTGCAACCAAGCTAACAATTGCTAACAACATTTTTTTAAACATTTTTGAACAAGATTTCTAAGCTGCGCGCATAGGATTGTGGGTGATTTGAGAGCGTGAAGGCTACACATATGCATCCTTTCCTGTGTATGGGATATTTTTCGAACGAAGGACTCAGTCCTTGTTTGAAATTTCAAGGATCCTCGACATTGGAACAGTCCTTTGATGATGTAGCATCCTCGAAATTCTGGCTTCCGAGGATCCTTCCTTGACATTGAGAAACGTCTCATGTGTAGCCTTCACGCTCTTCGTGCTCTAAAATCACCCACAGTACTATGCACGCAGCTGTGCAATCTTGTTCAAAAAAAAAAAAAAAAAAAAAGTCGGACGTTAGCGGGCAATATGCTTTCAAATGTATATTTACGTTACCAAACATTTGTTATAACTGCAGTAAATATGTCAGATAAATAAAGTTTAACGTTTAAATGCCAGTACAAATTACTACCGTATTGATATTATAAATTATACAAATACAAATTAAGTTATTGATGGCTAACTGAACCGGACCGTCATTTAACAATTGGCTTGGTTGCAGTCACCGGCATTTCTTTTATAAATAACTAGTTAAGTTTTCCGAAGTAATTTGACGTTAATATTATACCATTCACAGCGTTATTTATAGCTTTCCCGTCTTTTTTAACAGCCCAGATAGCATGTACACTGCGTTCCAAATTATTATGCAAGAGACAAATCAGTAAAATTTCTGTACAATAAACATTCAGATTTTAGTTTTTCTAAGAAAATGTTTGTTCATTTATTTATCCATGTCTTTTTAGATAACTGGTATCAATCTCAGACAAAATAATTTGTCAGATCTGTGGAAACCCTACTTAGATGTTGTTCAACATTATTAAGCAAGTCACAGTTCTCATGCAATATGGGGATGAAGAAAGATCGTTCTGAAGATGAAAAGCATGAAATGGTGCAATGTTGTGCAAAAGGCATGAAAACAACTAATATTGTGTGAAACTGAATGGAGATTATCAAATTATCTTAAGATTTGTGAGTGATTTAGAGCACAGCAGAACTCGGTCAGATAAAGGCTTATTAATGAAAGTTCCTATCAAAAAAATGTATTGTATTAAAAGGGCAGCTATAAAAAAGCCAGTGTTGAGCAGCAAACAGGTATTTGAAGCTGCTGGTATCTCTGGAGTCTCAAGAACCTCTCCTTTCAGGCTGGCAGTTGTGCGTAAAGATGCATTTTAGACACCACTAACCAAACCTGACAAAGAGAAACATTTACAGATATGTAAATCTTACTGATATGTCACTTGCATAATAATTTGGAACGCAGTGTAGTAATCGACCCGAGCTCGGCTGCCCCGTGGCGCATGCGGCTCACAATTGGCATCGGTGTGTGTTTGCAGCTTGCTCTGGGACATGTATATTTGTTACAGCTGTAAAGCATCGGGCCGATTCCTATTCACTGTAACGTCTCGGTTACAAAGGTAACCCTCGTTCCCTGAAGGAGGGAATGGAGACGTACGTCGGACAGACCGACGAATAGGAATCTCGCTAGAGAGGCCAATCTACTTCGAGTGTAACTAAAACGAGCCAATGCACATTGGCATGCAATCATATGCATCAGCTGCTCGCCTCGCAGCGCGGGTATATAATGAGCAGCAGGTGCATTGCATCTTCAGGTTTTCGCTGCGGAGCCGAACCGGATAGGCGGCAGCATCAGCGGGGTACAGCGACTGTGGCGACGGGACGTACGTCTCCGTTCCCTCCTTCAGGGAACGAGGGTTACCTTTGTAACCGAGACGTTCCCATTCAGTCGGTCACGTTCGACGTACGTCGGACAGACCGACGAATAGGAATCCCTACCAAAGCGCCACAGGAGCTGCCCCCTTCCAGCGCTCTGTTGTAAGCCACCTGAACCCCCTTGCCTGAGGATGGTGGGACAGGGCTAACACAGAGAGAGTCGATCACTGCTGTTCCCCAAAACCCATTCAGTGAGACTATTGGATAACGCTGGGAAAGCGTACCCTTCGCTGGGAAAGGAACGCTGCGGAAGCCACATCCTTCCCCGAAGGAGTTATGTGGAGAAGTACATATGGACTAACCCTGTAGGGCTGTGCTACATATGGAAGAGCTGGGGTGACTCCAACCCGATGAAGGGTAGGTTCTCCCAGAGGGAAAGACACGGGCTTCGTTTAGGAGCAACCGTGGAACCAACCATATGGGATCCCCGTAGGGTCACACATATGGAACCCAGCCTAAACCCGGTTCTCAAGGATACAACGGAGTATAGGCCTGGCGCCAGACGCTCCGCCACGTCGGCTGCCGAAGGGATATCGGAGGACCCGACAGGGTCTCTGGAGAAAAGAAGCGCATGTAGCGCAGCAAGCCGACACTAAGCCGGGGCCTCTCCGTGCCTCTGACCTGTGGCGAGAACATGGGAGGAGACCGGCTCGACACGAAGGCTATAGTATCTAGCGAACGTGTTAGGTGTCGCCCAGCCCACAGCTCTACAAATGTCTGTCAGCGAGGCGCCACGAGCCAGCGCCCAGGAGGATGCGACACCTCTCGTGGAGTGAGCATGCAACCTGAGCGGGCAGGGCATGCCCTGAGCTTGGTAAGCCAGGGCGATGGCATCCACTATCCAGTGGGCCATCCTCTGCTTGGAGACAGCCTTTCCCTTCTGCTGGCCTCCATAACAGACAAGAGCTGGTCTGAGGTCCTGAGGCTTTAGGTTCTGTCTATGTACAGTCGCAAAGCGCGGACTGGACAGAGTAAAGCCAGGGCTGGGTCTGCCTCCTCCGAGGGCAGCGCTTGCAGGTTCACCACCTGGTCCCTGAAGGGAGTGGTAGGAACCTTGGGCACATAGCCAGGCCGGGGTCTTAGTACCACGTGGCTATCACCCGGCCCGAACTCCAGGCACGATTCGTCGACCGAAAATGACTGCAGGTCCCCTACCCTCTTGATGGAGGCCAATGCCACCAGCAGCAAAGTCTTCATAGACAGAATCTTTAAGTCTGCTGACAGCAAAGGCTCAAAGGGAGCAATCTGAAGTGCTCTCAGCACCAGAGTGAGGTCCCAAGAGGGTATGGAGAGGGGACGAGAAGGATTTAACCGTCTCGCCCCCCTAAGGAACCTGATGACCAGGTCGTGCTGACCAACAGATTTGCCATCTAAGTGGTCGTGGTAAGCGGATATAGCAGCAGTATGGACTTTGAGGGTGGAGGGGGGACAGCCTACGCTCCAACCCTACTGCAAGAAGGAAAGCACGACTCTGGTCGAGCATCTTCGGGGGTCTTCCCGGCGAGAAGAGCACCACTCGACGAACAGGTTCCACTTTGAGGCGTAAGCACGTCTCGTAGACAGTGCACGTGCCGAAGTGATGGTGTTAAGTACCTCAGGGGGTAAGTCACCTAGAACCTCCGCATCCCGTCCAAGGGACCAGACATGGAGTTTCCAGAGGTCTGGACGCGGGTGCCAAAGAGTGCCCCGTCTCTGAGAAAGAAGGTCTTCCCTCAGAGGGATGGACCAGGGAGGGGCTGTCGCGAGGAGTGAGAGTTCTGGGAACCAGGTCCGGTTGGGCCAGTAAGGCGCAACTAACAAGACCTGCTCCTCGTCCTCCCTGACTTTGCACAGGGTCTGTGCAAGTAGGCTCACTGGGGGAAACGCATATTTGCGCAGGCCCCGGGGCCAGCTGTGAGCCAGTGCATCTGTCCCGAGTGTCCCCTCGGTCAGAGAGTAAAACAACTGGCAGTGGGAGGTTTCTGGTGAGGCAAACAGGTCTACCTGAGCCTCTCCGAATTCTCTCCAGATCAGCTGAACCACCTGGGGGTGGAGTCGCCACTCTCCTGGCAGCGCAGCTCGTGATAGCTCGTCGGCCACACGGTTGAGCACACCGGAACATGAATGGCGCGAAGCGACCTCAGATGCTTCCGACTCCACAGGAGGAGATGGCGGGCGAGTTGCGACATGCGACGGGAGCGTAGACCACCTTGACGTTTGATGTACGCAACGGTCGCAGTGTTGTCCATACGGACCAGTACATGCTTGCCCTGAAGCAGGCCTTTGAGGCGGCTCAGAGCAAGGCGTACTGCCAGCAACTCGAGGCAATTGATGTGCCAATGCAGATGGGGTCCCGTCCAAACCCCTGAGACTGCATGCCCGTATTACGTGGCACCCCAGCCGGTTGCAGAAGCATCTGTGAACACCACAGCATGCCGGGACACCTGTTCTAGGGGCACTCCTGCCCGAAGAAACAAGGGGTCCGACCACGGACTGAAGGTTCGGCGGCACTCCTGAGTGATTGGCACCCGGAATGTGCCGCGCTGCCACGCCCATCTCGGGACTCGGCCGTGAAGCCAGTGCTGAAGCGGTCTCATATGAAGCAGACCGAGCGGTGTTACAGCCGCAGCAGCTGCCATATGCCCCAGGAGCCTCTGAAAGAACTTCAGTGGGACCGCTGTCCTGCCATTGAATGTATTCAGGCAGTTCAACACTGACCGAGCACGTTCCTCTGTGAGGCGTGCTATCTGCTCGACCGAATCCAACTCCATACCGAGAAAAGAGATCCTCTGCACCGGGGCGAGTTTGCTCTTTTCCCAGTTGACCTGAAGCCCCAACTGGCTGAGGTGTCTGAGCACCAAATCCCTGTGTTTGCACAACTGATCCCGGGACTGTGCTAGAATGAGCCAGTCGTCGAGATAGTTGAGAATGCGAACACCCTGTTCTCTCATGGGAACAAGGGCTCCCTCCACGACTTTCGTGAAGACGCGGGGAGACAGGGCCAGCCCGAAGGGTAGGACTCTGTACTGATATGCTCGACCTTCGAATGCGAATCTCAGGAATGGCCTGTGTCGCGGAAGAATTGAAACATGGAAGTACGCGTCCTTCAGGTCAATCGCTGCAAACCAATCTCGGGGACGGATGCACTCGAAAATGCGTTTCTGCGTGAGCATTTTGAATGGTAGCTTGTGGAGGCTCCGATTCAAAACTCGCAGGTCCAAGATCAGTCGTAACCCACCGCTTTTCTTGGGTACAATGAAGTAGGGGCTGTAGAACCCCGACCTCAAATCGGCTGGAGGGACCGGCTCTATCGCGTCCTTCACCAGTAGGACTGCGATCTCCGCACGCAGGACAGGGGCATCGGCATCTTTCACTGTAGTGAAGAGGACGTCCCTGAACTTGGGGGGGGAAGCCGGGCGAACTGAATCGCAAGCCGACCCTGATGGTCCGAAGGAGCCAGCGAGACGGACTGGGGAGCGCTAACCCGGCTCGCAGAGACCGTACAAGCAGGACCAAAGGGACCACCGGTGTACCCGCAGCAGGGCAGCGAGGTGGAACACAGGGACACGGCTCGGGGGGCTCTCTTTGTGAGGCGGCCCGAAGCGGCTTCACAGTGAGCTAGGCAACACTTACCTGGCTCCACGGATGGACAGAGGGAGCAGTCGAGGCTTTGGCTGCCCGCTGCTCGCTGCTGTCCGCTGGCGACAGAAGAGGGGGATGAGAGTGGTGAGGTTTTTCTCCTCCCACTGCTCTCCAAACCCTCTTCAGACCTGGAAATGGAGGAACTGCTCTTTAAAATTTGGGTACCGCTGCCTCTTGGGTCAGTGGCGGAACAGAAACAAACCCAATAAAGGATTTACCACCTGGCCCTCCTCCAGGGGTGGAAGAGCAGCCCCACCCATCTCTGGGT
The DNA here is from genome assembly GCF_024489055.1 of Chanodichthys erythropterus. Classification (NCBI taxonomy): domain Eukaryota; kingdom Metazoa; phylum Chordata; class Actinopteri; order Cypriniformes; family Xenocyprididae; genus Chanodichthys; species Chanodichthys erythropterus. The sequence continues at coordinate 30,691,017 of NC_090226.1, forward strand.
CGCCCGTCTCAGGGGTGATTCTCACCAACCAGTTAAACAGCTGCAGAGACGGGAGGCGTCATCTCCCCGCAATGGATACAGCAGAGCCTGCTGGGCCGGAGTTTCTTGCAGGGGACGACACCCTTGGCGACGAGCAGACTGAGGGGCGGCCCAAGAGGAACTCAATGGTTTGTCATGGGAAGCTCCCCGATCCGCTACTAACTGAGGAGAACCGCTGGGCTCAGTCCTCGACAGTGTCACCGAAAGGCCACCTCGTAAGATGGGAGCATTGAGAAAGCATTTAGCTTGACAACCTCTCACACCTCACAAGGTAAGCCAGGGGGCACTTCTGGACCACGGAGGTGGACATCGTCTGGCTGAGGGCCTGCGCCGTGACTTTGATCACGGTTAGTCAACAAGCGCAGCTCAACCCCAGCACAGAACTACCCTCATGCAAAAAGAGTGCCTTGGCCTCACATGCAGGGTGGGTGTGGTCTGTGTACAGCCACCCCATCCAAGAGGGTAGTGAGAGAGGAAAAACTTATGCAGATTGGCACCTTTGGCATTCCATATTTATGGCACCAATATACCCCCATACTGCCAAGTTTTCCATGCACATCTGGAAGACCCAGGAAAGCATGGCTGTAAACTCTGAATCTGAGTCAGCATAAGCACACACCATTACAGTGGGCAGCGTCACCCTCATTTCCAGAGCATAACAGCACTCTCTCCGATGCTGCAATCGACGTCTGTCCCTCAGCCGGAGCTATGAATGAAATGCTAGGTTCCCCTATGAAAAGGACCAGCAATCCAATCCAGAAACTGCACAGCTTGCAATGCGCTAGAGAGGGAGGGGCCCTAGGGGGTTGGTTCCCCGAAGGAACCACTCAACCTCATGTCACCCAAGCCAAATCAGCAAAGTAGACCTCTTCTGGTGCACCTGAGAGGGCGCTACAATGGACATTACGCAAGGGAACCGCGCATCTAGAGCGCCGAGCGAGCGCTGGGTTGCCCTGACAACCCGCGCTGCAGCCCGGCAGCTCGACAGCACACGACACGCAGAGGAGCGAGAGGTTTGCTCTCGCTGATCTCCGCGGTCTCCCAGAGTGTCGGGCAGACCCTCGGCTGTGCTTTTACACACAAGCGGCAGCTGGCCAACAACAGAGGGGACTCAAGCTTCCCGGAGAAAGAAGAGTCACGACCGGCGTGTCGACGTGATCATGTTCTCATATGAAAACATGAACACCCACGAACATCATTTCAGCACGCGCCCAGACATGCGAAACGGTGATCGTGGCCGTCAGTGAGGACAGGAACGATCGCATCCAGAAACACAAGTAGGATGTCGTCTTTAAAAAGACGCGAATCTACTTGTGTAAGCTCTTTCAGGGACTTTACTCTTTTAGAAGTGCTGAAGCACGCAGGGGAACGGCCACCGCAACACAGACAGGGATTGTATGCAGCCTGTCATGTGCTTTCTCTCTCCTTGAAGGCGCTCACTCTTACCAGCCGTAAAAACGGCTTTTCAGCGCTCAAAAGCGCACCGTACCGGCCGTGAGAACAGCCTTCTGACGCTGTCAAACAGCTATTTGCTCAAAAACGGCAAACGAAACAAAAACAGACAAAGAGAGGACTTCGACCCCGCTGCTGTGCTGTTCGCCCGCACTCTGAAAAAAAGAGAAGTTCAACCAAAAAGCTTGACTCGTCTTCTAGCAGACACTCGCTTGCAGAGAACAGGAACAAACACCGTTCGGCTCCGAAGCGAAAAGCTGAAGATGCAACGCACCTGCTGCTCATTATATACCCGCGCTGCGAGGCGAGCAGCTGATGCATATGATTGCATGCCAATGTGCATTGGCTCGTTTTAGTTACACTCGAAGTAGATTGGCCTCTCTAGCGAGATTCCTATTCGTCGGTCTGTCCGACGTACGTCGAACGTGACCGACTGAATGGGAACTGGCCCAACTCTGGCTATAGAGATCTGTGCCACTTCTGGCAATGACTCGGCTTATGTTCACTCACAGATGGTTACATAAGCAATAATTAAAATTGTCTTAAAATTGACAAGGGACCAAGGAACAAATGGAGGCATCTCCGTGTAGAAAACAAGCAGCTGTTTACCGGGGGGTAATGACGCAATGACGTGCACTTGCTAGTCTGTTCCATTTACGTGTTCTCTGAATGCTAAAGAGGAGCCTCGCCTACTTGGAAGGACCAGTCCTGCCAAGAAAGTATCCTTGACATTGAGAAACGCCTATGCATCCTTTCCTGTATAAGGGATATTTTTCGAACGAAGGAATCAGTCCTTGTTTGAAATTCCGAGGATCCTGGACATTGGAACAGTCCTTCGACGGATGTCGATGACGTAGCATCCTCAAAATTCTGGCTTCCGAGGATCCTTCCTTGACATTGAGAAACGCCTACAGGGGCCATGAGAACCCAAAGTACATATTAAAGGATTAATTCAGAATTCAAATTTCCTCATCATTTATTCACCCCCATGTCATCCAAGATGTTTATATCTTTTTTTTCTCCATATAGTGGACTTCAACGGCTATCAATGGGTTGAAGGTCCAAATTTCAGTTTCAGTGCAGCTTCAAAGAGCTCTACACGATCCCAGACGAGGAATAAGGGTCTTATCTAGTGAAATGATTGGTCATTTTCTAAAAAAAAAAAAAAAATTATATACTTTATAACCACAAGTGCTCGTCTTGCTCTGCTATGCGATGCACCACGCATTACATAATCACGTTGGAAAAGTCACGCATAGACTTGTGCCGATATTCGGTAATGCGATAAATCGCGATAATGAATATGCACGATATTGTAATCGTCGGCACTTCAGAATACCGTAAATAATAATTTATTATCAATTATTAATTTTTTATAAGGCAATTAAGAATACTTTACCCATCAATCGTATAAAATGCACAACACCGCTGTATTCTGCGTCAAAAAGACACGCGCTCAGATGTAAACAATCCCAACGTGCATGAGAAGCACATGGCGGAACCAGTGAAGGAGACGAGCTGAATGAAAGTGCGTGTTCACTCTCTGACAGCAGCATGCAGCTGTTACCAAGGAAACCGTGCAAACAAAGTAACTGCTCTAGTGAATTTTTAAAAATGCTTCAAACAGCCATTCATTTTTTGTAATCTCAGTGTTGTTCATCACAGCACCAAATACTGAATACTTAAAAAAGACTTAAAAGGATATTTATTTTCAAACCTAAACATTTTTATATTTTAATCTGTACTACAACATGCCCTAATGATTAGAAATGTTCTGATTATTTGTTATTGTTCAGTAAAACTTTGAAAACATACAGCTTCATTAGTTAACATGTTAATTCATTATCACTAAACTGACAATAAAAATACTTTTAAAGTATTAATTATTATTAATTAATGTTAATTTCTTAGTTACTATTTAATAACATTACTAAAATCAAAATAACTTCTTTAATGGACCTGAGATAAATCTAACAATTATCAGTTGTGTTTCTAAACTAACATTAACAAAAAATAATACGTTCTGTAACAAATGTAGCTATTGTTCTATCTTAGTTAATGCATTAAATAAAGTGTTATCTGTTGTTCTTTATAGCCTATTTCTTTTGCATTTTAATCGGTTTGAAAATTTCAGTCAGAGTTGTTTTTGTTTTATTACAAAAAGAGTTCTTAAACCTGTTAAACTATGACAAAAAAAATGGTTTTGCAACTTATTTTAATATCGTGATAATACCGTATACTGTGATAAAAGCTCCATCAATTAATCGCAACATGAAAATTTGATACCATCACATGCCTAGTCACGCATGATGTAGGTGGAAGTACCACGGTAAGGCGAAAAACTCTCTAAACATCCTCCATCTTCAAAATCATCCAACAATTTTTTTTTGTTTGTTTTTTGTAAAGGCCGTTTGACTTACCCTGCACCTCAATGTGCATACTATCCACCCTATCTGTCCTAAATAGTATTGAATATTACTAATGTCACATAGTATTTAGGACAGATAATATGCACATTAAGATACAGGCTTAGTCTTTGCTTTGACACTTGCTTTGGCCTTTCCAACATGATTACGTAATGCGTGTCGTATTGCAGAACTAGTGCAAGACGAGCATGTGTGGTTGAATTTTCTTTTAAGAAAATGACCGATCGTTTTGCTAGTTAAGACCCTTATTCTTCATCTGGGATTTTGTAGAGCCTTTTGAAGCTGCACTGAAATTGCAGTTTGGACCTTCAACCTGTTGGTAACTGTTGAAGTTCACTAAAAATCCTGGAATGTTATCCTCAAAAAAATTAATTTCTTTTCGACTGAAGAAAGAAAGACATAAACATCTTGGATGACATGGGTGTGAGTAAATTATCAGGAAATTTGAAATCTGAAGTTAACTTATCCTTTAAAATAAGAGTCCTAAGACACAACACGGAAACACGAAACAGGAATCTTAACAGATATAATATTAATATACCAATACTAAAACAATCAAAATCTGCCTTTTACTTTAATATGTACTGATAGCCACCATAATAATACAATGGATAGAAACAATAGAAACTAAAACTTAACAACATAAAATGCAACAATAAACACAATATAATTCCTAGCATGCATTACTTAAAACCAAAATAAGAATAAACAGTTATTTTTATAAAACATAATTTATATGTTGTGTGTGCACGCAGAGACTTATGGGAATATCCTTGTACTGTTTTTCACCATGAAATATTGTGGTAATAATTCATCATCTTTATGTCTAAAAAAACATCCATTTGACTGCATCATATGTAATTTCACTGTAATAATACAATGTTAAACTTATAATATTTCACAATATATGGTAAGGTATCTTACAGTTAACCAATTAACAGGTTTAAACTGTAGCATTCTTTTCTGTAAAAAAAATTAAAAAAAAATACAAACATTTGTATAGTGCTATCCTATACTATAGTATACTATACTACTACATTTTACTGTATTGTACTTTTTACTGAACCTTTCTGTGCTGTACTGTGATGTATTATTTTCCCATTGTTTTTCATATTTTATCGTTTCATTTTTACTGTAATACCTTTCAATGGAAGTGCTGTCATTGCAGCTATAACTTTGATTTCAAAGTGCCAGATATTGTTTCTACATAAACATTAATAGTAAGGCATATTCTCTATAGTGCAGTGTTGTGTATGACTTTCTTTCCTCAAAGGAGCATATTTTGAAAAAAAAAAAAAAAAAAAGTAAGTCATTTTGACAATGTAAGTCAATAGGGTCCTATGTTGTTTTGGGCCCCATTCATTTTATTAATTATGTGGACAAAAACTATTGAAACATTCTTCAAAATATCTACACTACCCCATAGCCTCACTATACTATAGTATACTATACTATACTATACTATACTATAGGAACATAAATATTCACACATATAATATTTATACTACTGTACTGCACCTTGCACTATACTGCATTATAAGTCAAGGCAGTTCACTGGTCCAGCAAACAATTGTGCATTCTAGACTGTAACTATCCAGTGTTGTTCCTATCAAAAAGCTGATTAACCCTTTAGATGAAAGGTTTCCATTCCTACATTTGCCAAGCATTGCGATTTCTACTAATCATTTTTTTTTTTTTAAATAGTGGTTTGTCTCCTCTCATTTACAGTGCTCAGCGTAAATGAGTACACCCCCTTTGAAAAGTAACATTTTAAACAATATCTCAATGAACACAAAAACAATTTCTGAAATGTTGTACTAAGTACAACAACTAAGTAATATAACATCTGTTTAACTTATAACATGAAAGTAAGGTTAATAATATAACTTAGAGAACAACATTTTCAGTTTTACTCAAATTAGAGTAATGCAAAAATGTACACCCCACAACAAAAACTACTACATCTAGTACTTTGTATGACCTCCATGATTTTTAATGACAGCACCAAGTCTTCTAGGCATGGAATGAATAAGTTGGCGACATAGAGTATAGAGCAGTACATGGTTGGAGTTGGAGTATAGAGCAGTACATGTGTGAATTCATGAAGCCGTCAATGAAATGCAGCTCCCCGACACCAGCAGCACTCGTGCAGCCCCACATAAGGACACTGACACCACCGTGGTTCACTGTAGGCACCATTCATTTTTCTTTGTATTCCTCACCTTTGCGACGCAATACAGTTTTGAAGACATCAGTTCCAAAAAGCTTTATCTTGGTCTCATCACTCCAGAGTATAGAGTCCCAGTAGTCTTCATCTTTGTCAGCACGGGTCCTGGCAAACTCTAGGTGGGCTTTTTTGTGCCTGGGCTTTAGAGGCTTCTTTCGTGGACGGCACCCATACATGCCATTCCTCTGCAGTGTACACTGTATTGTGTCACAGGAAATAGTCACCCCAGTTTGGCTTTCTGCTTCTGTAGATAACTGCAGTGAACTTGCATGCAGATTTTCTTCAACCCTTCTCATCAGAAGATGCTCCTGTCAAGGTGTTGACTTCCATGGACGACCTGGACGTCTCTGAGATGGTTGCAGTTCCATTTTTGTACCACTTTTGCTACAGTATTCTGACTGATAAGTAAAGCTTTGCTGATCTTCTTGTAGCCTTCACCTTTCTGGTGTAAAGAAATTATTTTCTTTCTCAGGTCTTGTGACATTTCTCTTCCATGTGGTGCCATTGCTGACAGCATGAAATGGGAAGGGGTTTTAACACCCTTTTATAGTCAACTGACTGCTGGACACTTGTGTAATTAGACTCACCTGTGGTTGAATTCTTGTTAAATTAGACATTTGTAGTCTAAAATTTAGCTTTGCTTCAGAGACTTTCAGTGGAGTGTACTCATTTTTGCACCACCCTAATTTGAGTAAAACTGAAAATTGTGTTCTCTAAGTTATATTATTAACCTTACTTTCATGTTATAAGTTAAACAGATGTTATATTAAACTTAGTCTTGTCAACATCTTGGGCCCTATTTTAACGATCTGAAACGCAAGTGTCAAAGCACGAAGCGCAGGTAACTTTGTGGGCGGGACTCGGCGCTGTTGCTATTTTCCCGGCGGGATAAATGGCTCTTGCGCCTGGCGCAAATCTAAAATGGGTTGGTCTGAAGTAGCTTCATTATTCATAGGTGTGGTTTGGCGTAACGTGAAATAAACCAATCAGAGCGTCATCCAACATTCCCTTTAAAAGCAGGTGCGCAAGTTCCATTATGGATTGCTATTATTATGGCGTATTTACCAGGCGCACGCCAGGAGCGGTTCACAGCCGAGGAGACTGATGTTCTTGTAAGAGCAGTGAAAGACAGAGAAGTTGTGTTGTATGGGGATGGGAGAAACCCACCCACAATAGCGTCGGTTAAACAGGTTTTTTCACATCTTCGTGGCACACCACAATGATTTCCGTCCTCTCATGTGTTAATATTTTTTTAGTGTAACATATGATTTGCAAAAATAACTGTTGCATCTGTGTAGATTACATGAGCAAAGTGTATGCGCGTTGTGCACGCTATACATTATGGTCAAGCATGCGCCCTTAAAATAGCATAATGAACAACGCGCAACGCGCCACTGACTTTAGACTAGGTTTTTTCTGGTCAGTGGCGCAATTGTTTAATGGAACAGCAAAATAGCACCAGGGATTGTTTGCGCCGGAACACGCCTCCTTTTTTGCGCTGAACCGCCCAGGGAGCGCAAGTTCATTCACTAGTTTAGCGACCTGCTTCTGTGGAGGGAAAAGCGCGCTTTGCGCGGGTGCAAAATAGGAATGACACATGCGTCGGTGTACAAAGACAATTGCGCTGGGTGCAAGATAGGGCCCCTTGTGTTCATTGAGATATTGTTTAAAATGTTACTTTTCAAATTTGGTGTACTTGTTTACGCTGAGCACTGAATGTCTATTGACTGCACTGCACTGCCCTAATCTACCAATACTATGCTATGCTATACTGTACTTTACAGTTTGCTATTTGTTTATTCACAATTTTAGAGATTGCCTGTATTGTTTAACGTTTAATTGGTTCTGTAACATTCGGGTGTGGAATGAGCAAACGGTCCATATGAGTCCAAACACAGGGAATTTGTGACAGGTTCATTTGTGTCTGTGTTGTCTGAATAATCACAGTCATACTGACACATATTGACTGCCTTAAGAAACATTTCACCAGAGAATCAAGATATATGAAGCCCAATTCCACCCTTAATGTACTGAGAGGCATTCTATAATTAAAGGAGAGCATTCAGTGATGAATAAATCCTAATTCAGATCTCATTCATACTATTAAACACCACTCTACCATTCACGGAACGCTGCTCCAAATATGGATTGGCTCTTAGTGAGCATAAGCTTATTTCAACCTGATTCCATTGTTACTTGAGGAGGCTTTGCATCTTTCAGCCTCTTAGTAAGTCTTTGTTGATTATAATGCTGTTTAAAGCCTGTCTCCCAATGAGAGGACACAAATCCCCTTTAAATACAAGCAAATTAATTACATCTCAATAAAGCTTCCTTTTTATGTCAGGCCTGAGAGCTCACTCAGAGGGAAAACATTGATATTTGTGCAGGTGAATAAAAATCCTATGTTGGTTTTGTTTGCAAAGGGCGTGAAAGGGACAGCTAAACAGAAATTATTGCACCCACTGAATTTTGCCTCTAGGTTGTAAGAGGTCTATGTAAGCCTGAAATTAAAGACATTTGTTCTTTCCTTAGAATGTCTCTTTCTTTTATATCCCCTTTTCCACGTGCTTACTGTGAATGATAAGACAGTGAGGCCCTTGTGACAACACCAAGCCTGAGCAGGCTTCTCCTAGCAACTGCAGCAACGGTATCCATTCACAGTGTTCTGCATTGAATATAGCTCAGGAAAGAGCTGGAAAAGAGTCCTCGGGCATTAATTTGTAATTTGTAAAAACTGGGGGATGTGAGGTCCACATTTAAAAGGAGAGGGGGTGCGTGCTCCCACTGCTGGATCGCAGTACTTTTACATCTGAGACCAAGTGGTTCCCTGAGTGTAAATACTGGGGTTGAATATGAATATGTTTTGGTTCTGTTCTGTTTGCCTGTGTTCCTTGCCATTATAAGTTGACCTAGTTTCCTCTTGTGTGCCAGTTAACTATGTTCACCTGTGGTTCATTTAGTTCCCTCATTTACCTCTGTGTATTTAAGTCCTCGGTTTCCTTTGTTCAGTTGTCCATTCTACGTTATGTTAAGATGAGTTGTTCTTTTTCCATGACTCCCGAGTTCTATGCTAAATAAAACCATTACTGCTGCTAATAGATCCTGCTTTCAACTTTATTTGCAACCCAGCCATAACAGTTGCTAACAGGGTGAAAAATATTTAAGTGAAATCTTAATGCTTGTGAAAAAATGGATATTATGTCATCATTTACCCTCATGTAATTCCAAACCCATAAGAATTTTGTTCATCTTCAAAATCTTCAAATTAAAATATTTTAAATGAAATATGGAATTGCTGTCCCTCCACTGAAATTCCATTCCCCTCCGAAATTGTACACTTCAAAAAGTATATGACACATATGATATATATGACAATGAAACTAAACACAATCCACCGTGCCATTCGCCATTGCCGGCTAAAACTCTATATGTCAAAAAAAAAAGCCATATCTAAACATGATCCAGAAGCGCAGGCGTTTTCTCTGGGCCAAGGCTCATTTAAAATGGACTGTGGCAAAGTGGAAATCTGTTCTGTGGTCAGACGAATCAAAATTTGAAGTTCTTTTTGGAAAACTGGGACGCCATGTCATCCGGACTAAAGAGGACAAGGACAACCCAAGTTGTTATCAGCGCTCAGTTCAGAAGCCTGCATCTCTGATGGTATGGGGTTGCATGAGTGCGTGTGGCATGGGCAGCTTACACATCTGGAAAGGCACCATCAATGCTGAAAGGTATATCCAAGTTCTAGAACAACATATGCTCCCATCCAGACGTCGTCTCTTTCAGGGAAGACCTTGCATTTTCCAACATGACAATGCCAGACCACATACTGCATCAATTACAACATCATGGATGCGTAGAAGAAGGATCCGGGTACTGAAATGGCCAGACTGCAGTCCAGATCTTTCACCCATAGAAAACATTTGGAGACCTAAGACAGTTGAGCAACTAGAAGCCTGTATTAAACAAGAATGGGACAACATTCCTATTCTTAAACTTGAGCAACTTGTCTCCTCAGTCCCCAGACGTTTGCAGACTGTTATAAAAAAAAGAGGGGATGCCACACAGTGGTAAACATGGCCGTGTCCCAACTTTTTTGAGATGTGTTGATGCCATGAAATTTAAAATCATCTTATTTTTCCCTTAAAATGATACATTTTCATTTGATATGTCATCTATGTTGTATTCTGAATAAAATATTGAAATTTGAAACTTCCACATCATTGCATTCTGTTTTTATTCACAATTTGTACAGTGTCCAAACTTTTTTGGAATCGGGTTTGTAATAATAATAATAATAATAATAATATAGCGCATGAGTCATGCAGAGTACTTTTATGTTGCCTTTTATTATTATGTTGTTTTGGTCCATTTTTGGAGATGGACAGCCCCTGGTTACTGTTTGCAATTGTTGTACATCAAAGTGCAGCATTAACATCTGCTAAACATCTCATATTGTATTCTACAGAAGAAAGAAAAAAACATACAGTTTGGAATGACATGAAGATGAGTAAATGATTTTTGGATGAGCTATTCAAGAACGATCCAACTATAAACTATCTAAATAACCATATACTGTATTAAACTCAACAACCTGTGAAAAACGGTTCTTAGAAGGTTCTTTGCTGAGCCTAAGATTGTGCCTTTATTTTCTAGAGCATAGAAATGCTACTCCTTGCTAGAATTGCATGGCAAGAGAAAAGCAATGGAACAGCTAGTTTCATGTTACAGCAGCAGAAGCATAGTTAATGTGCCTCCACCTTTCCTGGATCCGTGACAACTGAAGTCTCTCATAATACATCCTAAATCAATTGGAGAAAGGAGCAAGCAGACAGAAAGTCAGTAATGCTGTGATTGATGAGAGTGATGTGAATATTTGTAAGCTGATAAGCCTCTTTTTTTCTCTCTTTTCTGTCTCTCTCTCTTGCACGCATCAGAAGGGATACAACATTGAGCAGCAGAGTGTGAAAAACGGAAAACACCTGAATGGAGCGGGTAAGTCTACACTTATGTGTCCTCGAGAACAATGAAAGCTGGCCAACAGCCCTGCAGAGGAACAATGCAATGTTGCTACAGCTCCTTCTATCTTTGACCTTGTTTCTTGACACGTCACGGCTGGGTCAAAAAAACTTCCGAAGTTCCTGCCATGCTTCCTGACGTAAAATAATAATAAAGGCTTTTAAATGTGTCATGTGCTGCTGGCCTTGAAAACTTCTTCATTTGATCTAGGAGCAAAGACAAGAAAGAACCTGTTTTTAACAGATGTTAGGCATAATGCAAAGTTTAGTTGTTTGGCAAGAAACATTAAACTTGCACAATTAATATAGAATTACGATCAAGTAAATTTTTTTTATATAGCAATTTTCACAATACACATTGTTTCAAAGCAGCTTTACAGAAAATCATGATGTCAATGTTTATAATATCTTCCTGCCTTATACTGTAGTCACATTTAGCAGATTAGAGCTGGCCGATAATATTACATTTTGCAACGCAGTTGAGCTATATAGGCTAGTATATATTGACCTATGAGAGTAAACTATATGTATGCAAAACTTATATATACAAAGACCTGGGTGATAATATAGTTGCATAATCATGCAATTTAAGATATGTTATATTTTTATTTATATATTTATATTATTTATATATTTATATTTTTGTGACGATATAAAAAATCACACTGCCGAGATTTGCTATATAGTGCTATATAGTCTATATATATGCAGATAAGGATGTACTATCTATATAACATTTAATACATTTACGTTTTTCGACATGATAACAATCAAGCAGTTGAGACTTGCTATGTGAAAGCAAGTGAAAATGTTCTTATCCTTCTATCAGTTACATACCACTTAACATGAGTGTACTGTATGTATGCAGGTAAGGTTGGACATACTTATAGCAGTTGTATAATTTGTTATTAATTATTAATTTGTTAAATAATCAGATCAAGGTGTCCTTATATCTGATATGTATCTTATATCTGAATATATATCTTATATCTGAACTACTTCAAACATCTCATCCAAACAGAATTTAGAGTCAAAACTACATTAACTGTTTCTATAATATTAGTTTTAAGTCTTTTATCTTTAATAAAAAATAAATAAATAAAATCAGGGACCATCAATCGCAAAATAGAAATTGTGATTGCTTTAAATTTTGGTTTGCACCAATAACACATTGTTATTTAATAGCCTATATAAAATAGATTTTTTTTTTTCTGACAAAAACAACTATATTGTTATATACTGTTACAATATGAATTTCCTCATAACATGGTATACATTTTTGTTACTATCATCCAACCCTAACATATTCATATAGTTTTAATATTTAATTTTTTTTCTTATATAACTAACAAATCTCCCACAGAAGCCCTATTTCCAGTGGGGAAAAAAAAAATCATTCCATGGATTATCAAGTTAAGATGACCCTGACCTGATAGTCCATATCCAGAGATGTTGTTTCATGTAATCTTGAATGTAAACATGAACATTGCGTGCTCGTAAGATGATGCACTCTGTATGTGTATTTATTTTAAATTGCCCAGTATGAGTTTGTGAAGGATGAAAGCTTCTTGGTAGACTAATGGTTAATGTGAGATTTAGCAGAAGAGGGAGAGAGGGAGAGATTAAGCGCTCCACTAATCCTATCAGACTCCTGAGAAAGAGTGTGTGTGTGAAAAATAAAGTTGGGAGGAGCAGGAGGGGCGTAGCTTTGATGCCCAGTGGTCACATGACTGTTTACACTGTGAGAGAGGAGGCATGTGTGTGAAGAACAGCAGAAACTCAGGAGAAACGGCCCTCACATAAACATGTAGGATATCTCACACACACATACACGCGCACACACAGACAACAGCAGGATGGACCAGAGAGTTGGACACAGTTTGTATCCCCCTGAAGGCCAGCCCAGCAGACCCAGAGATGTGCTTGTTAAGTCAGGTAAGACAGATACAGACTGCGGCTGAGATTACAGGATGCTGAACTGATGATGCATATTGTGCAGTAAAACTTTACCAGGGGTCTGTATTTGAATACCAAGGATAGGAACATGTGTCACTCTTATCATAAAAGGAATTTATAGAGTTGTAGTATTCATTGAGTTTCAAAGTATTATTACTATGTAACAACTCAGTTACAATGTAGTAATTACAGATAAATAACTGTTTTATATTTAGTATCAAGATACATTCACACTGTTGCATTTTTTTTGCACATGCAAAAAAATGTTATGATCTCTACCTGCTTTAAACCATAGATTCCTGTTTTCAGGGTTAAATGTATAAAGTTTTTGAGAACAAGTAGTAGTATATGAAAGAAAAACTAAGAAGGCAAAAGAATGACATAAAAGTCACTTAAAGAAATCAGTTCGCTGAGAAACAGGGAGCCATGCTTTCTCTGGGCATAGTGCCCAACTTGTTCCTCATGGCGTTTTGTTGCACAGTGAGGCAACAGACTTCAAAAACCATTTGACATTTTCTGCATGTATTTTTGTCAGCTGGAGGTAAGCATCTGGAAATTTTTAGGTGTCAGTAACATAGGCTAAATCAATATCCCTGCATCTTAGTGACAAGAAGGATCATCTTTCACAATTTTGTTGTTGTAATGTTTTACCAGCAGTATCTTGCTTTATGTTTGTTTTAGCCGAAAAGCGCAAGGTCCACAATGTTCTTCTGCCTGACCATGATCGACACCAATAAACCCTGCTTTGTGTATTTGAACAGTTATCTTAAATCATCCATCTCAGAATGCCCAGCTTTTAAACAAACACGCCTTTCACCAACATATCTTGGAAGTCTATTAAGCAATTTCTATGTGAATTAAACCTTAAAGGGTTAGTCACCCAAAAAAGAATATGTCATCTTTTACTCAGCATCATGTTGTGCCAAACCTGTATGACTTTCTGGTAACACTTTATTTTAAGGTGACACTTGTACATGTACTTACTCTAGTAATTGCAGTAAATTATCCCTAACTACAAGTAACTAAACCAAAACCAAACTCATGCAGTTAATTAATATCACTCAGTAATTATTTGAGTAAGTACAATGTAACAAAGTCACCTTAAAATTAAGTTTTACCGACTTTCTTTCTTGTGTAAAACACAAAAGAAGATATTTATGGAGGTCAGTGCTGCCCAAAACATCAATGCACCCCAATGACTTTCATTCCAAAATTCCACATTTTTCAAAATATCTTTTTCTGTGTTTTCTTCAGAATAAAGACACGCATGCTGGTTTGGAACTAAAAATTTTGAGTGAACTATCCCTTTAAGTCTGTCTCTTCTTTTGTTCTCTTATTATTCTATTATATTCTATTATATAAAAATAGCTTAGGAAAAAGAGAATGATCCAAGTTATACAATCTAAAGATAAAGCAAAAAAAGATTTGTTAAGCTGCATGTTCATCATAAAAACTGTTCTTATTTAATCTTCTAGTCTAGATGTAGGTGCTTGAAATAGGTTATATTGTGTTATTGTCCATAGAGACTGCTGCGTTGTTTCTTGCTGGGCACCTTTATAATGCTAATTCCCTGTCTGAGAGCTGTGCCTAAATTTTATGGCTTGCCAAGGACCAGTATTCAGCGGGGATTATGGGAAATAGCACCACATTTCCCACACACACAAACACACACACACCCATGGGAGAATGGGATCCCAGGGCATCCTCTCAGAATGCTGATGTCGCCATGACAACTGTCAGCATTCTATTTGTATACAATCCAATGTGGGAACAAACTTCTTATGTAACAGAGGGGGTTTTTAGTTGTTGTTGTTGTTGTTGTTTCAAAAATGGTCTTTTTAATGCTGAATTCCTGGTGATCAACAAGACAATATGTATATGCAGAGGAATCTAAACTGTGATAACATAGTATTGCCTTAACTATTAGTTAATTAATTTGTTTGTTTGTTTGTTTATTAATTCATTCAGCCTATTTTAAACATTAAAAATAAGTTTCAATTAATACAAAATGAATTTGGATACTTAAGGCGCATTTAAAAATTTTGATCTGAAAGAATGGAAGTTTGTTCTTTTAAATTATAATATGATCCCAATTCTGTTTAAAATATTAGTGGAAAATGTTCATAGTTAATATGATGAAATATACGGTTGTTACTCTGCTAGGAGACCTGTGTGATTCTGAGGGGAAATACTCAAAATAATTAACAAAATAAATATCAACGAAAAGTGGAGTTCTTAGAGCATCACTTCATATGCTGTTTTGTAATCTAAAGAAATGAAATTGCTATATTTTAAGTGTGACTTAAGTGTCCAAATACTTTTTAGGACCATTGTATTTCAAAGTGCCATGGTAATACCATCTGTTACCATCTACTGAAGCATTTCTTGAACGGGTTAGCATATTAGCACGCTTTTAATTATAGTAGGCCATACTGAAATCACTTTCGGTTATGCTGGGAATATAAGGAAACACCTGCTGTAGACACACAAAATCGAATTAACCCCACGATGTATCATCTGCAATTCTTGGAAATAGACTCAGATCTGATCAGCAGAAGCCCATGACTTTCCTGTCTGTGTGACTCCTGGGTTTGCGGAGGATGTTGATAAATACATTATGCCCATAATAGAGGGATATTCACTTTCAGAGCAGACACAGTCCACCCTCTGCTGCTCTTCACCATGTTACCGATCCCTAATCAATGAGATCAAGGACAGGCTTCCAGAGCCCCAGATTATGTAGCAGTACAAAACATATTGTAGCGCTTGTGTATGTGTATATGTGTATGTGTAAGTACTTTTATCCCACACTGAACTCTGTCTGGAAGCTCTAAATAAATACACAGAAGTCTTTTGTATTTCATAACCATGATGCAACATTCACCCTGCACATAACATTGATCTTATGCTCACACAGTTTACTCAGTTAACAGCAAACAGATATTGCAGCACATTCATAGCTACATAAGCCCACACAGCAAAATCCCCAGAGTTAAATCAACTCTGTTCAGATTACATATGGTCCCTCTCTATATAGTGTTAAAGTAACACTGAAGCAGAGTTAAAGTTAAGGAGATAATTAAGTGATGATTGAGCGTTAGTGATGAACACCTAATGTTAACAAGCAGAATCACGAAAAGAAACACAAAAACTACAACTGAATTCCAGCAACAGCCTTAGATGAAATAAAATGAAGATAAAAGGCATAAAATCTCTCAAGATCTGATAAAACAACTCCACAAACAGCATATTATCTCATTAACTTTAACTCTGCTTCAGTGTTATTTTAACTCGATGTAGAGAGGGACCATATGTACTCGGAGCAGAGTTGATTTAACTCTGGGGTTTTTGCTGTGCACATACTGTGTAGACTCTCTGACTCCCTTGTGCTAACACACTCTCTGTCCAACCAGTGATTCTGGATTCATAATCCTTACAAACATGAAATATCTCTTTTAATGGATTAACAGCATTTTGTATAACCCAAAAAGGTCATATCAGTGATATTAGTCCAATGGACTGTGAGAGATTTACTTTTAGCTTTATTTTCCTGATGCATATGACATTTTCATGATTGTGGAAATTGTTTCTAGGGGAAAAGAAAATAACAATTTTGAGTACAGTTGTCAACTATGCAAAATTTAAAACTACTGTATATCTAAAATGAGATTTTTACATTTTCTGAAAGAAAATGTGGTATTTATATTATACGTATCAAATGCACTGCCACGATGGATTGTTGGTTACATGCTGAGCAGCATGTTGCTAGGTGGTTGCTGAGGTCTTCCGGATGGTTGCTGCTGTTGGTGGTTGCTAGTCAAAAGAACCCACCACCAAGTCTCTATGATATTCTGATGTAATACTCTAGGTATTTTCTTGCCTTAATCATCAACCTGGTGACAAATATCACCATAAATCCAATCACACCTCTTCACAACAAGCATTTGAGGTATATCATTCATATCTGCAGCACGAAGTGCGGGCCAAAGTATAGTACTTGAATGGTTGTATTCCCTTACCCTTACAAAGTATGAGCAATAATACTGTAATAGGGCACCCAGGTGAAAAATAAGTACATTTCTATAATGTCAAGTCACTTGTGACTAAAGTGCTCTATTTTCGTGTACTTAATGTACTAAAAATTCTTCTTTAGTACTAATTAAGATAATCTTAAGAACATCTAAGTGTGCTCAACTGTGCTATTTTGAGACACCATGAAATATGAACTAAAATGTGCTTTTAATATACTATCTCTGTATTTAAAAAATGTGTTTAGTTACCACTTATAGTACATTTGAACCCAGAGTGTACTACAAATGGTAACTAAAAACATTTTTTTAAATACAGAGATAGTATATTAAAAGCACATTTTAGTTCATATTTCATGGTGTCTCAAAATAGCACAGTTGAGCACACTTAGATGTTCTTAAGATTATCTTAAAGGTACAATTTGTGATATTTTTTCCGCTAGAGGTCGCTACAAGCCTATTCAAAACAAAGGCGTAGTTTGATGACGCCAAGTTACAGAGCGGAAACTTGGGACATGTGGTCTCCATCTCAATGGATGGTGCAAAAGCATAGGGATTGGAGTCTGGAAGAACTAGGAGCTGGAGCGATTGATCAACACACGCATCACGAGCAGCGGGACTTTTATTATGACACAGTCGCCGGCGCCGCTTCCGCTTTTCCGGTCATGAGTTTACGGGAGCTGTCCTTGTCGACAGAACCAGCGGCAGATGGTAAACAGTAATTATGTTCCATAAATAAGTTACACAATCTACCATAAAACGTGCAAGAAGTAAATAAGGAACTGCTTGAAGCGAGCTAGTGGTTTGCTGGACGCTAGACACTACTTCCGCATTTGTCCACGGCACTGTTGTCATGTGGTTTCTACGTCAGTAAAGGCGGTAACAAAGGTAACTGACGTCATTGACAGGCGACTGCACTGCCCCGTGTCACTGTTAAGAAAGGGAATTTTCTCATGATTTACAAGTAGTTGAAAACATTAGAGATATTGTTAGTAATCAGCTGGACAAAATATATAACACTAGCCTAGTGGTTTTTGGATATTTTACTGCAAAAATTTTACATATTGTACCTTTAATTAGTACTAAAGAAGAATTTTTAGTATATAAAGTACAAAATTAGTGCAAGAAAAAAGAGTACTTTAAGTACATTATAGAAATGTACTTTTTTCACTGCAGAATTAACTGAGAATATAAGAAAAAAATGGATTTAGCAAATTAAATACTTAGAATATAGGTTTTAAAAAAGGAAAAAGGTTTTATTTACATGTTTGAACGGAAAAAAAAAAAAAAAACTTGGTTGTAAACTTGCTAACCTCTGATACCAAACCCTGTGCCACGAATACTTTCACATGCATGAATTCCCTTCATCATCTTACCTGTCATCATCAACATCATTTCATCCCTGTCCTCTTCTTGTGCACTCTGATTGAGGAGTGCTAAGAATTGAGCTCAGCTTTTTTAATATTGAATGGTGGAGACTGTCTCTGGTTCCTCCTCCAGGCAGAGCATTGTTCGGAGCAAGCTTCAATGCATATGACACCTGATCTGCTGTCACTTTAGCATGGATCACTGCACTTTTAATCTGTCCTATCATGAGAGGAGTGTCTCTACCCATGATGCAGTTGGGCTGGCTTGCATTATGGATCTGGATGCACATTTGTCCTTTTGTGGTGATGAATTACAAGCTTGTCTGAACCAGTACTATTTAATATCACAAGAAACTCACTTGCATTTTGGCAACTTTTCACAAAAATATTGTACCACATAATATTTCACAACAAAATCAAATACATATTTATATAAATTCTAGGGAAACAAGAAAACAAGTGCAAAAATGTTTTACAAAAAAAATTAAAAATAGTTAAAGTGAATTATCTTAGGGGTCAGAGGTAGTCAAGATAATTCACATCAGTGCTCCGTCTGTGTGTGATGGTTTGTTAAGAGGTCTGTGGTCTCCAAATAGACTCAGCAGAAGGAAATGAAGGAAAGGAATTTTCTCCCAAACCCAGAGGAAAGTAAACACCTGCTACTTTCAGGAAACCTGCTTCAGCTTACATGGAATCATTTAAACTGGAGCAGAGACAAGCTGTTTGTAGTGGTGTATGTAAATGCTGGCTCTCTGGTTGTTTATGCTGCACCATCCCACTTACTGCTGTTTATGTTATTCTTTTTCTCTAGCTTTCTGCACCCAGTAAAAAGAAGTCAGGAAGGAAAAAAGTTATTTCCTTTCAACAAAACCCTTCCTCTCACATTGTTTTCTCTCTGTCCTCAGCCTCAGCATATGCCGATATTCAATGGGAACAGCCTCATCAGCCGAGAAACCCGGACAGGGATCCATTTGGTTACCCTCATCGCGAGATCCCCCCGTTGGCCAGTTACGCTCCTCAACCTGATTACATGACAGGAGATGATGATCTCATCAAGCCCAAAAAGCTGATTAATCCAGTGAAAGCCTCTAAAAGCCACCAGGAGCTTCATCGGGAGTTGCTTATGAACCAAAAACGGTATGAGATACACAAGTGTACAGTACATACACACTCTAGCATGGATGACAAATCCTGTGCAAATTGTCCAGGATGGCTTCTGTGATCATACTTTGCAATCTGATAATAAGCCAAAAATGGACTGATTGGCTTTTTCCTGATGTGCACATTCCTGTGAAAATAGCATACTTTAAGTCCCTTTGGGTCAAATAATCTGCTAAATTGCAAGTAATACTCATTACATTCAGAGTGAGGAAGCATCTTCTGTGGGTAGGTGATGTAGAGCAGAGCGGAGCACAACCTAACACTTTTTTGGCTTTCTCGGTTTAAATCAAACTTGGGGTTTAGAGTATCAAGAGAGGAAAAGAGAGAGAAAAAAAATCTTGGTTTAGTTCCCCGACCACACTGTGACTCTGCGTTCAACAGTGCTCTCTTCCACTCTCATTACCCACAACTGAGCAAGGGACCTAACCCTCAATCACTCCCCGGGTGCCGTAGCAAAAAATGCCTGCCCACTGCTCAGGTGTGTACTCACTGCTGTGTGTGTGTGCACTTGGATAGGTGAAATGCAGAGCAAAACTTCAGAGTATTCATACTTGGCTATACAGTAGGTGGCCATCCAAAAGGGTGTTTCTACCGCCGCACGTGCCGCCGCGTCTCAAAGTGCATTTGCAGATTTTGACCGCTGAGTGGCGCTTTAACCACATGTTATCCAACAAATGCATCAAAGCACATTTATCTTTATGCAAAATGTCAATTTTCTCACATATTAAGCCTATATTTATCACAAATACATTTTTTATTTATATTTTAAACTCCTTTAATAAAACAGCATGGATTTTTGACACGCACTTTCTTTGTTATTCGTTACCTGTCCTTTATTTGACAGATAATTAGGAAAATGTAGCCTATCTGTTTGGACACTGATTAAGAAATTGTTGCATGTTTCATGAATTATATCCTTTATTTTAGTAAAACGTGAGTCACTGAATAATTTCGCTCCCATTATTAAGGCACGATTTAGCTAAATCATTGAAACTAAAAAGAATGGACGGATTAATAAAACGTCATAAAAAACTGCAACTCCTGCAGCCGCATTTAAATGCAGGAGTGTATTCTATTCCTCAAAATATCAAATATCAAATTCAGAAACAACACATTCCAACGGATCTGTTGGGTAGATTACTTATGAATTGTAATCAGTTACTTATTACAAATTTCATGACATAAGTAATATAATCTCTTAGATTGCAAATTGTAGTAATGTAATCTGTGTAGTAAAGTAATCATTTAAATTACTTTTGTGCTAACCCTATTTGATGTCACACATATCGTAGGATAATCTTGTACTATTTTGACAGATACAAAGAAAAATATATATTCCAAAAAATATTTATTAAAAATATTCACCAACAAGAGCCTCAACAGATTCTTTTTAAAGTGCAATGTATGATACTTCAAAATACTAACACTAATGTACCTGTTAGTGTTTGCTGATAGTAACACTGAATAAAATAAAATCACATCTTATGATTTTAAAACATATTTACTTAAAATTAAGCACATTTAGAAAACAGCAACATTACAAAACCAAATATTCTTGTTGTTGCTGATTTCCGTGCACGATTCCACACCCTTCCCCCTCACGCCCGGAAAAAACTCAAAGAATCACGAACATATACAAGCGGCAGGTTTATTATGAAAAAAAAAAAAAACTTTAAAAAAATGAAAAATTAGGAGAATCAATGAATTGTGAACAACTTACTGCCATTGTATAAATATTTAATCATGTAATCCATAAAAAAGTAACTGTAGTCTGATTATAAGTATTTTAAAAAGAAGTTTACTCTAATTACAAGTACTTGAGTTTTGGAATCTGATTACGTAATCCAGATTACATTTAACCCATTACTACGCAGCTCTGGTCACATCACTTCGGCAAATGGCGCCAATTTCTGCATCCTCTCATGGATGGCATCTGCCCCTCCTTAAAAAGCTTCCATTCCAGGTCCCACATCCAGGAGCTCCAGAAGGATAAAAGGAAGAATGACGACAGTGAAGGATGAGAGGGGAACGGGCCTGGACTTTCTGTTGTTGTTTTTGTTTATATGCGGCAGCCCCTCATGGACGACTGCCATATATAAACGAAAACAAAACAACAACATAAAGTCCAGGCCTGATCCTATCCTTCACTGTCGTCATTCCTCCTTTTATCCTTCCAGAGCTCCTACGAGACTCGAGACTGGCATGGCACTCATGGCAAAGTCACGTGATTTCAGTAAACGAGGCTTCGTTATTGCATAAGTGTTTCGAAACATTTGGTTCACGTGACTTTGGCAGTTTGATACGCGCTCCGAAGCACTGATTTGAAACATAAGGTTCGTAAAGCTTCGTGAAGCAGTGTTTTGAAATCGTTCATCGCTAGATATTGTTGAATAAAGTCGTTATTTAGTTTTTTTGGGCACAAAAAAAAAGATTAATGACAGAATTTTCATTTTTGGGTGAACTAATATTTTAAGGTTTAAGTTTAGAGATACCATAGGGTTTGGGCAACAATTGTATCAACCTTATTTTTCCTCCAATTTTAAGATTTTGCAATTAAAGTGTTCACCAAAAAATGAAAATTCTGTCATCATTTACTCACCCTCATGTCATTCCAAACTTGTAAGAATTTCTTTAATCTTCGTAACACAAATGAAGATATTTTTAATGAAATCTAAGAGATTTCTGTCCCTCCACTGACAGTCCATGCAACTATGACTTTGATGCTTCAAAAAGTTTATAAAGGGATCCATGAGTGGTTTGGTCCAAATTTTCTGAGACACGATCGCTTTATATCATGAACAGATTTAATTTAGGCTTTTATTCACATATAAACCTTGATCAGCAAACAGAAACTCAGTCATACTTGCTTGAGGCATGAGAACAAACCTGACTGGTTCTTGCTGAAGCTCAAACATGCTGTGTAACACACGAGAATGAACCTCAGTGGTTCTCGCACGTCAAGCGAACATGTTTGAGCTTCCGTTTACCATAACTGATGTGTGAATTGATGAATGTTTATATGTGAATAAGAGCCTTATTTGGACTCTTATTCACGGTTTATTTGGACTAAACCGCTCAATTCATACACTCTAAAAAATGCTGGGTTAAAAACAACCCAAGTTGGGTTGAAAATGGAAAAATGCAGCAATTTGGTTGTTTTAACCCAGTGGTTGGGTTAAATGTTTGCCCAACGTGCTGGGTAGTTTTATTTAACTCAACTGTTGTATAAAAATTACTGAATTGCTTGCTTAAAATGAACCCAGAATATGCTGGAAATTAACATTTATTAATATGTTTAATAAATGAGCATTTATTAATAAGATAATGAATAATAAACAATAAACATTTATTAAATTGCTTATTAATAAATGTACACCTTTTGATTATTATTGTTGCCTCTAGTAATTATGTGTCTGATTTTTAATTTCTCACCTATTTTGGATTCATTTTAAGCCAGCCATATAGTCATTTTTAATCAGTAGTTGGGTTAAATAAAACTACCCAGCAGGTTGGGCAAACATTTAACCCAACCACTGGGTTAAAACAACCCAATTGCTGGGTTTGTCCATTTTCAACCCAACTTGGGTTGTTTTTAACCAAACATTTTTTAGAGTGTATGGATTAGTTTTACAATCTCTTTATGAACTGTTTGAAGCTTCAAAGTGGTAGTTGTGTAGCTGTCAATGGACATACAGAAATCTTTTCGATTTAATTAAAAATATCTTCATTTGTGTTCCGAAGATGAATGAAAGTCTTATGGGTTTGAAATGGCACAAAGGTGAGTAAATGATGACAGAATAATCATTTTTGGGGGAAATAACAGTTTAAGGATATGCTTAGGACTGTGTGTGTGGTCAATGATGGTCAACAGTTGGCTATTTACTTTCTTAGTACATCTGGGCAGGTTTTGGTTGATATTTTGCACATTTTAGTTATTTTGAACATTTTTGTTATTTTGAACAACCCTTACTAAATAATTTGACTAAATGTCTTTAAAAAACTGATTTGGAGCATATGACTTAATAATTTCATTACTTTTAACTTCTAACATACAATTGTGCATCTAAAAAGTACTGTAAGTACCAAATTCTCCAAGTACTGAATCAGAAGGCGTTCAGTTTGGTTTTTTTCTCAGATTCCATGCTGTCTGAGCTAGCACTTTGATTAGCATTGCTCAGTTGCTTGGTAGCAGCACACTACAATGCCACCCCCCACTTCAGTAATACCAGTAAATGTGGTAAAGGTGAACATACTCTCTCTGTCTGAGCAGAGGGGTCTAAAGCCCTCAGGACTGGGCAACAGAGCCCCTTTATCCTTCCCTCTCTTTCAATTCCTCTCTTTCCTAGACACTTTAGAAGGTTTAAGATTTAAAAAATGCAAGGCTCAACCAATTAGAGATATAATGTTCACATCCCACGCAGGTCTGCATTGTGTTTTCACACAAGGAATATGAGCACTTATCTAAAGTGGCCAACAATATAGCTTTGCTGTTTATGCCCCAGATCCTGTGACACAGCAAACCCAAGAACTTAGAGTGCTCATGAGTGCGTTGTCATCAGTGTTGGAGAGTAATTTACTAAAGGCTGGTTCACACTGTGCAATTTTGGCCACGATTTGGTCGTCTGAGACAAATTTGGAGAATCCTTAAAGATTCCTGTAATCCTAGGCTAAAATCTGTAGTCTTTGATCGCTAGTTTGACGTTCACCGACAGCCGATTAATGAACGTTGCGATCAAATATTTACCTCAGACGAAATTCTGGCAATGTCAGGAAATTTGGCACAGAGTCCTGCAGTGTGACTTCTCCTGCGACAAACGTCAAATTGTCTTCATTTTTCAAGACAAGCCATGATCAAAATTAACTAAAATTTTTCTTATTTCCATTGCATTAGCAAAATAGGCTTCCTGTATTTATCAGGAAGTGAAGATGAATATAAAGTTTTCCAGCAAATCCATTTTATCTCTTGACCAAAATCACCTGAATGCCTGCCATGTCATAGTTAAATATCATAGGACCTTTCCAGGTAGGCTTAAATGTGCTAAGCAGGATTCAGCCTGGTCATTTCATGGATGGGAGACCTCTTAGCAAAGGAGATATTTTGGCCTGGTTTCACAGACCGGGCTTAGATTAAGCCAGGAGTAGGCCATTTAAGTAGCTTTTATAAAAATGCCTTAGCAAAAAAAGTATTACTGTTACATTTTAGCCTGTGTTGTGGACATTTTAAATTTTCATATGCTTTTTACCTATATTCGTGTGAAATATGATGCTTATGGAACATGATATGATGTTGGCTTAAGTGGTAATGTTTAACATAGTGTTAACATAGATGTTGGAAATAGAAAGAGCAAGATATGGTATGGGGAAATGCAAGATGTATGTTTAAAACATGTCTGTGCTAACAATGTGTGGAAAGTTACAGCCACTAAGGGATGTTCCAAATATGGTAAAAGGACAGAGGCTTCGGCCTTGGAGGTTAGAAATATAAAAGTGAGGGGAAGCTTTCGTTCTTGGTCTTACACTCTGCAGCTACTTGTGTTTCTGTATGACCTGTCTGACCTTTCTTGCAAGAAATAAAAGCTTTAAAGACAATTGGACGTGTTTGTCTCTTATGCAGTAGAGTCGGAGTTGATTTTTGCCACAACACCTGGGACTAGGCTTCAGCCCTCTCTGTGAAACCAGGGCAAATATTGTAAAAATGCTATGTCCTTTGTCTTAATCCAGGACCCTGTCAATGTATAGGTTGTTTCTCGATCTTCTTCCTGGAAAAATTTGCCCACTAGGCATCTCTATTATCATGGCTTAATCATTTCCATGTACATAGATCAGCTAAATCACAGTGTTCCAGTCCCAAACAGCAAGCCCTCATGGTCTTCCTCTATACTTTTGTTAAAGCTGCTTTGACTGTGGAGTTTGCATGCGAAGCTCGGCAGTGAGGGCGGATAGCAACTGCAAAGGGGCCACTCGTGAGCATCCTTCTGAAACCTAGAATGATAAACGGGGTGTTTCTGGGCTTTTCAGTTCGGTTTCTGGAGGGCCATGACCTGCAGAGTTGAATCCTAAAACAAACACACCTGACTGTAATAATCGTAATCCTAAAGACCTTGATTAGCTGGTTCTGATGTGTTTATTTAAGAATTTAAAAACCCTGTCCTACGGTCTTGTGGACTTAACACACATGCTGCAGCCATTGTAAGTCTGCAAAGATGCAAGGGCACATGAAATGTGCCATTTGGGACAGGGCCTCTGTCTCATCTTCACTGATGGTTGGTGGGAGTCTTGCTCAAGAACAGGAAAATGGCAATCAAACAATGAAGCAAACTTCATCAAAATGCTGTAAAGCAGCTCTGCAGAATACAATAGTGTCATTATTCAGCTCAATTCAATGTTGATTCAATTCAATTCAGTAACAGTGTCAAATTTTTTCAATTATGAAATAAAGTTGATTCAGCTGTAAAGCAGAAGTGTCATCTTCCAGGGGTGTCTTTCCCGTACAATGATGTAACTCACTTCTTAAATACGATAGCATTGTGCATCATTGAAGAAATCAACTAGCTAGTCATGACTGTTTCCAGAGACTGTACTGTCGCAAATTTGTCATTCAACCACATTTGTTAATGATGTCACAAAGGTGTTGGAATAATAACTTCTTAGTAATGCGTTTTGACATGTTTCCCCTTCCAGATTATTTACTATGAATTACAGACATAACATTGAGTATTAACTGAGTACTAATTCTCTTTTTTCTCAGTTATTTTGCTTTATTTCCATATTCAAACATATGCTCCTTCTTGCACATGCACACTCTTCACAAACGGCACTTTATATCTCTTGACAAACTGAAAGACGTATATGAAATTTGTATATATTCTAAATAAAAGATATAGATTTTACTGAATGTCAGTTTGCTTATTTTGCTCAAGATAAGAATTTATTAGGTCCACATGTCATGCAAACAATAAACTATGCTTCTACACTCTAAAAAATGCTGGGTTAAAAACAACCCAAGTTGGGTTGAAAATGGACAAACCCAGCGGTTGGGTTAAATGTTTACCCAACCTGCTGGGTAGTTTTATTTAAACCAACTATTATTTAAAAATTGCTATATGGCTAGCTTAAAATGAACCCAAAATAGTTGGGAAATTAAAAACCAGATGCAAATAGAGACAACAATAATAGACAAAAGGTGAAGCTTTAATATTTTATTAATATAAATTTAATAGTTTATTAATATAAATTTATTAAAAAGCAATTTAATAAATGTTTATTGTTTAATAATTATTCATTGAGCATTAATAAATGTTCATTTCCAACATACTTACAGTAATTTTTAAACAATAGTTGAGTTAAATAAAACTACCCAGCAGGTTGGGCAAACATTTAAGTTGGGTTGAAAATGGACAAACCCAGCAATTGGGTTGTTTTAACCCAGCATTTTTTAAAGAGTATAACCACTGGTCGAGAGCTGTAGTTTCAACCACACAACTTTGCAAAATTGTTTGCAAATGTTCTTTGGAACTATGGTTTCAGGAAACACTGACTTGTTGAACTATGCTGATAACGACAGAACGTTGACAGAACAGCGCTTTTGGGAAACGCACCCCTGCTCAGTTTTGCTCTCATCCAATAGTGTCAGTGTTCTGACATTGATAATGCAGTACATCTGAATATTAAGCATCTTTTAAACACCAAACAAAGGTGACAGTGGCAACCCAAACTCCATCAGGCGACAGAAATGGAGAAAGAAAAACCAGGTTAAGTCGGGGACCAGTTTGGCTCTGGCCATATGAATGAACACACTGTCATTTATGATTCCAAACCTCATCACAAGCCAGATTTTGGATAAGGAGGGGTATATCATCAAATTAGTTTAGCTACTTTCAATTATGAGTAACTTTGCAGGCTAAAGTTTTAAAATAGCTTCCCCAACACATGAATAATTGCCAGAGCTAAAATTCTCAGGAAGGTGGCCTTCTTTGGAGCAGGATTGGACACCCTTGACTCTGACAAACATGTAGTACCAGTACTAATGCAGCTATCTCATGTGCTAAGACTAATGGAGTTAAAAACAGCATGAATGGAGGGCCTCTTTATTAGAGGCTTTCATTACAGAGAAGAAATCGCTGTTTGTGTGGATACATTCGTTAGTGTGTGCACTCTACCACTATCAAACACTTTAAGCCACAGAGAGCTTACTGGCACAGTGCCGTGTCGGCCATTAAGCAAGTATCTTTTAGTTACTGTTGGCACTTTTGCCTCTTTGGTGCTGAGAGACCTGCAGAAGACAGTCAATCTGTAAAGGACTTTAAAAGAGAGAGATAGGGATGGAGATCTCACATCCACACAGATAACGGCGGGCATCAAAGGTGGCACAGTGCACGCAAGGGTGGCAGAGGAAATAGGTCACTTTCAGAACAGAGCCTCTTTTCTCAAGCCTTCTCTAGATAAGCTTTTTATGTGGCAGTGATGACACAGAGCTCTTTACGAAAAGTTAAACCAAACACTGAAAAAATCAGTCAGAAGAAGTGATGCTAAAAGAAGACACTAAAAGGGGAGAGACAAATTTGGCTCATATGTCACTGTTAGCCATGATAGGAAAAAAGACACCATCTATGGATCATTTCAGGAACAGGTCGATGCCAGTGATCCGAGCAAGGTTCAGCAAGTGACTATTCATAGCCGAGACCAGAATGTTATTATTATGAGGGCTTTCAGGAGCTGTCCGGGGGCCTGGTGTCTCTCTTGTTATCTTCATTAAATGTCCCTTGTGTTTATTTGTTGTTGTCTAGCTGTCTCTTCAGCTTGAAAGACACCATCTAAATTAACAGGGAGGCTAATTGGAACTCCCAAATCTGCTGAACTCCATACACACACATACACTCACTTCCTTTCCCTCCTCTCAGCACCCGTGGCACCACCTCCCTGCGGAGCGAACAAGCTCACACTTAATTTAATTATCAGTCTGTGTGTGTGTGTGTGTGTGTGCATGTGTCTATCCTGGCACTAAAGTTAATATTTATCACGTGTGTTAGCAGCGGCTTGGCACCTTGAGAAACTGTTGTGAGAGCTTAAGCAGCATTGGTCAGAATTAATGAAATATATATTCAGCCAAGCTGCACTTAGACAAACAAGCACACAATTCAGATGTCAGGTCCGTCAAAACGAGCCTATTATAAATGGGATTGGCCTTGACTATGACTAAGATGTAAAGTCACAACATCAGCGACATGAAGGGAAAGAACAGCAGGAAACTAATGGATATTCTGCCATCTTTTACAGTCAAACATCTCTACATATTTTCACAGCAGGCTACATTAGAACAGATTACCATATGTGAATAATAATTGTGTGTGTGTGTGTGTGCATTCACACCTTTTCTTTTTATTAAAAACAAACAAATAAGTTTTACAAAGCACACTAATCTGATTAAACATGACAACACTGCCACCTGCTGGATGACTTATGGACTGCAACAGCTAATAATGTGTTTTCCATTCAACTTTATTCTATTCTCTTCTCATTTTTGTTAGGGTTCAAGCACGTAGTGCTGAAACCCTATTGTAATTGTAAGGATTTTTACTATAATTTTTTTTCTGCCTTAAAACTGATCGGGCAGACCAAACCGTAAGGCCTTGACTAGAGACTTGAAGCTTTGTCAAATGGTAGTAGTCGCTACTCAGATACCCAGACTTGTCCAAATTGGCCAATAGGTGGTGCTACAGCGATCAAAAATGTGAAACTTCTCATGACTCCTAGACTGTTTGTCCCGGACTGTATCTGTCTTATATCATTGGAATCCTTGGGTCATGACAAACAAAATGTATATCTCCAATTTCATTTCTGCCATAAAAAAATTCTGCCATCTTAGATTTTGCCCAAAACCTACTTTTGCGTCCTATTTTTATTTATTTTATTTTTTTGCCCGATCAGAACCAAACCAGTTCGGAAATATTCTCTCGAGTCTGAATATCAATACTTATCAAAAAAAATAAATAAAAAAAAAAAGTTAAAATTTTGCTTCATGGACACTAAGGTGCACCAAAACGCTCAAAATGGGCAGGGCCACTTTTGCTAAAATGGCTATAACTGTTGAAATCCAAACTCGGTACACGTGTATGGGCTCAATCTTTGGTCACAATAAAAAAAAAAAATCATAAAGACTGAACACTAGGTGGCGTTATAACATGAAAAAAACATGAAAAGGGCTATAACCACCTGACTGTTAGTCCAATTGACTTGAAAATTGGTATGCAATGTCTTGGTCCAAGGTGCCCTGATAGTCTATGAGGACATTGGCGTATTTCAAAAAAACATGGCCGCCATCGGCCAACAACTTTGCCTCAAGATCCATTACTGTCAATCAAATCGTTCATTAAATATTCGCGATTATGTGAAAAACCTACTTTTGCGAACTAGTCTTAGGTTTTTCTCCTGATAAGAACCAAACTAGTGCAGTACAATTCTCTAGACTCTCCTGATCAATAATTATCAAAAAGTTGAGGGTTTGGCAACATATACCCAAAAGCCTATAAATCCTAAACGAAAACTCAGGACTTCACAAAAATAGGTGAGCGCATGCAGCATATGATTCTAATGAAGCATGCCAACTTTTATGGAGATCAGACCATATGTGGCGCTATAACTGTTAAAAAGCTTTTAAAAACATTTTTTTTTAAATTCCTATGGTAAACTGCCTATGTTGTCTGTATGGTCTTTTCCATCTATGATTGAGATGGTTAAAGGCTTGGTAAAGGCCTTAAAGCAACTGAACACTGATAATTGCTGCTTTTTCTATTCTGTTTTGAATTCTCAATTTTTTTTCTATTCTGCTATTCTATAGTTTGTTATTGTTTTTAACATGCTGTATTTGCATTGTGATACTTCTTTTATTTGCTTTTTATTTTCATTTGCTGTTTTCTATTCTATTCTATTCTATTCTATTCTTTGCTATTTGTCCAATCTTTGCTTTTTACATTCTACTGTTGTCTATTGTTTCTTCTGATTCTAAATTTAATTTCTATTCTAATTCTAATTTTTGTTTTATTCTTTTATTCTAATCTAATTTCTTCTGATTTCTATTGTATTCTATTTTTTTTTTCTTTTTTCAAATGTGCTCTATTCTATTCTATGAATTATTTTTCTTGTTAATTATTTTCCATTTTTCTTCTTCTCTTTTTATATACTACTCAGAGGTATTAGTGTGGAGAATAAGCCAGAACTGCAGCGTGTGTTGGAGCAAAGGAAGAGAGAGCAGATGATTAAACAGAGAAAGCAGGAGGAGGAAGCCAGGAGGAAAATATCTCCACTTGAACAGGAGCTTCTCAAGAGACAACAGAAACTAGAGGAGGTATAGAAACCATATGATCATACAGTATTTCATATGGACATGGACTAATGAGGGTCAATATCCTTTTTTAGCATTTTTTGTATATCAGAGTATTTTTGTATACCCTATTTAGCTGCAAACCACCAACCAAATATGAGCTGAATACCTGACATTTATCTGTTTATTCTTCTTATCTGTCTTTTGTGTGTGTGTGTGTGTGTGTGTGTGTGTGTGTGTGTGTACTTTAGCTGGAGAAGGAGCAAGCAAGACTGGAGGAGAGCAACTGCAGCGCCCCGGAGTTCATCAAAGTGAAGGAGAACCTGAGACGAACATCGTTTACAAGTTCTGGAGAGAAGGAGGTGTAGGGACACAGACTGAATCCATATGTGTGTATTTGTGCACAGCCAGTAACATAGAGACTTGCTGCAGCTCCTAAACACCACCCACTGAGCTTCTCTACTTCCTGTCTCACATCAACAACACCTTCACCGCTCTCTGTAGCAGGTTCAGAGAAGGCCGAGATAAGACCCAAAGAGCCTCTGCTACACCTTCACGTCACAAAGAGGTTGATGCTCAAGAGGTTTAAGGAGACTGCAGAGAGAAAGTGTGTTGTTTTTACTGCTCCAGATGGGACCCGATGGGTTAAAGTTTAACTGTCCAGGCTGCTTATGAGTTTGTTTGTGTGTATGCATGGATGGACAGCTGTGTTCTGGTTCTGTCACATTAGATGAAAAAGTAAAAACAAGGTACAAGGAGTAGTTTCAGAGTGAATAAACAGTCTGTTGCTCTCTAACCGAAAGGCAGAACATTTATAAGGCGACAACTAGACAAACCTATCAGTATTACAGACAAATTTTTGTTTATTGCTTAGCGAACCGCCAAATATTTGTTCATTGCCTAATTTTAAATATTGTCTCTTATACTTAACAATCAGCACTTGTCACTTTTAAATGAAAATATAACAACTACTATTATTTCCAGCCTTCATCACCTTTGATTTTAAGCTCAGAAAGAAAAGAAAAAAAAAACAGCAACCATTAAACATTGATCATTACTACATTGATGGCTAAAATGATGATGCACCATTACATGAAGTTAACAATTTAATTCGACACATCAAATGCACTTACTTGTGTAAAAAATAGAGAAGTTGTCTAGTTTGTGCTTATTCCAGTGCCTTTAAGTAATGCAACAGTATGGGCTGCCTGACTGTTAATGTGGTTCAATGTATGTTGCAGAGAATTTTGTTCATAGTCTTATCTTTATGAAATGTTGAAATGTTGGCTGTGTATCAGAAAAAGTGACGTTTCTTTCAACTTATTTGCTGCTTTGATTTATGATTGTTTAAACAAACATTTACAAATGAGAAATAGAGCATAAAGCACTAATGGCTGAAACCGTTTCAGAACTGAAAGGTATTTTTAAAGTGCTATATCATATGATTTATTTTGTTTTTTAATAAAATAAATCAACTGTTTTAGAATGTATGGGCTTTTGAAGCACAAAGTAAAATTGAAATAATATGTAATTGCTGCCTTGTCTAAAGCCATTGGAAAATACAACAATCAATTTGTTACTACAATTCAATGTTAATTTACTTATAAAAATATATATATATAAGAGTAGGCTACTTATTTTTTTTGTAGCTTTAGTCATGACCTTTTGATTGTAATAAACAGAGAACTTACACAATAAAGAAAAAAGTATACGTGCTTCATAAGAAAAAAAAAACGTCTCGGTTACAAAGGTAACCCTCGTTCCCTGAAGGAGGGAACGGAGACGTACGTCGGACAGACCGACGAATAGGAATCTCGCTAGAGAGGCCAATCTACTTCGAGTGTAACTAAACGAGCCAATGCACATTGGCATGCAATCATATGCATCAGCTGCTCGCCTCGCAGCGCGGGTATATAATGAGCAGCAGGTGCGTTGCATCTTCAGGTTTTCGCTGAGGAGCCGAACCGGATAGGCGGCAGCATCAGCGGGGTACAGCGACTGTGGCGACGGGACGTACGTCTCCGTTCCCTCCTTCAGGGAACGAGGGTTACCTTTGTAACCGAGACGTTCCCATTCAGTCGGTCACGTTCGACGTACGTCGGACAGACCGACGAATAGGAATCCCTACCAAAGCGCCACAGGAGCTGCCCCCTTCCAGCGCTCTGTTGCAAGCCACCTGAACCCCCTTGCCTGAGGATGGTGGGACAGGGCTAACACAGAGAGAGTCGATCACTGCTGTTCCCCAAAACCCATTCAGTGAGACTATTGGATAACGCTGGGAAAGCGTACCCTTCGCTGGGAAAGGAACGCTGCGGAAGCCACATCCTTCCCCGAAGGAGTTATGTGGAGAAGTACATATGGACTAACCCTGTAGGGCTGTGCTACATATGGAAGAGCTGGGGTGACTCCAACCCGATGAAGGGTAGGTTCTCCCAGAGGGAAAGACACGGGCTTCGTTTAGGAGCAACCGTCAGAACCAACCATATGGGATCCCCGTAGGGTCACACATATGGAACCCAGCCTAAACCCGGTTCTCAAGGATACAACGGAGTATAGGCCTGGCGCCAGACGCTCCGCCACGTCGGCTGCCGAAGGGATATCGGAGGACTCGACAGGGTCTGCCTTGTAGGGACTCTCTGGAGAAAAGAAGCGCATGTAGCGCAGCAAGCCGACACTAAGCCGGGGCCTCTCCGTGCCTCTGACCTGTGGCGAGAACATGGGAGGAGACCGGCTCGACACGAAGGCTATAGTATCTAGCGAACGTGTTAGGTGTCGCCCAGCCCGCAGCTCTACAAATGTCTGTCAGCGAGGCGCCACGAGCCAGCGCCCAGGAGGATGCGACACCTCTCGTGGAGTGAGCATGCAACCTGAGCGGGCAGGGCACACCCTGAGCTTGGTAAGCCAGGGCGATGGCATCCACTATCCAGTGGGCCATCCTCTGCTTGGAGACAGCCTTTCCCTTCTGCTGGCCTCCATAACAGACAAGAGCTGGTCTGAGGTCCTGAGGCTTTAGGTTCTGTCTATGTACAGTCGCAAAGCGCGGACTGGACAGAGTAAAGCCAGGGCTGGGTCTGCCTCCTCCGAGGGCAGCGCTTGCAGGCTCACCACCTGGTCCCTGAAGGGACTGGTAGGAACCTTGGGCACATAGCCAGGCCGGGGTCTTAGTACCACGTGGCTATCACCCGGCCCGAACTCCAGGCACGATTCGTCGACCGAAAATGACTGCAGGTCCCCTACCCTCTTGATGGAGGCCAATGCCACCAGCAGCAAAGTCTTCATAGACAGAATCTTTAAGTCTACTGACAGCAAAGGCTCAAAGGGAGCAATCTGAAGTGCTCTCAGCACCAGAGTGAGGTCCCAAGAGGGTATGGAGAGGGGACGAGAAGGATTTAACCGTCTCGCCCCCCTAAGGAACCTGATGACCAGGTCGTGCTGACCAACAGATTTGCCATCTAAGTGGTCGTGGTAAGCGGATATAGCAGCAGTATGGACTTTGAGGGTGGAGGGGGGGACAGCCTACGCTCCAACCCTACTGCAAGAAGGAAAGCACGACTCTGATCGAGCATCTTCGGGGGTCTTCCCGGCGAGAAGAGCACCACTCGACGAACAGGTTCCACTTTGGAGGCGTAAGCACGTCTCGTAGACCGTGCACATGCCGAAGTGATGGTGTTAAGTACCTCAGGGGGTAAGTCACCTAGAACCTCCGCATCCCGTCCAAGGGACCAGACATGGAGTTTCCAGAGGTCTGGACACGGGTGCCAAAGAGTGCCCCGTCTCTGAGAAAGAAGGTCTTTCCTCAGAGGGATGGGCCAGGGAGGGGCTGTCGCGAGGAGTGAGAGTTCTGGGAACCAGGTCCGGTTGGGCCAGTAAGGCGCAACTAACAAGACCTGCTCCTCGTCCTCCTGACTTTGCACAGGGTCTGTGCAAGTAGGCTCACTGGGGGAAACGCATATTTGCGCAGGCCCCGGGGCCAGCTGAGAGCCAGTGCATCTGTCCCGAGTGTCCCCTCGGTCAGAGAGTAAAACAACTGGCAGTGGGAGGTTTCTGGTGAGGCAAACAGGTCTACCTGAGCCTTTCCGAATTCTCTCCAGATCAGCTGAACCACCTGGGGTGGAGTCGCCACTCTCCTGGCAGCGCAGCTCGTGATAGCTCGTCGGCCACACGGTTGAGCACACCGGAGACATGAATGGCGCGAAGCGACCTCAGATGCTTCCGACTCCACAGGAGGAGATGGCGGGCGAGTTGTGACATGCGACGGGAGCGTAGACCACCTTGACGGTTGATGTACGCAACGGTCGCAGTGTTGTCCATACGGACCAGTACATGCTTGCCCTGAAGCAGGCCTTTGAGGCGGCTCAGAGCAAGGCGTACTGCCAGCAACTCGAGGCAATTGATGTGCCAATGCAGATGGGGTCCCGTCCAAACCCCTGAGACTGCATGCCCGTATTACGTGGCACCCCAGCCGGTGGCAGAAGCATCTGTGAACACCACACAGCATGCCGGGACACCTGTTCTAGGGGCACTCCTGCCCGAAGAAACAAGGGGTCCGACCACGGACTGAAGGTTCGGCGGCACTCCTGAGTGATTGGCACCCGGAATGTGCCGCGCTGCCACGCCCATCTCGGGACTCGGCCGTGAAGCCAGTGCTGAAGCGGTCTCATATGAAGCAGACCGAGCGGTGTTACAGCCGCAGCAGCCGCCATATGCCCCAGGAGCCTCTGAAAGAACTTCAGTGGGACCGCTGTCCTGCCATTGAATGTATTCAGGCAGTTCAACACTGACCGAGCACGTTCCTCTGTGAGGCGTGCTATCTGCTCGACCGAATCCAACTCCATACCGAGAAAAGAGATCCTCTGCACCGGGGCGAGTTTGCTCTTTTCCCAGTTGACCTGAAGCCCCAACTGGCTGAGGTGTCTGAGCACCAAATCCCTGTGTTTGCACAACTGATCCCGGGACTGTGCTAGAATGAGCCAGTCGTCGAGATAGTTGAGAATGCGAACACCCCGTTCTCTCATGGGAACAAGGGCTCCCTCCACGACTTTCGTGAAGACGCGGGGAGACAGGGCCAGCCCGAAGGGTAGGACTCTGTACTGATATGCTCAACCTTCGAACGCGAATCTCAGGAATGGCCTGTGTCGCGGAAGAATTGAAACATGGAAGTACGCGTCCTTCAGGTCAATCGCTGCAAACCAATCTCGGGGACGGATGCACTCGAAAATGCGTTTCTGCGTGAGCATTTTGAATGGTAGCTTGTGGAGGCTCCGATTCAAAACTCGCAGGTCCAAGATCGGTCGTAACCCGCCGCTTTTCCTGGGTACAATGAAGTAGGGGCTGTAGAACCCCGACCTCAAATCGGCTGGAGGGACCGGCTCTATCGCGTCCTTCGCCAGTAGGACTGCGATCTCCGCACGCAGGACAGGGGCATCGGCATCTTTCACTGTAGTGAAGAGGACGTCCCTGAACTTGGGGGGGGGAGCCGGGCGAACTGAATCGCAAAGCCGACCATGATGGTCCGAAGGAGCCAGCGAGACGGACTGGGGAGCGCTAACCCGGCTCGCAGAGACCGTACAAGCAGGACCAAAGGGACCACCGGTGTACCCGCAGCAGGGCAGCGAGGTGGAACACAGGGACGCGGCTCGGGGGCTCTCTTTGTGAGGCGGCCCGAAGCGGCGTCACAGTGTGCTAGGCAACACTTACCTGGCTCCACGGATGGACAGAGGGAGCAGTCGAGGCTTTGGCTGCCCGCTGCTCGCTGCTGTCCACTGGCGACAGAAGAGGGGGGATGAGAGTGGTGAGGTTTTTCTCCTCCCACTGCTCTCCAAACCCTCTTCAGACCTGGAAATGGAGGAACTGCTCTTTAAAATTTGGGTACCGCTGCCTCTTGGGTCAGTGGCGGAACAGAAACAAACCCAATAAAGGATTTACCACCTGGCCCTCCTCCAGGGGTGGAAGAGCAGCCCCACCCATCTCTGGGTCGCCCGTCTCAGGGGTGATTCTCACCAACCAGTTAAACAGCTGCAGAGACGGGAGGCGTCATCTCCCCGCAATGGATACAGCAGAGCCTGCTGGGCCGGAGTTTCTTGCAGGGGACGACACCCTTGGCGACGAGCAGACTGAGGGGCGGCCCAAGAGGAACTCAATGGTTTGTCATGGGAAGCTCCCTATCCGCTACTAACTGAGGAGAACCGCTGGGCTCAGTCCTCGACAGTGTCACCGAAAGGCCACCTCGTAAGATGGGAGCATTGAGAAAGCATTTAGCTTGACAACCTCTCACACCTCACAAGGTAAGCCAGGGGCACTTCTGGACCACGGAGGTGGACATCGTCTGGCTGAGGGCCTGCGCCGTGACTTTGATCACGGTTAGTCAACAAGCGCAGCTCAACCCCAGCACAGAACTACCCTCATGCAAAAAGAGTGCCTTGGCCTCACATGCAGGGTGGGTGTGGTCTGTGTACAGCCACCCCATCCAAGAGGGTAGTGAGAGAGGAAAAACTTATGCAGATTGGCACCTTTGGCATTCCATATTTATGGCACCAATATACCCCCATACTGCCAAGTTTTCCATGCACATCTGGAAGACCCAGGAAAGCATGGCTGTAAACTCTGAATCTGAGTCAGCATAAGCACACACCATTACAGTGGGCAGCGTCACCCTCATTTCCAGAGCATAACAGCACTCTCTCCGATGCTGCAATCGACGTCTGTCCCTCAGCTGGAGCTCTGAATGAAATGCTAGGTTCCCCTATGAAAAGGACCAGCAATCCAATCCAGAAACTGCACAGCTTGCAATGCGCTAGAGAGGGAGGGGCCCTAGGGGTTGGTTCCCCGAAGGAACCCCTCAACCTCATGTCACCCAAGCCATATCAGCAAAGTAGACCTCTTCTGGTGCACCAGAGAGGGCGCTACAATGGAGATTACGCAAGGGAACCGCGCATCTAGAGCGCCGAGCGAGCGCTGGGTTGCCATGACAACCCGCGCTGCAGCCCGGCAGCTCGACGGCACACGACACGCAGAGGAGCGAGAGGTTTGCTCTCGCTGATCTCCGCGGTCTCCCAGAGTGTCGGGCAGAGCCGCGGCTGTGCTTTTACACACAAGCGGCAGCTGGCCAACAACAGAGGGGACTCAAGCTTCCCGGAGAAAGAAGAGTCACGACCGGCGTGTCGACGTGATCATGTTCTCATATGAAAACATGAACACCCACGAACATCATTTCAGCACGCGCCCAGACATGCGAAACGGTGATCGTGGCCGTCAGTAAGGACAGGAACGATCGCATCCAGAAACACAAGTAGGATGTCGTCTTTAAAAAGACGCGAATCTACTTGTGTAAGCTCTTTCAGGGACTTTACTCTTTGAGAAGTGCTGAAGCACGCAGGGGAACGGCTACCGCAACACAGACAGGGATTGTGTGCAGCCTGTCATGTGCTTTCTCTCTCTTTGAAGGCGCTCACTCTTACCAGCCGTAAAAACGGCTTTTCAGCGCTCAAAAGCGCACCGTACCGGCCGTGAGAACAGCCTTCTGACGCTGTCAAACAGCTATTTGCTCAAAAACGGCAAACGAAACAGAAAAAGAGAGGACGTCGACCCGCTGCTGTGCTGTTCGCCCGCACTCGGAAAAAGAGAAGTTCAACCAAAAGCTTGACTCGTCTTCTAGCAGACACTCGCTTGCAGAGAACAGGAACAAACACCGTTCGGCTCCGAAGCGAAAAGCTGAAGATGCAACGCACCTGCTGCTCATTATATACCCGCGCTGCGAGGCGAGCAGCTGATGCATATGATTGCATGCCAATGTGCATTGGCTCGTTTAGTTACACTCGAAGTAGATTGGCCTCTCTAGCGAGATTCCTATTCGTCGGTCTGTCCGACGTACGTCGAACGTGACCGACTGAATGGGAACAGCTTTTTGCAAAACACACACTTGCAAAGAAAAAAATCTGAACCATCTACATGCACCGACACGTTAACAATAAGCTATCAAGTTCAGCTCTGTTCTATTTAGATAATGCCAACTCCGTGTCTGCAGGGCCAAGCATCCAGACTTCCCTGCTTGTGGAATTTCACAACACAAACCTCTAGTGAAACAGTAGAGAATAGTGTGTGTGTGTGTGTGTGTGTGTGTGTGTGTGTGTGTGTGTGTGTGTGTGTGTGTGTTGTGAATTTTAACTAGATGTTCTAAAAGTGAAGTGGCGTGATGCTACAGGAGGTCACAGGGCCCGGTTCAGGGTTATCATGCTCGGTTTCACATTAATGGGTCCTCGGAGGAGTTTTTTTTTCCACTGATGGAAATTCTCCATCTTGCCCTCCATCCAGCTTCTCGATAGCTTCTTAATTAGAGGGACAGGTAACACTATATCCCGAATCACAAGACCCTTTGTCCACAAAAACACGCTATCCGCCTCTAATCTGTTTAATCCCTAAGAATCTTCAGGATCCGATTTGTTGTGCTCTAGTAAACAAGGGCTAAATTGTTTGACGTGAGGCAGTTGTGAACCTGAACTGAACGATGGCACACCTGAACTACAGGCAATACAACAGCCTGAACATGAACACAGTGTTTTAGGGAGATGCTCCCTACCAGGCCAACACATGATGCATCTGCTATGAATCATTAATATAATTCATTTTAATTTTAAACCAAATTAATTATTGATCTATTGAATCAAACATGTAAACCACAAAAATGATAATCAATTGTGAAGCACATTCAGACATTACTTAGATTAAATGTAAAAAGGGGGAGAAAGAAGCTTGTTGTCACTCTTTGTACCCAAGAGAATATCTCAAAGTTTTATTTTTGAAGGATAGTTTATGTTTACACAAAACCTTAAAGTTGCACTACCGTTCAAAAGTTTGGGGTTGGTAAGATTTTTTAATGCTTTTGAAAGTCTCTTATGCTCACTAAATCTGTATTTGTTTGAGCAAAAATATGGTAAATATTTTTACAATTTTAACATGATCCTTCAGAAATCATTGTAATATGCTGGTATTTCTTATTATTATCAATGTTGACAACAATTGTGCTTTTTAATATTTTTGTGGAATCTATGACACTTTTTTTTAGGATTCTTTGATGAATTGAAAATTCTGAACAACAGCATTTTTTGAAGTAGATATTTTTGTAACAATGTAAATGTAATTTCTGTCACTTTTACACAAACATTTTTTTCCACAGAAGATTGATGGCTATAAGGATGTGAAGATAACAAAGTGTTTATGAAAAAAAATGCTTACCTATCTTTAAAGGATTAGTTCACTATAAAATGAAAATTGATTTACTCACCTTCAAGCCATGTGTATATGACTTTCTTCTTTCTGACGAATACAATCATAGTTATATTAATAATCACCCTGATGCTCCCAGGCTTATAAACCACATAAACCACCTTTTTGATGTTCAAGAAAGTGCATCCATCCATCATAAACATAGTCCACACGGCTCTGGGAGGTTAATAAAGGCCTTTTAAAGTAAAGCAATGTGTTTGTGTAAGAAAAATATCCATATTAACATGTTATAAAGTTAAATAACTAGCTTCCGGCAGAAATACTTCCGTAACTTACAAAGAAACTGTAACATTTCTCACAGTTCAAAACGCTTACGTCACATCAGTTACGCTTCCTTTGTAAGTTGAATACAGAACTCAGTCTGGCGGAAGCTAGTTATTTTACTTTATAATGTGTTAAAAAGGTATTTTTTTCTTACACAAATGCATCGCTTCACTTCAGAAGGCCTTTATTTACCCCCGGAGCCGTGTGGAGTACATTTATGATGGATGGATGCACTTTCTTGAACATCAAACAGGTGGTTTCCATTCACTGCCATTATAAAACTCGGGAGCATCAGGGTGATTATTAATATATCTTCGATTGTGTTCGTCAGAAAGAAGAAAGTCATATACACCTAGAATGGCTTGAGGGTGAGTAAAGCTTGGGGTAATTTTCATTTTAAAGTGAACTAATCCTTTAAGTAAATATGTTACGTTAGCATAATGTGTCCCAATTCACCACATCTAAAAAGACTGTAAGTAGTATAACATTCGGTAAGACATCTTAAGACAATGGCTTCTTGTCTGTTTCTTGCTGCTGGCTTGCCCTGTGACCAGTGTTTACTTCTCATTGTTTCTGATAACATCTTAAGGTGTGCAATAGTTTGCCCAGTGTTGGCTAAACTGAGCATTGGTTTATGTAAATGAACATTCCTGTTTTGGTCCAGTTCCATCCATCAGATGCTGAAGGTCACACCCCTCTGAGATGGCTGCTGTGGGAGGGACTTGAGTCTCAGGTGAGGTACAAAGCAGCAGGAATCTGAACTGAGAGCTGAGATGAGACATGGGGCCACACAGACAGGTGATACTAACGCTACTCGTCCTGATGTTTGTGACCTACATCTGTGAGGCAGGTATGGGAAACTAACTTTTCTTTTTTATGTTTTTCTTATTTTATCTTTTTCTTTGTTTATGATAATGAATTGACAGTTTTTATCATTTACAAAGGTAGTTATATATAGTTTATATATATATATATATATATATATATATATATATATATATATATATATATATATATATATATATATATTATTATTATTATTATTATTATTATTTATATTATTGTATTTTAAATAACATTAATTTATTAATTTAAATGAATCATTTGTGCAGTGCATTTATTGTGTTTTTACATTGTACTTATATTTAAAAAATCCTTGCATGTAAATACAGCTGTAATAATTTCTCTATTTACATCTAAAATTACCCACCCTTAAACCTATCAATACCACCAAACCTGTCACTAACCTTACCCGTATCCCTCCTCAATGAAAATGTGTTTTGAAATACAACATGAAAACTTATTATTCTTATTCTCATTCTTATTAAAGAAACCTAATATAAAGTATGACCATTATGATTAACAGGGAAAGAACACACAAAATTATTCATATTTTAACTATCAGTAACCTAGAATAATCAGGGAACAAGTTGTTT
The DNA here is from genome assembly GCF_024489055.1 of Chanodichthys erythropterus. Classification (NCBI taxonomy): domain Eukaryota; kingdom Metazoa; phylum Chordata; class Actinopteri; order Cypriniformes; family Xenocyprididae; genus Chanodichthys; species Chanodichthys erythropterus. Next base: position 30,732,993 of record NC_090226.1, read on the forward strand.
CAAAATTTTATATATATATATATATATATATATATATATATATATTTATATATATATATATATATATATATATATATATATATATATATATATGTATATATACACACACAATTGAACTCCAAATATGTAAAAATCATTTTTGAGTTCAGTAAACTAACTAAATTTAATTTGGTGTTTATCCATTTGACTTGTCCAATGTATTTGAATTGACAAAATTTTAAAAGTTAAAACTTTTTAAAGTTTTTAAAACTTTTTTTTTTTTATGGAGAAGGAAAAAAAAAGAAACAATTTGAGATTTTTTACAGTGTATAAGATTTCCTACGATAAACTAGTCATTTCGTTGGGTTGTTTTGCTTTAGCACTGCTCCGGAAGTCTTCTGCAGTGGATTTTCTGAGGTCTGGGAGAGAGAAGCGTGCAGTGAGATGTCAACACGGAGGCTGTAGCTCTGAAGACAGTGACGCAGAAGAACTACTGGAGGCCAACTCAGATTACGTGAGTTGACTACAAACGCACAAAAGCTAATATCATCTTCTTTTTTTTACATTATAGCTACTAATATTTATATATAACTTTGAATATCAGCCAGTCCAAACCCTTTATTTATATAATATTGGTGGTTTAGTGAGACAATTTTAAGGGTCTGAACCCTGTTTTACTGAAAGATGTATTTTATGTGATGTAAGATCAGTTTTTGTTCATTTTGAAACTGAAAAGCACCTCATGAAAACTGCTAATCTATTTTCACTCATCAGGAGCAGGACAACTCAAAGATGTTCTTTAATGGTGGATCTCAAGTAGGGGTGCAGATGGTAAGACTCATGGATGGATGGATGGATGGATGGATGGATGGATGGATGGATGGATGGATGGATGGATGGATGGCACAATTCCAAATACATAGTTTATGTATGGATATTGTTTCCTAGTTTAAAAAAAACTGTACTGTATGTCCAGTGCTTTCTCAAATGTCTCAGATATTAACATATAAAGTGGAATGGAACTCAATCCATCCATTGGGGGCTTTGCTGAACTTCTTCCTTTTCTCTGCCTAACTCTCAGAGGCCTGACGGTGAGCCACAGGGAGAGGGCTCAGGTATGTAGCCCTGTGGCTCGTGGCTCCAGGAATGTGAGAGTCCGCACGGTGGGAAAGACAGAAAAAGCCTGGGGGAAACTCCTCTATACTGCATCATTGGATATAAGCACAGGTGCTCCAATGTGGAATAAAGTCAGATACTATAATAACATCTTAGAATGAATCGTCTTAAAAAAATAAGAATAGACTCCTAAAGTGTTTTTGAATGTTATTCAGTCCGAGATGGATAAGTTCCTCATGTAATTCTAACATAGATGTGGTGATGCCAACTTTGGTGCTTTATAAAGAATGCTGCTGAAAGCCTTTACCTGTTGTACAACCTGTTATGACACTATAGTCATGGTGCTAAATTGACATTATTCATTCTAGAGGACAGTATTTATATACTATACAAATATAAATCATAAATCTAAAACAATATAACTTCACTAACACAAAAAAGGTACCTCAATGCTAGCATGTTACATATTACATACGACAGAGGAGTAAAGTCCAGGGGTCAGAAAGTAAAAGTCCTGCCATATTTTTACTCAACCCATGAACTCAGCCAGCTGATTTCATTAATTAGTTCTACCTCCTGGCTGAAAAACTGTGCTAATTAGCAAATCCAGGTGACTGGAACAAAATACTGAGGACTTTTACTTTCTGGACCTGGACTTTACACCTCTGACATACAACTTTTTTTTTTTTTTTTTCTGGTGGCAAATGTGTTAATATAGCCTATTCAGCATAGGCCTACTCAGATGCAAAGAAATATCTCCTACATAACCATCAATTCATGTTTTAATTTACTTTATAAAAAGGTTGTCGTAAAAAAAAAAAAAATGTGTCATGGAAAATGCAATGCAATAATATTCTTTGAAATGCATTACAATAAAATTTAAACACCATGGTATATGAATATGCTAATCATTCAGTACCATGGTATATGTCAAAGTACCAAGGTATTTCCATGTAATACTATCATGTTTAGGCCTGTGTTGCTGTTTATGTCATCTTATCAAAACACATACAATACAACCTCTATAATTAGACATACTGTATTTCATTTACAGTGCAAAATCATCAAAGATTATATTATATTTTTATCTTTTCTTGCTTCCTATTGATTTTTCTCAGTGCAAATTAAAAATAAAGATTAAATGCTTTAGAAATATTATATATTTGCCTTTTCTTTGTATTCTGGTTTTAATGTCTATATTCAAAAGTTTGCTGAAACGCTAACACGAATAAACAGCATTATCTGTATTCTTGCTGGAACATTTTATTGAGAAAACTATATTAAATGTGTTTTATGCTGCCTAACAGTAATATTAACCTTGACTGTCAGTTTGGCTGAAAAACTATTTGTTTTGATTGTCTTCAGATGTAAAGTGTTTATGCTGCCACCTCTTGGCCGTAATTTATATGGCACTTCCGCAATACCGGCGAGTGCCACTTGGCATTCCATAGGTTGTGCAACATGGAGAGAAAAGGGTGAAAATTGTGTAGAGGAAAACAATACTTGCAATTTTGATATCTATACCTGCTCTGCGAGACAAATAAGGACACTTTCTGCTTCTACCTGAGCAGGAATGTTTAAGAATGTTGACAGGTAAAGCTTTTTCACAGGAACACCAGAGAACCTCGGCCCACCTGACACCACTTCTTGGGACTGTGTGTGGCGTCCCTGGTGGCAGGTTGCTAGGCGATGCCAGACATGTAAACATGGTGAGGTGTCAGCTATACCGTGGGAGACGGAATGCTTCAGTGATTCGAGGAACCAGAAGGCAGGAGGGCAAGCCGGGGCCATATGAACAAATTTCAGGAGGAAATGGAACACCCTGCCCCACAATAAAAGAGCAATACGAACTCTGCAGAGAAGTTTCTGTATACTATCCTTCTGCCAAATTACACAAATGCTGAAATACGACAGGCTAAAAGGGAAAATTGAGTATAAACACTATAACAGATGTGGGTTTATGTAAAGAAACGGAAATATAAATGGTTTGTAAGAGTAGTTTTAAGAGACAAAAAAAAAGGACAATGCAAAACAATGCAAAATATCCACCTGGGTGATATTTGTTCATATAAATGCGCCATGAAGGTATAGCTTTCCAAGACAGCTGTAAACACACTAAAATGCTTGACAGATGTTTGTAAATCCAGCAGGCTAGTTCTACACTAGTCTGTTTTCAACCAACAGCACTGTACCATTTGTTCCTCATCTAGTTTATTGCTCTTATAAATGTAAAAAGTATTGCATATGTAGTAAAATTTTGGACATTTTGGAAAGTTTAGACATTTTTACACAAACTTCAATATTCGTTGAAAACGTGCAACGTAGTGAGGTCAATAATGGACAATAATGTAGTATGCTACCGTTTTAAATGTTTATCTTTGCATACTTTTCTTTTAACCTGATTAAGATCACAACAAGCAGCAAAAGGACTCAAGTCAGAGGAAGACTTCACATCAGCCACCACTGATGCTACAGCCAGGTCCACACCTCTGTCCACTGGCTTGGCTGGCAAGATCTGCATGTTGACCAATCTATTGTACAACTCAGCCTTTAATAGTTGTTTAGAAGCATTAGGAGACACAACAACATGAAAGAAATCTGCAAATGATTAACAGGTCATCTTTCCTGCAAATTTCCAAAGTTGGATTTTGAGTAAATGAAGATATATCAAACACCATTACTAACCTACCTCCACACCAAATGAAAATATCTAATCAAACACAGTGACTCGGGCCTGATTTAGGTATCTAGTTTTACAGGATCCCGGACGAGCCCCCACTTGTTACGACCTCGTCTAAGGTGAGACCGCAACATAAACTGCAATTGAAATTAAAGATCCTTTGTACACTTATTTACAAAACCACAAGTGAAAGCACAACTTCAGGAAGTTCAGGGGTGAGCAAAGGCCAAAACAACAAACAAACACCACACAAACTCCTAACAGAAAAACCAAAATAAAATAAAATAAATTACCCTATCTAATGAAAAACAGGAGAAAACAGTATTTACAAAAGAAATGGCACTCACCCCCTATAGCTCCCACATGTGGTAAAGATATTTACAATACTTTACAAAATATACAAAAAGGAAATGAGACTGACAACAACTTATCAACTCAAACCCAAAAATAACACTGCACTCAACAGGCAAGCTAACAGCAACAACACGCCACAGCAAACACACAATAGCACGTGCAATTGAACAACAGGAAATCACAAATTGAGCAGAGCTCCCTCTTCAGGCCTTCCAGATCCTTTTATTGCTGCGCCCTGGTGCCATTCGCACCAATCGGATCCGGAGATCACTTTGAAGAATCCAATCCTTTGAAAGAAAGGACAGGACAAGAGAAAGAGAGAAAGAAAGAGGGAGAGAGAGAGAGAGAGAGAGAGAGAGAGAGAGAGAGAGAAAGAGAGAGGACCAGCAAAACAACACATATACACAATACAATACTCAGGACATAACACATAAAATTTCACATAGGTTTCCTACTTTAAAAGTTAGTATACAAATGTGACACACAAGTCCTGAAAAGTGAAGCCAAAGCACCTTGATCGCCCTCAGGTGTATGCTAGGTCAAAAACCCTGCCCTCACCATGTAATGCTATGGGACACGAGACAAACTAAACAGTCAAATTACACGTCAAATATTTTGGTTACACTTTATTTTACAGTGCCGTAGTTACATTGTGTTTACTCAAATAAGTACTGAGTACTATTATTACATGTACTTACTATAGAGTTACAGTTAGGGTTAGGGTTTGGTTTAGGGTTAGTTACTTGTAATTATGCATAATTTACTGGTATTACTATAGTAAGTACATGTAGTAACGTCAAAGACTATAGAATAACACAAGACGTGTCACTCGTATTGTTTTGAATGGGAGAAAGTAGGCGTTTTTCAATGTCAAGGAAGGATCCTCGCAAGCCAGAATTTCGAGGATGCTACGTCATCGAAATCTGTCGAAGGACTGTTCCAATGTCGAGGATCCTCGGAATTTCAAACAAGGACTGAGTCCTTAGTTCGAAAAATATCCCATATACAGGAAAGGATGCATATGTGTAGCCTTCGCGCTCTTCGCGCTCTCAAATCACCCACAACACTATGCGCGCAGCTTTGCAATCTTGTTCAAAAAATGTAAAAATAAATAAATAAATAAATAAATAAATGTCTGATGTTAGCAGGCAATATGCTTTCAAATGTAAGTATATTACGTTACCAAACATTTGTTATAACTGTAGTAAATATGTCAGATAAATAAAGTTTAATGTTTAAATGCCAGTACAAATTACTACCAAAATGATATTATAAATTATACAAATACAAATTACGTTATTGATGGCTAACTGAACCGGATGGTCATTTAACAATTGTTAGCTTGGTTGCAGTCACCGGCTTCTTTTATAAATAACTAGTTAAGTTGTCCAAAGTAATTTAACGTTAATATTATACCATTATACCATTCACAGCATAATTCATAGCTTTCTCGTCTTTTTTAACAGGGACCAAGGAACAAACGGAGGCGTTCATACGTCTCTGTGTAGAAAAGCAGCTGTTTACCGGGAGGTAATGACACAATGCCTTGCACTTGCTAGTCTGTTCCATTTACGTGTTCTCTGAATGCTAAAGAGGAGCCTCGCCTAGCCTCTGAAGGAAGTGACTTGGAAGGACCAGTCCTGCCAAAGAAGTATCCTTGACATTGAGAAACGCCTAGTGTAACGTGCAATATGGCGGAATAAGTCCCGCCTTCTAAATAAGAGCCAATCGCCAACCGGTAAAGTCATTGCGTCACTTCAGCAGCAGTTAGAATCACCGATTTCTATACAAACAGTCAGACGTGCAACTCCGAAGAGACGCGCATTTAGGTCTGCGCATGCGCATTAGCTTGATTTTTTTTTTTGTCATGATTAGAGCGTTTAGAAACTAAATTTATGAGCCGGTTGTTGTTAGATTTCATTGGTGATTTCAAATATGAAATTTAATTATAAGGTTGGCGAACAGTTTTGGAGAATTTGATGTTTCCCCATTCAAAGAGATTGCGTGATGCCCAGGATGCCCGAAAGGCATTTCAAAGATGGCCGCCGAGTGAAATGACTTGTCTTAAAGGGACTTTGGTAACGTGTAACTACGGCACTGTCAAATAAAGTGTTACCAATGTTTTTTTTTTTTCAAAGATGGTTTCTATCATTTTAGGCAGTTTTTATCACACTGATGTTAGTTGAAGTGTTCATTCTTTAAATAAGTTTGGTTTTAGTTAGTTATTTGATGCAATAAAAATGCGTGTTTTGACATCATGATTGACAGCTGAGATTGACAGCTTCTCTGAGTGAAGTCCTCACTGAAGCATCAACTGACTTTTTTCTGGATCTTCAGGAGAATATTGGAGCTTTAACTTTAATTTCTACATTTCCAGAACTGTTTATTTCACATCGACATAATGAGTTGTTCTGCAGTATTAACCGATTCTGCAGGAGTGTGGGTGGGATCGACCTTGATATCGCGGCTCCACTTCGCACTCACTTCTGCGCAGACTCAAGATAGATTCAAGATGTCAGCACCATATTGGCACACTGGCAGCTTCGCTTACCACAATGGAAGAGAGTGAAGATGCGTCATCCATCTTTTTTTTACAGCCTATGTTAGTAAACAGTATATACTGTGCAGTATGCAGTAAACAGAATGCTAGTTTCCCATTTCGAACACAGCAGCTACTGCTATTTTGATGAACAAATGCAATTTAACAAATCAGACTTTTACTTGGAACAAAAAAGCATTTATGAAATATAGCATGTGTTACTTTTATACTGATATTTGTTTGCTTCATTTACATTTTGATATTTCATGTGTGCATAATGGTGACACACCTAGAGGTGGCAGTAAAGCTCAGAATAACAATTTCACACTCTGTAGTCCACTGTCTTAGATGCAATGAGTCATTTTCTATATTAGATCCTTTGCAATTGAAAACAAATGTGCTGATATTTTGTGCAAATAATTTGAGATGACATTGATCGCTTCAGTCTGGAATTAGACTGTTCCTTCAGCCAGAAATAAAAGCTTCACAGCAGTGTGTATATCTGCAGCTAGATCCAATGAATGAGCCGCGTGGCTGATCAAAGTCTGGGTATCTTGGTCCAGCGTGAAAGTCTATTTTGTGCATTAGATCTGAGCTTCAGGAATCTAAATCTCTTTGAAGCCTGCGCAGACTGGATTAGACATGAACAAACGATCGACTTTACCATCTTGACATAAGAGTTAACAGTGGATTATCCAAAAACTGTTATTTGTCCTAGGTTTTATGCTCAATTTTTTATTTCCAGTGAAACTTATTTTATTTAAAGATGCAAGAAAGTCAGTCAAAACACTGATGGTCATCTTGCAAAACATGTTACATTATAGTTCAAGTTATTGTGACTCAGAGCAGCCTGCCTTAACATCATACTGTAGGTGTGTCACTGCAAGAACATCTTATTTTGACCAAAATTTGTGGCAACATTAAATGCATCCTTTTTAAATAAGTCATTCTATCGCTATAGTATCAATCCTGTCCATCCTGCAGGTATAGTAACAGAAAGATGTTTAGTCTAGTTAACTAAAATGCATAATTTCATTCAATTTTAGAATGTGTTATTTTTTGTGATTTTTATTAAATCTTAAGCGAGCTATGTGCGTTAGGGTTAAAGCCTCTATTTAGGGTGATAATCTTGAATCTGAATCCATTGTAATGGATTTAAATTTGGTAAAAATGTGTTAAATGAAACTAATAATACTAAAATCTTACTGGCTGCTAAAAGCATGACCTAATTAGTAAATAATGACTCAGGACGAATGATCATGACACCAATGTGAAGAACTTGTCTGAAAGAAAGACATTCTGCATGCAGGAAGAAGCTAAAACAGCTAAAACACCTTCTCACAGCATTCTTGCAAATGAGGGGGGGTTAAAAATGTGATTCCTTTAGGTTTGCTGTCCTGTAGGGTGATAAATGTTCTGCGCGTCATTACATGTTATGCATTAATGATTTGCTTTAGGGTACACTTGGCTGTCAGTGTGGAGATGTTTATTCTTAACCTTAACCTCATGTAATGTGCAAATGGTTCATTATCCTCATTTCTGGTTTATTATCCTTACTTTCACAGCTCACCATTATAAAAAACAAAAAACAAAAAAAAATCCTAATCTGTACACACACACACACACACACACACACACACACACATTCGTTTTTTTGTGTATACTGTGGGGACATTCCATAAGCGTAATGGTTTTTATACTGTACAAATTGTAGTTTATCTCCCCCTACACTACACCTACCCCTAAACCTACCCATCACAGGAAACTGTGCACACTTTTACTTTAAAACTCTGTATGATTTATAAGCCTTTTGAAAAATGGGGACATGGGGTAATGCCCTCTAAAGTCACCCTCTCTTTGTAATACCTATGTCATACCCATGCCATTATACAAATTTGTGTCCTGATATGTCACAAAAACGCGCATACACACACAAATTACATTAGGACTTGTTTTCAAATACATCACAAACAAAGTTTATTTGTATTACTCATTATATATAGATAATACTTATTACAAAAGACTGAACACTACCTTAAAACTCAATAAATGTTTGTAGTGTATGGACATTTGGCAAATTTTTGCATGAGGAGTCCACATGCCAGGTGCCAATACTTAGAAAGCAGATAGCCTGTACGATAAGACGTATGATGTTACACAATGTAATGTTGTAAGAAAAAAAATATTTGGAAACAGAAAACTGACCCTTCTGCTAATCATCCAAGTGTTCATGATTATTTGTCCATGAGGATAATCCAAAAATGGTCAACTATTGGAGGATTATTGGTCTGGCAGACATATCAGTCTGTCACTCTTTGTTTCCTCACAGCAAATCCAAACTGGAAACAAAATGAGTTAAAGATGTGGCAGCCTCATATGCATGACATACGGGCAGCGAATGTGTTTTGTCTGGTAACATTTTATAATTGCTTTAATATTTATGTGAATGGTTTCATGACATTTCTTGGAATGACTTTTCAGTTCCCAAATCACTGAAATTAACATATTGAACAATTTGGAATACATTTTTTTAGTTTATACTTTTAATAAGACTTTTTAGTCTTGCCTAGCGTTATGTATTTTAATAACAAAGTGACATCAGCAGTTCATGTTGCTGTTTCTGAGGGTAGCCTACTGAAAACGCAGACTATACTTTGTTAATAAAAATGTTTTGATTTTTTTTTGCTCTGCTTTCTTGGAGCCCGCGTTGCTCAGGCGTAAGATGAAAGCTGAACTGATCTGTTTTCTTCTGCAGGTCTGTAGTAGAGCTGAGCGTCACTGAAAGGCTCTCCACTAACCGCTGCGCGTAATGCACACGGCGCACAGGGAAGAATGGAGAGGGATAAGACCTATAGATCAGTTTAAATCCACAGAGATGCATTATACCTACAGCAGATAAACGGTCGTTTATATCAACGCGTATCATTCACTGCATTTGAGAGTTTGGATATTAATGGTGTGCGTTTTACGCGGACCTGGATAAGTCTGTTTTAGAGGCATATCAGAGCGAACCGCGTGGAATTGCTGTTATTAGAGGCAGTTTGCACGAGTAAAGCAAGGTTGCATGTCATGGGTTCTCTTCTGGCATTAATATTGGCGCTCTCCCTGAGCGCATCATGGGGATGCCAACTACCCCACGACTGGAGACCTCAAACGGAAGCGTGCCGCGCAGAGCTGGCGGAGATCATAGTTTTTGCCAAAGTGCTCGCCCTTCATAAGGAGTCTTACAGCGTGTACAACTACCTGCCGTGGCAGTACGACACGGATCTGTTCTTCTCCGCGGAGATCGAGCTGCTGTGCGATCAGGCATGGGGCAGCATGCTGGAGGTGCCAGCCGGATCCAGGTTCAATGTCAGCGGGTTGGGATATTTCCCCTGCTACTCGTACAGCGTCATGGAGAACAACTCCTACTATTTCTTTTTGAGGTGAGATAAAAGATTTTAAATGGCAATACGGCATCGTCTTAAAGGTGCACTTAGTAATGTTTTGCTAATTACAAAAAAGAAAACAAGAACACTTTTAAGAATGAAAGAAAAAAAAAAGATTTAAAGGTGCAATATGTAATATTTTTGCAGTAAAATATCCAAAAACCACTAGGCCCTTGTTTTATATTTTGTTCACTTGAGTACTTACAATATCCCAAAATATTTCCAACTATTTGAAAATCGTGAGAAAATTGCAATTTTAACCAAGGATCCGGGGTGTGTGAGGAGTCGCCTGTCAATTGCGTCATACCCGCGTTACCCTCGTTTTCCGGTTTTATTTTGTAGAAACCATGGAAACACCAAAGATGTTAATATTTATTTATCACGTTTTAATAGACAAGGGAACAACTGTTTTGATACATTTATAGACAGAAAACGAATTGTTATAGAGCTCAACACGTTTAGTCTTATTGTTTAAATCAATTTTCTTGATTTTTTTGCGAGTACCATGCTTTAAAATGCCTCAGAGAAAAACACTATTTTGTGAAGTAGCTAACATAGCATAATCAGATGCAGCTTTATTTTTAGTAACAATAATACATAATTTTCTCCATCATACGATACGTTTTAAAATTAATTGCATGCCATTTATCAACACAAGCCATCCAGCATTTATTAATATGATATTCTAAAATCGATCTAGTTCACTGCAGTGTGTAACAGTGTCTCACAGCAGCCGCCGAGCGACATACAGAGTAACGGTATAACATTTTCGACACAGTCAAATGTATTTAATAATAAACGGAGTTGCGTTACCTCATACTCATGACCAGAAAAGCGGAAGCGGCGCCGGCGACTGCTGCATAATAAAAGCTCTGCTGCTCGCGGCGTGTTGCGCAATCGGTTTAGCGTCCTCGTTAAGCACCAACAACTCTCGCCCTGCTCTGCTTCATATTACAATAACGTTAATAATCTCATCCATGAACAAGATTTCTTCCCGAGTCCTATCCCTATTCTTTTGCACATGTCCAAAGATACCGCTCTCAAACTTGCCGTCATCAAGCTACGCCTTTGTTTTGAATAGGCTTCTAGCGACCTCTAGCGGACAAAATTATTACATATTGTACCTTTAAGACAAATCATTCTTTTACATTGAGGGTCACTGCCACATTGAGATCACATGACTACCCATGTCATGCAATTGACTATTACTACTGATCATAAAAATGATAGAAAATTATACAATAATTACTTTATATAGTGCTTTTAGTCATTAAACAACAGGTATATCTAAACAAAACAAGCAAACAAATCAATAAAACAACAATATAAATACAGACACAACATATCAATGAAGCCTGAGTAAATAGCATAGTCCAGAGTACTGGTATTGTTGTATACAAACATAATGAGCAAGAGTAGAAAAATGAGAGCACAAACAAACCACATCAACCTGCAGCTCCGAGGCCACAGACAAAACAAAAGATAAACAGTTTTAGTGTGAAGTGACAGCAGTTAGTAAACAAGGCCTATGGGTGTCAGTATAAGTTCGAAACCAATAATGCTATTGAGCCAAATAAAATCCAGCAAAACAAAAATGTACTGTGCAGCTTTAAATGAGTGCAAATCATAAATTATGTGAGACAATAGGTATGTTTACATGCACTAATGTTCATCAATCCAAATGAATTCAATCAGATTTCATTTTCTAAAAGGTCTATATAAACCTTAAACTTTGCAATCTGATCGTTTACATGTGCATTTATGTATTCTGAACAAAATTCAGCGCATGCTAAAAGTGCTCTGGTAAACATATGAGGATAGTCGTATTTCTGGGTTTGGCATGCTTAGTTGTTTTTTCCTATTTATCAGATTACTTCAGGTCTACACCACCCTTTCAGCTCAATCTAAATTTATTTCGGATCAAACTCGATCAGATCGAACGAGGCGTACTTTTCAATCCGACTGAGCCATCAGTCTGATTACTTATTATTTCATTCGGGTGCATGTAAATGTAACTATTGTGGGAATGTGTAGAATGAGTCGCCACTATGAGAGCACTTATGTATATATCACATCAATATTATGGGATTGCATACATTTTTCGATCATTTAATATTTGTGGCATTTATGGTTGTTTGACAAAAGGGTAAACATACTGACTTAACAAAAGCTGGAATGAGCTGGCTTCAAACTTACATCTCCCATGAGCATGAGAGCTCAATCTCATAGCACACAACTGTCTGACATCTGTGATCATTGTTACCTAAGAACTCAAGAATTTATTTGCCCTTGGTTGGGTTATGTTAATGTATGATCCACCAGGGATATTCCACAAAGAATGAATACTGGGCCAAACAACTCAAATCTCCCTCTATTTTCTTTCATAACGAATGGAAAATGGCTAACTTTGTGTATAATGATCGTGAATACTGTGTATAATGATCAAAACTTTTGTCAGACTTAATTAGTTCTGGCTTGTCTTTGTTTCTGTGTTTACAGTGAGAATGAGATCACATTGGCAGATGAACTTACAAAGGATGAGGTAGCTAACAGAGAACAGAAGTGCAGCACATTTGGAAAGAGAAAGAAAGATATTATATGATACACTATTGTTATGATTTCACTTGAAGTGATTTATGTAGTAATAGCATAAGGCTTGAATCTCTTGACAAGTTTTTTTTCTTGTGTTTCCTGACTCACCCTAAAATACAATCAGTTAAACTGAAGGATGTTTAACTCCCTCGTGCATCCTACTGGATCCATCACACTCAGCACTTTTCTGGTCAAGTCTTTTACTGTGATGGTACCTCATATACTGAATGTAAACTGGTATCTCAGGGCTGACAGTATAACCTGTTTTCCCAAAGTAATCTTACTTGTTGTGTCTATGACACTTTTGACACTCGGTTGTTTCTTTAATTTCTCCATTAAAAATGTCTTAACAGTGAACATGCATCAAAGGAGAATACTATTGTTTTTTGGTATTTTTCATAGCTAATATTTTATGCAGCTTAAATACTCACCTTTAAAAAAATATTTCACACTTTTTAGATAATTTAAAATAAAATGAAAAGAAAATTAAAAATATTGACTGGAAATAGCACACCATGTTCTCTTTATAAATTGTTGGTCATGGTGGAAAAACACCATAACTACAGTAAGTAACAATAAAAAAAAAAAAAAAAAAAAAAAAAAGTATAGACCTATACAGTACATAATTTTTGCTCAATTACTATAATGGTTTATGATTAATTCACTGTTTTTTTTTTTTTGTTTTTTTTTTTTGTTTTTTTGATTATCATAGTTTTACAAATGTGACCCTAGACCACAAAACCAATCATTAGGGTAAATTCTTTTGAAATTGAGATTTATACATCCATGGTTTGTTAGGATAGGACAATATTTGGCCGAGATAAAATTATTTGAAAATCTGGAATCTGAAGGTGCAAAAAAATCAAAATGTTGGGAAAATCGCCTTTAAAGTTGTCCAAGCGAAGTCCTTAGCAATGTATATCCGTTCACAAAAACACATTTTTGATATATTTATGGTAGGAAATTTACAAAATATCTTCATGGAACATGATCTTTACTTAATATCCTAATAGATTTTTTCATCATTTACAATTGAAAGTTTTGGCACAGGAGTAAAATGATTACATTTACACATAAGAGACATTTGAAAGTTAGCCACAATAAATAATGAAGGTATAAAAAGTGTCCAATGACCTCCATGTAAAATAACAAACAAAACACTTTATGGTAACACTTTATTTTACAGTGTCATTGTTACAAATGTTACATGTAGTTACTATAGTAATAACAGTAAATTATGCATAGTTACATGCAACTAACACTAAACCAAACCAAACCCTAATCTTATCCCTACAGTAAGTACAAGTAGTTAATTAATATTCCTCAGTACTTAAATGTAAAATTACACTGTAACAAAGACACCTTAAAATAAAGTGTAACCCACTTTATTTAATAGTGCCCTAGTTATACGTTACTATATGTACTTACTATAGTAATAACAGTAAATTATGCATACATGCAACTAACCCTAAACCGAACCCTAATCTTACCCCTACAGTAAGTACATGTAGTTAATTAATAGTACTCAGTATTTATTTGAGTAATTACAATGTAACTACAGCACTGTAAAATAAAGTGTAACCAAAATTTTATGTTTTTTTTTATTAATAATTATTAATTAATAATAAATAATGTTAAAATAATAATTAAACCCCTGCAAAAAGAAAATTGTTTGCAATTGAAAAAGTTTTACCTAAGAGACACTAATTAGCACTAATATACAGAACCATATTGCAATGTCTTTTTTTTTTTTTTTACTACATGTGACTAGGGTCAACCCAGGTCACTGTGAATGAAGTCATAACCATTAACAGAAAGAGAGAGTGAAGGTTTCAGATTGATTTCATGTTATTATAAAATGACCTGACATTAGGTCTCTGAAAAGATTTGCCAAATTTTATGCCTGAAAAAGACTAAATATAAAAAGTAAGAAACAATTAAGGAATAATTGACAACAGATGATTGTAAGTATGTGTGCTGGATGAGTTAGGAACACTCATCAGTTTAGTAATTTTAAAAAAGCATAGCCGTGCAGTTTATAACAAATTATTAACATTCTTGAAACATATGTCAACCAGATAGAATAAAGAATTAAACAATGCCATGGCACAGATTTTATTAATGGACTGTAGTTAAATAACTGCTCCGTATTCCTTGACACAGTGCTGTCCTGTGAACATAAAATGTAGCTTTTCTCAATCTGTGGGAAAGCTAAAAAGTTTATTAATTCTCCCAGTCTCAGAGACAGAGCAGTTCTGGAATTCTTTACACTCAACTTAATTACACAGGATACACAGTGTCGAACTGCTCAGGTGGCCTGAGGGCAGCAGGTTAAAGGTCCGATGGAGTGTTAACAGGCTGTTTTGGCATTTTATCAGGTGTTTGGGAGTTCAAGTTTACAGTTTTTGTCTCTTGTTATCTGAAAGATTATTCATCAGGAAAGTAATTTTCTTGATAGCAGGTCAGCACTGACCTCACATTCTCCACATTAGCCTTGATTTCTCTGTAAAGTGCTTGGGATGTTGAGCTTGTGGAGACAGGTAGACCAGCCTCCCCTACACCACTGTTCCCTTGTGTTGCTCAACTTTCTTAGGTCTTCTTTGTCGCATCTTCCTCTTTATGATGCACCAAATGTTTTCTATGGGTGAAAGATGTGGACAACAGGCTGGCCATTTCAGTACCCGGATCCTTCTTCTACGCAGCCATGATGTTGTAATTGATGCAGTATGTGGTCTGGCATTGTCATGTTGGAAAATGCAAGGTCTTCCGTGAAAGAGACGATGTCTGGATGGGAGCATATGTTGTTTTAGAACTTGGATATACCTTTCAGCATTGATGGTGCCTTTCCAGATGTGTAAGCTGCCCATGCCACACGCACTCATGCAACCCCATACCATCAGAGATGCAGGCTTCTGAACTGAGCGCTGATAACAACTTGGGTTGTCCTTGTCCTCTTTAGTCCGGATGACATGGCATCCCAGTTTTCCAAAAAGAACTTCAAATTTTGATTAGTCTGACCACAGAACAGTTTTTCACTTTGACGCAGTCCATTTTAAATGAGCCTTGGCCCAGAGAAAACGCCTGCGCTTCTGGATCATGTTTAGATATGGCTTCTTTTTTGACCTATAGAGTTTTAGCCGGCAACGGTGAATGGCACGGTGGATTGTGTTCACCGACAATGTTTCCTGGAAGTATTCCTGAGCCCATGTTGTGATTTCCATTACAGTAGCATTCCTGTATGTGATGCAGTGCCGTTTAAGGGCCTGAAGATCACGGGCATCCAGTATGGTTTTCCAGCCTTGACCCTCACACACAGAGATTGTTCCAGATTCTCTGAATCTTTGGATGATATTATGCACTGTAGATGATGATAACTTCAAACTCTTTGCAATTTTTCTCTGAGAAACTCCTTTCTGATATTGCTCCACTATTTTTCGCCGCAGCATTGGGGGAATTGGTGATCGTCTGCCCATCTTGACTTCTGAGAGACACTGCCACTCTGAAAGGCTCTTTTTATACCCAATCATGTTGCCAATTGACCTAATAAGTTGCAAATTGGTCCTCCAGCTGTTCCTTATATGTACATTTAACTTTTCTGGCCCCTTACTGCTACCTGTCCCAACTTTTTTGGAATGTGTAGCTCTCATAAAATCCAAAATGAGCCAATATTTGGCATGTCATTTCAAAATGTCAAACTTTCAACATTTGATATGTTATTTATATTCTATTGTGATTAAAATATATGCGATTTGTAAATTATTGCATTCCTTTTTTATTCACAGTTTGTACAGTATCCCAACTTTTTTGGAATCGGGTTTGTAGAAACATTGCCTAAAGAAGTTAGCCTGTCCCTCATTTCTTGATCTCTTGTATTTCACAGCAAAACCAGTGAGACATGCCGTGATGTCATTCAATGAACAAATTCACTCAGGGTTCATGCAGTCCTGTTGCTTTCCAGAATGTTTCACTTAGAGTAATGCTGAAAGATTCTGTCATACATCTGTGCTTCAAGAGAACACTGGAATTGCCATATGATAGCTTTGTTTAAGGAACATTCTAATATTTAAGCAATTATGCATGTGATGAACTTGCACACACCTAATCCATTCTGCATATTCAAACTAAAGCCTCATGTGTTGTTCTGACACACATAAGTAAAGGTACCAGTGTCAACAAGGTCAAACCGAGGTGTCAAGGCATTTAAATTTGCGTTGTTTGATTTAAAATGGTTAATTGAGGAGGGATTAAATTATGATTTATGACTACAATTATGCTAATCTAAAAAATAATGTGTTGTGGACCATGTTTATGGTACTTTTATCTGCTTTTTTCATAGCTCAATGGCATCTCATTTATTTTCATTGTATGTACATGTATAAGAGCATTCAAACAAGTCTGCTTTCTTTTCAGAAAAACAAGAGTGAATGGTTTGGGAATTTTTGGGGCTTAGATATAATGGAAGACCTCTGGTTCTTTGTTTATCCTTACTTTTACTCCATTTTCTGGGTGCCGAAGCAGTGAACATTTCCATTGTGCTCTCTGGTGACTTCCATATTTCCTGTGAAATGTTCTTAACAAGAGTCCACAAAGCCACGCTTAATTCATCATGGCGTTCAGTGCGCTGACTTAATTCCGGAGAAGACAAAGGGAAATACGTCTTCGAAATGGTCCACTTGTTGAGCAGACTTTGCTTCAGTGCACATGTCCAACTTTTCTTCCCCGTCTTTTTATGTCCCAGATGTCATGAATCTAAGCCATGAACCAATCAGGCAGCTGGTTCCATTTTGGCAAGACAATTCTCACCAGTCAAACCATCAAACCATCAAAGCCTGAGAAACTGGAGACACTCTGCATGGAAACAATAATTAATGCAATATGGTGCATAGAACAACTACATTCAGGTTTTCTTTGAGAGGCTCTCATTTTTAATCGAGGGTGGCCAGTAAATTATAAATGTTATATCCTGATAATGTGAATATGTGTAGTATATCAGGAGGAACCCTTGGAAAGTTATATGGTATTGGTTATTAGCATTATGCATTATGGAATTATTAACAGAGCTGCTCGCACTTGCAAACACTGCTCTCAAGAAATGTATTGTAAAAGCTGACCTTAAATGTATTGAAATATACATCACATAGCAGCATAAACTATGCAAATTGACATGCCGTCACATGTTCCATGAGCTTGCTGTAATCCACAGTTTATCTAAACATTTGTATCTCAAAACATTTACAAAAAAACAGGCACTTTTATTTAGCAAGTTTGCAATGCCTTGCATGTTTACTAAATATTTATCTCTTACTCATAGAGCTTCTTTTTGGATTCTCAGCAGAGTGTGACACTGTCCTTTGGAATGCACTTAGAAAATACATTTTCCTTCAAGGAATATTTTTTTCCAGAAATGGAAATTCTGTTACCATTTACTTACCTTCATCTTTAAAAACAAAACAAAACAAAACAAAACAAAACACTAAAACAGAAAGGAAGAAAAGTTGAAGGATGCACATGCTCCTGAATGGAACAAGCTGGCAAACATGACCATGTCAAGATCCAAAAAGGACAAGAAACCCCCTCTTTAAAATATCTTAAAAGTTGTCTATACAACTCCATCCATCTATTCTCCAAAATGCTTGTATTAAGTGTTCTGGAAATAATAAAAATAATAATAACAACATTACAGAAAGGTGCTTTTTTGCTCTTTAAGGTGCTCAACTCCCATGGTCACCATAAACTGATATTGTACGGGAAAAAAGAAATGTGTAGATTCTTCAAAATATATCCTCTTGTACTCCACACAAAATGAACAGCATAACAGTTTGCTCAAGCTGAGGCTCAAGCCGAAATGGCCCTCAAGACAAAAAAGATTCTGGAGCTCAGTTAAAATCCATCTGATGATTCTGAAACTCTAGTTGGATCTAGATGTTCCAAGTCTGGCGCTGAGCACAGGATTTGTAAAAGCCCCTGAGCTTCTGATGCCCCTCTAAAGAGACTGAATTAGATCCAGATGGAGGAACTCGCTGCTGTCAAGGTCCAAAGCCAATGTTTCCATCAGGGAAAATGGGCTATAGAAGCCAGGTGGAAAACTATTCACCTCAAACCCATTTCCCTCATTGACAGCAATGGCATTTGAAGCCAACAAAACCTTTGAACAAAGCTTACATATGATTTTATATGCCTATATATGGGGGGGGGGGGGGGGGTTGTATCACACACAGTTTCTGTTAAATCATGTTAATCTTGAGTACATATAGAGTACAATAGATACGCTAAACCGAGTCTTTCCGGAAAAAGCCGAGATCCCGGAGGCGTGTCTGCCATCAGTGCTGTGGGCGGAGCTAAAGTGTCATGAGCAAGCGCAGCTTCTGCATAGAGATCGCATGCTAGCTGCGACATCATTATGAATAAAAAGGGAACAAAAATGTTCATGTTGTTTACATTATATGCACTTGTGCGCCGATTTCCAACAAAACACTGACATCTGATGCAGCTTTACTCACCGCCGGCAATCTGCAAATCCAGAGCCGAACTGGGACTTGTTTACAACGTATCATCACCGAATTCAACAAACATACATGCACAACTCCGTTGCTGCCTTGGAAAAACAAACTTCATCCTCAGTGCCCATAACGCTGGGTTCTTTGGGAAGCTGAAAAAGGTAATCTTTCCCTCACAACCAAAAACACACTCCTTTGGTGACAGGAGCTGCGTCTCATTTCGGAGGCTGCATACTGCATACTTTTCTTAAGAAAAGTGACTGTACAAAAAATTGACTGATATTCATTGTGAGGTGTGAAATACTGTAATTTCTTTCTTGCGTTGCAATCTAATGGTTATTTTTCTTAAATGAGACTGCCTCGATGATGTATGCAGCCTTCAAAGGGTGCAGCCCCTGAATTGGGACACAGCCATTGTTGAAAAAACTCTCTGCTTCCGTATCCCGAACGAGACGCGTTGATGGGCGTGCTCTTGCTCTGGGTGATGTGTGTGTGCACGCTTATCAGGGAGAAGTGCCTATACAAGGAATTCCACTCTCTTTTGATGTCATACAGGACACACCCGAATCCTGTACTGAAACCGGAAGTAGTGGATTTGGCACAGAAATACTCCATCATATGTCCAACTCGTGTTCTGAAACTTTGGCCATGTTTAGCATGAGAATGCAATTACCCCCCCCCCCCCCCCCCCTTTAATTACCCAGACTGTTCAATAAACCATTCAAAAAAAAAAAAAAAAGATGCCTTGTGGGAATTCTCTAACATATGCACATGCATTAACTTGTCATTTGTTGTAACTGCTTTCCTTTTTCCAAATGACTAAAATTGAAAAATATACATTGATGATTACACAAGCGCTTCAAACCATTAAGCTTGCATTTTGATGTCTTAAAGGAGTACACAAAAAGAGAGCAAAAAAAAAAAAAAAAGAAAAGAAAAAAAGAGAGATTTTCCTGCAAGCTGATGGTGGCCAAATTAAACACTGAATAAAGGAGAACAAGCATTGTGAAGAGTCCGTATGAAAAGTGTGTCTCATTTCCCCACATTGTGCCAATGTAACCAAGTTTTTTTTTTTTTTTTTTATCAATATTTTTAAAACCACCCTTGAAACTTTGATAACAGACTTTCCTCATTTCCTCACCACTGGGAGGTGTGTGTGTGTGTATGTGTGTTGATGTGTGAAAGTTTGCAAGACTGCAGGCGGAAACAGCAAGAAACCAGCCAAAGAGCAGCTTTGAACGCCAATCACAAATAATGAATTCTTCACTCAGATAAATAGAGATACAAGAGAAAGAACAGAGAGGAAAGAATAGCAATGTGTATAATCAGTTAGACATATAAGCTGCATAATTAACCTCTTATTTGTATTATATATGTTTACTCTACTCACTATTTTGCTTTAAATATAATACTTTTGCTATTGCTTTAGGAAAAACAAATTCAAAGGCAGCTTTAATACAAACACACACATGTAAAGAACACAAATAGAGCTGGTACCTCCCCTCTCCTAGACTGCTTTTCTGTGTAAAAATATATGGGTCATTGACATTAAGTGTCCCAAGTGGTGGTGAACTATTACAGCGCTGAGGCCCACACAGGAGAAACAAAAATACACGAAGATTGTGCAACTTTTGTGGTGTAGCATGCTATTGTAGTGCTAATTTTGTTGCTCATGTTTGATACACCCTCTATGGTGTGTATAAACATTGCAACCTGCCAAAAATATACATTATTAAGCAAGATTTACATTTTCCATGACGCTAACATGATGCTATGCCATTGATAGGTATTCCAAGTGGTTTTAAGTATGTTGCTAGGTATTTACTAAAGTGCAAAGTAGTTTCTACTATAGTTGGTTGGTTGCGGGCTCAAATTAGTCCAACCTAAAGCTCTATGGTTTGGATATGGCCTTCACTGTAAGTTTATGCCTTTTTTTTTTTTTTTTTTTTTGATAATTTATCATGCACTTCATAAAATTGTTAAGTCAAATTACTTAGAAAAGTAATAGCACAGCTCTTCTCAGTAAGCCTGATAAATTATCATTCATGTCTATAGCACAGATGGTGTGGGAAGAGTTTAATATTTAGAGTAAGCGATTTGTTCAAATCATATTCCACACATAATGATTATTTGTCATATAGTGTTGCGTGTGTTATGTTTCTTCTCAGGATGGATGAAAACTACAGTATCATTCCTCACGGAGTCAACTTCCAGGACCCCATCTTCCCGGACACACCGGAGAACCACCGCATGTTTTCCAGCTTATTCCAGTTTTCCAACTGCACAGCTGGCACACAGGTTCACATGTACACCCCAGACTGGGAGGTCCAAGAGGACAACCGAGTGAGCTACTTTTAATATATTAAAATAATAATAATAGTAACTTGCATTATTACACCATATGTCAGAGCACTGCCCACAAGGATATGTCTCTGACAAGTTTGTGTAGTTTTGATCATTTTTTTGAGGAGGAGAGCATAGCTTGCAGGCTGTCCATGTTGGAATTTGAAAATTTTAATTTATGTCAAAGTGTTGTAGAGGTCCATTGGACACACAGACTATTAGGTCAATAAGATGTGGAAAGTGTTTAAATCTTATTAGATAAGATTTGCAACTGACTTTTGAATCACAACCCACCCATTAAAAACCTCTGTTATAGACTCCTTTAAAGTTACCTTGTTTCGATAGTCCACTTTAGACATTCTACTGACCTTAACTTTAATACTATGTCAGCTACCAGTCTAAAGTATTAGTGAACTGTCTGCTTAACCCTCTGGAGTCTGAGGCTGATTTGGGGCCTGGAGAAGTTTTGACATGCCCTGACATTTGTGCTTTTTTCAGTTGTTCATAAACATATTAATGGAAAAAGTGTCATTACACTGTATTCAGCACAAACTAGGCTACAATAATATGTGAAGAACATGTATGTACATGTTTGTGTTTTTGAAGGAATAACATTTATGCGTGGTTATTGAAAAAACAAAAAACGTAAGTCACTGAAATAAGGCCAAATAAAGTATAGTAAATCTGTGTTCACAATACTTTTGGGTATTGGAGGTTGTAAACTAGAGTTTTTGCTTCAAAATTATGTAAAGATTATGCTGCCTACTCCTTCATATAAAACAATATATTGATTTAGTTTTTGTAAGACACTTTTAGCCAAGAAACACAGTATGCGAGGAGGCGTGAATCACCACTGAAAATGGGCCATTCTCACCTGATTACATAAACACAGAAGGTTTGTTTTTGATTTGACTTACATGATTTAAAACCTGACATCTTAACGTTTTTTTAGACATAAGTGTAATTTTTCTGTGATTAGTATTCACTAAGTTACAGTTCATTTTCTGAGAATTATCAGATTGGATTTCGTTCAGAGGGAGAGGAGAGATCACGCATCATGTTAGTTTTCTTTATTTTACAAAAAGCACAACATTTTGTTTTTACTTTGAGTGTATATAAATAAAAGAAGATATTCTATAGTTTCAATTGATATATTACTTATGTCTCTATGACAAAAAATGACGGAGTATTTTAGGTCTGTTTTGCTGCAATGTGAAAAAAAAAAACGCCGGCGCGTTTTTAGACCTCAGAGTGTTAATATCTGCTAGCACTTTATTTTGATGCTCCCCTAACAGACATTCCAATTTTGCAAGTACATTTTAACTTATTCTACTAACCCTAACCCAAGAGTCCGCAATACTTTAATGATACTTAATACTTTAACCATTGTGTTCAGTTCTAGGACTTTCAGTTTGTTGTCACTCCTGTCTCATGTTCCCTGTTCCACCTTGCAGACACTCATCACGGACACTAACCACCTTCGCAGCTGTCCGTCATTTACCTGTGTGTATTTAAGTTTTTGCTTGTGTTCAGTTCTTTGTCTGGTATAGTCTGTTAAAGGGATAGTTCACCCAAAAATTTTATGTTTATCTGCTTACCCCCAGGGCATCCAAGATGTAGATGACTTTTTTTCTTCAGTCGAACGCAAATTATGATTTTTAACTGCAACCGCTGCCGTCTGTCAGTCAAATAATAGCAGTAGATGGGAACTTCAACTATAACAGTAAATAAAACTTGCTTAGACAAATCAAAATTAAACCCTGCGGCTCGTGACGACACATTAATGTCCTAAGACACGAAACGATCGGTTTGTGCGAGAAACCGAAAAGTATTTATATAATTTTTTACCTCTAATACACCACTATGTCCAACTTCATTCAGCTTCCTGTTAGTGAGGTCAAAAAACGCGTTCTGAAGACGGAAGTGATGTCTCGCCCATATACTTCAATGAGCGCGAGACATCACTTCCGTTGTCAGAGCGCGATCTGACCTCACTAGCCGGAAGCTGAATGAAGTTGGACATAGTGGTGTATTAGAGGTAAAAAATTATATAAATACTGTTTGGTTTCTCGCACAAACCGATCGTTTCGTGTCTTAGGACATCAATGTGTCGTCACGAGCCGCAGGGTTTAATTTGGATTTGTCTATGGAAGTTTTTTCAACTCTTATTGTTCAAGTTCCCAATCACTGCTATTATTTGACTGACAGACGGCAGCGGTTGCAGTTAAAAATCATAATTTGCGTTCGACTGAAGAAAAAAAGTCCTCTACATCTTGGATGCACTGGGGGTAAGCAGATAAACATCAAATTTTCATTTTTGGGTGAACTATCCCTTTAAGTGTGTTTGCAAATTGCCTTAGATATATATATATTAACTTTGTTGTATTGAACGTTAATCATCTGCCTTCGTTTGAATCCTGCAAGCACGTGACATAAAGTTAGTTGACATGTAGTTGCAAATTAATGAGTTAAGGCCTCGATATACTTCAAACAATGTTCTTTTTCGTTCTTCGTTTAGGAGTAAAACGAAGTTCAGAATGCGTGAGCAGCGATATACTGAAATCGAACATCTGACGCCGCCCACACTGCTGAGAGTGACGGTTAGATGAATATGTAAATATGAGCTGAACACTTTCTTCTCGGTAATAAAATAAACAACAAAAATTAGAAAACTGCAAGCCTTTTTATAGAAAGCATAAGAAAAGCGTCTGATCATAACAACATTGTTATATAGCATGAGCTCTGCAAATTAGCACTCCAGTCATGTCACGTTTATTTATATAGCACTTCATTCAAGAGACTGCTTAAAAGCAAGCAGCTTTACAGTGTCATTTCATCAGAAGCACAACTTCATTTTGTACTATAAAGCTGCTATCCAGTGTGTTCATGTTTTCACCCGCGGAGCTCTTACCTCAACGAACTCTACAGATGAAATGAGTCATAGAAGAGTTCCACGCAAATGAAGGCGGAGCCTCGGCGCACACCTCCTGTTACATTATCGTCACGGACCAATGGTAGTATGGTGTTTTGCAGCTGAAGCGAACTTTTCCTGAAAGTTTGCTTTGGCAAGCCGTTTCGAACTTCAGAAAAAAGAACACAAAACAAACTTCGTTTTGGCCTGATTTTGTTCGAAATGACGTCACATCAGTTTGTTCTTCGATTTCGTTTGAAGTACATCGGGGCCTTACGTTGACTTGTACTTCTGGAGACTCAAGGTAGTTTGCAGTTCTGGAAAACGGTGGCACTGAAGACTAAGAATTAAGGCAAAGAAATAAGTGTGAAACCACAAGAAACTCAAGTCTTTTGCAGATAACGTCTTTTCTTCTTGACATGTTTTTTTGTTTGTTTGTTTTTTCATCTTTCTCTTCATTTCACTGTCCAATGGTCATGCCTTAATTTTGCAATTTCTAGTTTTGCATTAGTTTTGCATCCTTCTCATGGGCATTTAATAATTTTTCAGTTTCAGTGAGAATATTTTGTTTTTGGTTTTTTGGCTCATTTTATCTGTTACAAAAAAAAAAAAAAACACCCTGCTTAATACTGCTTAATGCACATTTTTCGCTTCCAGCCCTCGTTTACAGATATATCACTTATAAATAATTATATACAAAATGAATAGTAGTTACTAAGACTGATGTGGTTTGGAATTGGTAAAGTGTGCTTGGAAAAGAAATCTGATCAGAATATCGACTTGCATAATGTCTACCGTAACACATAATAATTATGCATGAATCAACATGGAGCATGTTTATTGTAGTATTAATAAGAGACTCCTTTCCAAACTTGCCCCATCCTTGCTCGCTGTGTGCTTGTCTGTATGCACGTTGATGGATATTATTAGGGAGACAGACACACCATAGTGAGAAAACAAGTGTGGAATGGCAGTATTGCTTGTTCAGGTCTTTTGCATGTCTGTTTGTGTTTCTCTTGGCTCTAGCAGAAGTTTTAGTGGCTACTGAATGCTGAACATATAAATCAACATTTCAGTGGAAGATGTGCCTAAACCTCAGCTAGTCTGCCTGAGAAATCCTGCAAGAAAAAGTAGGCAACTTCTCTCAAGAATCCAAACTAACTGACATTTTCAAACCTATATTTTGCTGTGAATTGTTATTCACCATTAAGTATAGTTTATGTCAGGGTCCAAGTCTAAAGGGAATTTAGAGAAATGATTGCTGGGATATTAACATTCCTCTCTGGACATCTTTTCTTCTTTAGCTTTTCACTTGGGAGAACATGTTTCTTATAATGTTGGTGGTATGTTTAAACTCTAAACCAGAGGTTCTCTGCCATAAACAGCAACTCCACATTGGGCTGTGGGAGATTTCTATGAAAAGTATCTTATTGATGGCATATTGCTTGAGCATAATCTTTATAGCAAAATAGTTTGCTAGTTCATAGTGGTACAAAACATAATTCACTCTTCTTATTTGTATTAGGACCTAATTCAAATATATAACTGTGAGGAACACTTTCAATTTATTGTGGTTAAAACAGCAAGAAGTGTTTTTTTTTTCAAAGCTGACACCATAACTACAACAAAAGGGTGTATATAACCCAGGTTCCCTGAGAAAGGAACAAGACACTGCGCCATTACGTTGGGGCTATAGGAACGTGTCCAGCATGATCGTTGTCTGAAGCACACGTGAAACATGCTAACTAGTTGGCAGACAGCTATAACATCACGTGGAGCGCCCATGCATATAAAAGTGTGCCTGCAATAGACATTATCAGCCTTTTTGTCTTCAGGAGCCGCTTCTCTATGTGTGCATGTGAATATATTGTTGCTCAATGTGAGCTTATGCCAGTTTAGAGAGTGAGTATCGCCAGCTTTCATTATGGCTAGTGATGCACTTAAGCTCTTTGTCATTTTGTTCGAAGCCTTTCTTTTTTTCTGTGGAACCCAAAAGGGCAAAATTTAGAAGATTTTTTTTATTATTACATTAGAATGGTGTGAATATGATTAAATGATGACAGAAACTTCATTTTTGGGTGAACTATTCCTTTAAAGGGGTGGTTCATTGCGATTTCACTTTTTTAACTTTAGTTAGTGTGTAATGTTGCTGCTTGAGCATAAACAGTATCTGCAAAGTTACAGCGCTAAAAGTTCAATGCAAACGGAGATATTGTCTTTTAACAAAAGATTAACAAAAACGACCGGTTTGGACTACAACGAGCTTAAGCATTAAGACATGTTTAACTGCGCCCCAAAAACACAATCAAGCCTAGAAAAAAAACACTGAACCACCCCTTTAAAACTATAATCATCCAAGCAGTCCTGGCTGAATTTTTATGTTAAACTGGATATCATAAAGAATTAATTAAGCAATAACATTTCCCCTGCCTTTACCATATGTCTGTGAGAGCAGTCAACAAAAGATTGATCCCTGTAGGAATTGAAAGTAGCAGCCAATGGAAATCAACCCTGTCTTGTTCAATTAACAATCATGTAAAGGTTTTTTTTTTTTTTTTTTTTTTTTTACATTCATCTTGGCCAACTTTTTTTTCTTTTCCTGATCCAAGTTCTTTTGTATGACCTCATTACTCAGTACTTTCATTTCCTAAATATATTCCACATTGATGACAGTCTTTACATGTTTATATCCCATAAATCTACGATCACATCTGACCTACACACAGGTTCAGGTGCAAGCATGATTATTAGAGCTACCCAGGAAATCCACACTTACAGAAAAAGCCCAGCTGTGACTAATTTTCAGATGTAAAATCTTTTCAGACTCAGGAACACACGTGAGAGGAAAGCATCGAATGCTTTGTTTTTCCCAGGATTAAGAAGTTACTGTTACATATCAAGAACAACAAATGTTATCAAAAGTTTCAAATGAGTTTCAGCTGCTTTGATTTCCAACTGATAATCACAGCCTGATTAAATTACAGCCAAAGTAATCTTTTTTTTTCTCTCTCTCTCTCTCTACACCATACTCTTTGTACTTTAAACCACATGCCTCATGTACAGTAAGTTGACCATTGAAGGAATTTATACCAAGCTGTGCTTCCATAAAAAAAAATAATAATAATGAAAAACATATAAAAAACAAATATTAAATAGCTATTTTCTGTATGGCTGTGATTTTGTTTTGTGTAACCTTTTTGCTTTTGGTGAAAACAGAAAGTTGCTAGAATCTTTTACAGTTCATGAATATTCTACTTGCTTTAAATAGTCACAAAACAGTCTGCTTCTTAAATTTACTTTAAATCATGTTTATAGGAGCCATTTTGTATTTTGTACTTCCTGTTTATTTCTATTTACTTCCTGTTTACTTTAATTTAGCTATGGTGCTCCAATGTGCAGAAGGCCTTATTTGAGGAGGAAGAGAAAGTCAGAAACCTCTCTCAGAAAGTGAAGATCCTGGAAAAGGCCAACAATCACCTGAGGGACAAGGTGAAGAACATGAAACGTCTCTTGAGGCAGGCCAAACAAGAGACCAAAGAGCCGGTTCAAAGCTTCAAACAGCTTCATGAAGCCAAACCAGAGGTACCCCATCCACAACAGGACACCACCCAGGACCAGAAGCCTCCTCTCAGGAAAATCCTGCCAAAAAAGCTCAAGAACTAAGAGCCGTTCCTGCACTAAAGGAAACTTGATTAATATGATGGTGTATTGGCAGATCTAGATGATGGGGTCATAGGGATCTATGAAGATAGTGTAGCCTTCAAAAGGTTCTCATGTGCAATGAACCTTCTCCTGTGAATTATCCTTCAAAATGAATATCTTGCAAAGAGGCATTTGACTAGTTAAATTGTTCTTTAATGACTTCAGAAGGTTTAGACAAACAACATTTTCATTTAACTAGATGTATAATATCATCAAAAGGCAAAATAACAAAAATCAAACAATGTTTTGACATTATAATCATCAATCCATCAATTGATACTTGATCAAAATGTGAAAATACTGATATAAATTACAACTTTCAACCACAACATGAGGTTGCAAAAGCAAATTTTGTCTTTCTGCCTATATGCAGATGTTAATCGGGCAGAGCCTGACAAGATCACGGATACAGATCAGAGTCTTGTGAATTTATTTGGCCAAGTGGTTACATGGAAAAAAAAAAAAGTCACCTTTTCACATTACTGTAAGTTAGCTGAAAACTCAAAGAAACATCCATTTTATACAAGAGGGACACAAAATTTGTTTAGAAGTTCTATACATAGTCTTGTTTGACCATTTATGGCTAAAATATCTTAAGTCAATGCACATCATGAATATCCTGGTTTAGGATCAGCTTTCCCTTTTCAATTTGATTTTTAAAATTTTTTTATGAGTTTAATTGTAAGTATAATTGCAAACAGGCTGCTGAGCACCTGACACACACACACACACACACATACACATATATATATATAAATATATATAACCTTTACTCAGTGAAGCTAAAGTGAATGTTCACCATTTAAGGTACCGTTTACTGACAATGTTTTTAAAATGGTGTTTTTAATTGTAAAAATTGTAGTATTATCATTTTCTACTTATCACATTCACATGTATTCCAATGAGTAATTAAATAAACGTCACATTTTCCTTAATATTTGTCCATACTTTTTATGTTTCTTTTATAGTTAATGAATCTAATGATGTCATAAAAAAACAATGTTTGTGTTTGCCTTTAAAGGTGACGTGTGTAGTTTTTGTCCAATTAAATGTTCTCTAGAATAAAAATGTCTCCTCCGCCTAAAAGTAAAATATCATAAAAATCATAATTAAATAATTTGACAGTCTGTCATTTACATCAGTGATGATGACTATTGGCATCTTCACCTGAATCATCACCCTCTGTTTTTCTGATTCATCGCCCCTGATTTCTGGTATAATATTTCAGCAGACAAAGGTCACGTTAAATAGTAAAATGTCTTCATTGCTTTCACTCGTAGTACAAGCTGTCAAGTGTGGTCTTGCCAGGCTATGATATGAACAACAGGCAGGAAGTACATTAATGCAGGTCGGGTTTGATTGGCACATTTAATTGGATAGAAGAAGAATGGGTGATATATTGCATCCACAGTACAAAATTTCATTCAGTCCGAGACTTGTCACTAGAATGAAATTTAGTCCAAGAGGCTTCAGAGGCCTGAGAAAGATACCCTACTTCCTCTCATGACACATCTCAGGAATTTGAAGCCCTTGGAGGAACACTGTTTCCAAATACATACACACGCTGGCCAAATTTCTGACTCAGACGTGCAATAAGAATCATTTTTAGACCTTAAAATAGGCTGAACTCTACTGAGGATATCGAAGGGATCATAAAGTCTGTCTGGGTTTCTCCCTGTGCTTGAGAAACTCCCAAACTAATGCTCATTTACGACTTGCGCAATGTGATGCTAAGCCAAGTATAAAGTAAAAAGCGAAAATGTTTCCTCAGATCCCAATCTCTAAGATTTTCTGAACATATCTGAAGAGAAATCATAGACCATATCATGGAATTTTCTTGGCAGACCCATTGCTTGATAAATTTTTCTCAACACTATTTCCAGGAGTGTTAAACCCAATCATTTCCATATGCATGTGACTGTTCCTGAATGGGGGAGGAGGGAGGGGGTTAACTTTGAACAACTGAGACTTAAAAAACTTTAGTGTGTTCACTTTTGCAATCATCTGAGGAAAGTGATATTGTGGTAAGTTTATGAAACGGAGATGTGTGACAGACATTTGTAGACTTCTATATATAAATGTCCAAACCAACAGCACAGAACATTGGCATTTTTAACAGGATGCAGACACTGGATGACCTCTTTTTAAAGCACTACATCATAGTAGTGCTGCACCCTGCAAGAATCTGTCATTACTCCATGAACACGCTCCAAAGACGATATACACACACTGCGTTTTGAACATAAACCATTTTCTCAGTCAAGCTGTAGAACAGATGTCTTGACACTATGGTGTGCTGCAGTGATCTTCCTTAAAAACGTAATGCTTATTATATACATGACTTTCTTTTATTTTTTTCCTTCTGTTGATATTTTCAATGGAATGTTGCAATCCATTCAATTCAGAAACTTGGAATTTCCTACTTGATTTCACTAGAATGCCACATGACGGATTTCCAACCTGGAAACTTTCACAGATGTGCAAATTTAATTTTTGGCTGATGCTCTATTAAATTGCAAATGTAATATGTGAGCAATGGCTTCACTATAAGAATAGCAATGTGCATTGTAACACTGCAGTGAGATATAAGATTTTTTAAAAGACATTACTTTTACAAATAAATAGAATTTCAAAAATATTCTGATCTATTTTCACATGCCATTTTTGTCTTATGCTATGAGTGACAGCTGTAAATAGAAACATTTGACGTTCTCCAGAAAGCAAGCACAAATACACACTGGAGCATTTCCAAAACAGTTTCACCAAAATGGTATTATTACAATATCAACATTTCAGGGTCCTTAGCACTCACAGGAACCCCTGTGTTGTATCATACCTGATGATTTTGGAGTTAATTATTTAAAATGCAATTTATTATTGTCCAAAAAAAAAAAAAACACAAACTTTAGTGTCAGGTTGTCATGTTGTAATGCTGAATATAATGGTAGAATTGTGTGTATTATGACATGCCAGGACCCAATCTGAGATCCACCAATCAGAGTGGTTCCCGAATCTCAATTGATTTTTTGATTGGTTAAATCCAGCCCCTCAGCACCCACAGGATCGGCACCTAAGGGAGGAGCCAGGGTGGAGTAGAAGGAGTGCAGAGCCAAGGTGGAGCAGGAAGGCTGACAGGCCAAGAGTGCAGTCATGGGCTTGGAGGACCAAGATGAAGCCAGGGAATCCGCCTCATCGAGCCAAGCTGGGGATCGGGAGGCCTGAAGCAGAGCCGGAGAGCTGGAGGGAGCTAATAGAGAAGGCGGAACTGAGGAGCTGGACGGCCCCAGCATGGGCAGCAGAACCAGGGTTACCCCAGCTGGACAGATCTAGCAGAGGGAATGTAACCAACGGCAGGGGAAAGACTCCAGACAGGACCGTGCCATCGCAGCCAGTTGCATTTTTCTTTGTCACACTTTTGCAATCCACACATTAAACAATGACAATAACTGACAGAGAATTTTAAAATCAAAGAACGCAATAGGAGAGAGCGGCAACAGCACTGGTAAGGTCTCATTACTTTTAATGAAGATAATTGTGTGTCACGTGTCTGCGACTAACTTTCACTTTCATATGCGACAGTTTGAATCAATTTAGCAGCTTGCTAAAGAGATCTGTGGCGATGCGTGATGCAGTAGTGTCATATCTGACTCTCACATGTTTCAGTTTTAGTATTTTAAGAGAAGTAAAATTTACATATGTAGTTTTAACAACCAGATGAATTTAGACTGATGCATAGAGAGTTTTGACTGGAATGCGTCTCAGACCATCTCCTGTAGTGGTTTGAGTGATCGGATTTAAATCCATTCTTCAAAATAACTTTGGGTGAACTATCCCTTTAATTTTAATAAATGTATTATTGTTATCTTGTTACAGGTCAATCAGATCTGTTCATTTTATGTCATTATTTAAATGTTTAATATAATATTGTCTGTTTTGTAAATTTACAGTTATTTACAACCTCTTAAATATTAAAGGGCAAATAACACCTGACCAGTCTTTTGGGTTTGCTATTGTTACAGTTAAAAACCATAGAAAGGTAAAAACTTGCCATGCAGATATTGATATGATGTAAGCAACACAGATAGAAAGCTACACTCAAAAAAATGAACTTTCACTGTTGTTAATTTCACTCAAATCACCCATGTTCACATTACTTAAAAAACTCATGTAACAACATGAACGTAATTTAACTGCGTTGTTTCAACTAAAAATGAGTATTGTCAGCTTTACTTAGTAAGTGTTTGTTCAGTCAACTTAACATTGCTGAGTGAAACACAAATTAATGTTGACATAACTAACTGGGCAGTGGATCCGTAGTTCCCAGCA
This sequence comes from Chanodichthys erythropterus, assembly GCF_024489055.1. Taxonomy (NCBI): domain Eukaryota; kingdom Metazoa; phylum Chordata; class Actinopteri; order Cypriniformes; family Xenocyprididae; genus Chanodichthys; species Chanodichthys erythropterus. The sequence continues at coordinate 30,765,460 of NC_090226.1, forward strand.
TGCTTTGCAAGGGACTGCATTAGGAGAGTAAATTTAGGAATTAAAGAGTTATTTTATGTGTTTTTCAGTAAAGGGAAAGATGTTGTTAGTTTATGTTAGTGTTTAATGTTCATTTATGCCGGACATTTAGAGGAGTTTCTGTAATGTTTTTGAATTTTGTGGTTACCATTATACAGAAGAGTGGTGTCTGTTTAGGCGGTGCGCACTCATATACGCATGTTTAGGATGGAATTCCTGCTCTCAATTTAATTGAGTTTACATAATGTACTCAAAAAATAACTATTGAACAAAGTTTGTTCAATAGCTATTTTTTGAGTACATTATGTAGAGCAAATAGTTCATTAATGAGGCAAATTAAGTCAATAAATGTGTTCACCTTACGTAATAATCAACATTATTAAGTAAACTACACATATACATTTTATGTAACAGTGACATTCAAATGATTTGTATTTACTCAAAGAAATTTTGTCAGCTTTACTTGAATTTCTTTTGTTCATACAACTAAATTGAATTTGGGGGGTCATTAAAAGTTTTTTTTTTTTTTTTTGAAAGAAATTAAAGAAATTAATACTTTTATTCAGCAAGGATGCATTAAATTGATCAAAAGTGACTATAGACATTTATAATGTTGCAAAAGTTTTATATTTCAGATAAATGCTGTTCTTTTGAACGTTCTATTCATCAAATAATCCTGAAAAAAAATGTACACAACTGTTTTCAACATTGATAATAATAATAAATGTTTCTTAATCAGCAAATCGGCATAGAATGATTTCTGAAGGATCATGTGACACTGAAGACTGGAGTAATGATGCTGAAAATTCAGCTTTGCATCACAGGAATAAATTACATTTTAAAATATATTCAAATAGAAAAGTTATTTTAAATTGGAATAATATTTCACAATATTACTGTTTTTGGTGTATTTTGGATCAAATAAATGAAACCTTGGTGAGCAGACGTAACTTCTTTTAAAAACATTTTAAAAATCGTACTTTTCAAAAACCTTTGACCGGTAGTGCACATACAAAATGGTCTATATTATCATTGAAGATACTGTATGTCATAATAGCAACACTATGAATTATATTTGAAAATTTTCACTCAAATAAATATTATATTAATATTATCATTATCAATAAATATTTTCACTTCATTAAAACTTTTGGTTTTAATGAATAGAAAAGATGTCAGAATTATATCAAATTCATGAAATTACTGTAGTAACATTAACAACGTGCCACTTGGCATGTTTTATGTGAAGTGATGAACCAATTTAGCTAAAGTTCCCATTCAGTCGGTCACGTTCGACGTACGTCGGACAGACCGACGAATAGGAATCTCGCTAGAGAGGCCAATCTACTTCGAGTGTAACTAAACGAGCCAATGCACATTGGCATGCAATCATATGCATCAGCTGCTCGCCTCGCAGCGCGGGTATATAATGAGCAGCAGGTGCGTTGCATCTTCAGCTTTTCGCTTCGGAGCCAAACCTTCTATGAAGACAGCTACTGAAAGCGAGTGTGGTGAACGAGTCTCTCTTCAAGACGTCTCTTTGTTGCGAGGTGCAGGCGGACAGCGCAGCAGCGGGGCCGATTCTCCTTTTGTTTTTGTTTTTGCCTTTAATTTGATTGAGCAAAGCTGTAATCAGCGTGAAGGCCGTTCTCACGGCTGGTGAAACGGTGCGCCTAGAGCGCTAAAAAGCTGTTGTTACAGCTGGTAAGAGGAGCGCCTTCAAGGAGAGTGCACACGACAGGCTGCACATTCCCTGTCTGTGCTGCAGCGGCTATTCCCCTGCGTGCTTCAGCACCTAAAAGAGTCAGTCCTTGAAAGAGCTAACACGAGTAGTTCGCGTCTTTTTAAAGATGTCGTTCTACTTGTGTGTTTCTGGATGCGGTCGTTACCTGGCGCCTCGGGATGGTCACCAGCGCTGTATCGCGTGCTTGGGCTTAAGGCACGCTGAGGCAGCGTTTGTGGATGAGTCATGTACCCATTGTGGGAAGATGACCATCGCGGAGTTGCGGTCGAGACTCCACTTTCTGCAAAGGGGTGGAGTCCCGGTCCCGACGCCTCGCTCCAATCCTCCTCAGAGGGTTGCTGCGAGCGGCGGGGCTGGTGACTTGAGGATAACGGTGAGCGCGCTTCCTTCGGGGAACCAACCCCCTAGGAACCCTCCCCCCTCGTGCGCTCCGCAGCCAGTAGAGCTGCCCTCGGAACGTGGTGGACCACCCCAGAGGTGTGTACCATCCGTTTCCTTCGGAGCTCCCCAGACGACCGGATGTCGATCGCTGCATCGGAGGGTGAGCCTGATACTTCTGGGGAGGATGAGTCGGCGCAGTTGCCTCCTTCGGGGGTGACAACTGTGCCCGACACGGACCCGGAAATGATGGCTATGCTTTCCCGGGCCGCCAACAGGGTCGGGCTCGTGTGGAATCCTCCACCGTGTCCCGAACCCTCGAGGTTGGATGACTGGTATCTCGGGGTGGCCAGGGCTGGTTCTCAGCCCCCCACCCCAGTGCCCTTCTTCCCGGAGGTGCATGAAGAGCTCACGGGCACGTGGACGGCACCTTTTACTGCCCGAAACAGTGTCGGTGGGTCCTCCTCCCTCACCACCCTTGATGGCGGGGCAGCGAAGGGTTACACGCGCATACCCCCTGTGGAACGGGCCGTTGCTATGCAACTGTGCCCTAACTCCACCTGGCGGGGGGAGCCGTCTCTCCCTTCCCGGGCCTGTAAGTACTCGTCGGATCTTACCGGCAAGGCTTATCAGGCCTGTGGGGAAGCTGCCTCTGCCTTACACGCTATGGCGTTGTTGCAGGTCCATCAGGCCAAGGCACTGAGGGACCTGCACGAGGGTGGTCATGATCCACAAGTTCTCCAGGAACTTCGTGCCGCGACGGACCTCGCGCTTCGAGCGACGAAGGTTACGGCGCGGTCAGTGGGTCGTGCGATGTCCACTATGGTGGTCCAGGAACGCCATCTCTGGCTGTGTCTTGCGGACATGAGGGATACCGACAAGGTCAGGTTTCTTAATTCCCCCGTGTCCCAGACCGGCCTTTTCGGCGACGCGGTCGAGAACTTTGCCCAACAGTTCTCGGCTGTACAAAGGCAGTCTGAGGCCATCAGTCACATCCTGCCGAGGCGGTCAGCTGCTGCACCTCCACCGCCGGCGGCACCTCAGACTACCCGTCGCCGAGGGCGCCCCCCTGCAGCCGCCCCCGCTCCCGCGCCCCAGCAGCAGCAGCCTCCATCCAAGCGGCGCCGTGGAGCCGGTCGCGGGCGGGGCGCCCAGCCCGTCCAGCCACCCCCCAAGAAGAAGGGTGGCAAGGCCAAGTCCAAGCGGCCCTAGGACGGGCGACCCGGAGATGGAGGGGACTGCTTTTCAGGAGGTGGTGAATGCACCACTCCTTCCCCCGGAGGAGGGCCGGGTGGAGAATCTTTTGTTGTTTCCTTTTGTTCCGCCGCTGGCTCAACGGCCAGCGGTACCCAAATTTTCAAGAAAGGAGCAGTTTCCTTTATCTCCGGGTCCGAAGAGGGCTCGGAGAGCAGTGGGAGGGCTAGAACCTCACCACTCTCATCCACCTCTTCTGTCGCCAGCGGACAGCAGCGAGCAGCAGGTAAGCAAATCCTCGACTGCTCCCTCTGTCCACCCGTGGAGGCAGGTAAGTGTTGCACAGCACACTGTGACCCCGCTTCGGGCCGCCTCACACAGAGAGCCTCCCGGGCCGCGTCCCTGCGTTCCACCTCGCTGCCCCGCGGCGGGTACGCCGGTGGTCCCCTTGGTGCCGCTGGTGCGGTCTCTGGGAGCCTGGCTAGCGCTCCCCAGTCCGTCTCGCTGGCTCCTCCGGACCATCAGGCTCGGCTATGCGATTCAGTTCGCCCGGCGTCCCCCCAAGTTCAGGGGCGTCCTCTTCACTTCAGTGAAAGATGTCGATGCCCCTGTTCTGCGTGCGGAGATTGCAGTCCTACTGGCGAAGGACGCGATAGAGCCGGTCCCTCCAGCCGATTTGAGGTCAGGGTTCTACAGCCCCTACTTCATTGTACCCAAGAAAAGCGGCGGGTTACGACCGATCTTGGACCTGCGAGTTTTGAATCGGAGCCTTCACAAGCTACCGTTCAAAATGCTTACGCAGAAACGCATTTTCGAGTGCATCCGTCCCCGAGATTGGTTTGCAGCGATCGACCTGAAGGACGCGTACTTTCATGTTTCGATTCTTCCGCGACACAGGCCATTCCTGAGATTCGCGTTCGAAGGTCGAGCATATCAGTACAGAGTCTTACCCTTCGGGCTGGCCCTGTCTCCCCGCGTCTTCACGAAAGTCGTGGAGGGAGCCCTTGTTCCCATGAGAGAACAGGGTGTTCGCATTCTCAACTACCTGGACGACTGGCTCATTCTAGCACAGTCTCGGGATCAGTTGTGCGAACACAGGGACTTAGTGCTCAGGCACCTCAGCCAGTTGGGGCTTCAGGTCAACTGGGAGAAGAGCAAACTCGCCCCAGTGCAGAGGATCTCTTTTCTCGGTATGGAGTTGGATTCGGTCGAACGGGTAGCACGCCTCACAGAGGAACGTGCTCGGTCGGTGTTGAACTGCCTGAATACGTTCAATGGCAGGACAGCGGTCCCACTGAAGTTTTTTCAGAGGCTCCTGGGGCATATGGCGGCTGCAGCGGCTGTAACACCGCTCGGGCTGCTTCATATGAGACCGCTTCAGCACTGGCTTCACGGCCGAGTCCCGAGATGGGCGTGGCAACGCGGCACGTTCCGGGTGCCAATCACTCAGGAGTGCCGCCGAACCTTCAGTCCGTGGTCGGACCCTTTGTTTCTCCGGGCAGGAGTGCCCCTAGAACAGGTGTCCCGGCATGCTGTGGTTTTCACAGATGCTTCTGCCACCGGCTGGGGTGCCACGTACAACGGGCATGCAGTCTCAGGGGTTTGGACGGGACCCCATCTGCATTGGCACATCAATTGCCTCGAGTTGCTGGCAGTACGCCTTGCGCTGAGCCGCCTCAAAGGCCTGCTTCGCGACAAGCATGTACTGGTCCGTACGGACAACACTGCGACCGTTGCGTACATCAACCGCCAAGGTGGTCTACGCTCCCGTCGCATGTCGCAACTCGCCCGCCATCTCCTCCTGTGGAGTCGGAAGCATCTGAGGTCGCTTCGCGCCATTCATGTCCCCGGTGTGCTCAACCGTGTGGCCGACGAGCTATCACGAGCTGCGCTGCCCGGAGAGTGGCGACTCCACCCCCAGGTGGTTCAGCTGATCTGGAGAGAGTTCGGAGAGGCTCAGGTAGACCTGTTTGCCTCACCAGAAACCTCCCACTGCCAGTTGTTTTACTCTCTGACCGAGGGAACACTCGGGACAGACGCACTGGCTCACAGCTGGCCCCGGGGCCTGCGCAAATATGCGTTTCCCCCAGTGAGCCTACTTGCACAGACCCTGTGCAAAGTCAGGGAGGACGAGGAGCAGGTCTTGTTAGTTGCGCCTTACTGGCCCAACCGGACCTGGTTCCCAGAACTCTCACTCCTCGCGACAGCCCCTCCCTGGCCCATCCCTCTGAGGAAGGACCTCCTCTCTCAGAGACGGGGCACTCTTTGGCACCCGCGTCCAGACCTCTGGAAACTCCATGTCTGGTCCCTGGACGGGACGCGGAGGTTCTAGGTGACTTACCCCCCGAGGTACTTAACACCATCACTTCGGCACGTGCACTGTCTACGAGACGTGCTTACGCCTCGAAGTGGAACCTGTTCGTCGAGTGGTGCTCTTCTCGCCGAGAAGACCCCCGAAGATGCTCGATCGGTGTCGTGCTTTCCTTCTTGCAGCAAGGGTTGGAGCGTAGGCTGTCCCCCTCCACCCTCAAAGTCCATTCTGCTGCTATCTCCGCTTACCACGACCACATAGATGGCAAATCTGTTGGTCAGCACGACCTGGTCGTCAGGTTCCTTAGGGGGGCGAGACGGTTAGATCCTCCTCGTCCCCCCTCCATACCCTCTTGGGACCTTACTCTGGTGCTCAGAGCACTCCAGATTGCTCCCTTTGAGCCTTTGCTGTCAGCAGACTTAAAGATTCTCTCTATGAAAACTTTGCTGCTGGTGGCATTGGCCTCCATCAAGAGGGTAGGGGACCTGCAGTCATTTTCGGTCGACGAATCGTGCCTAGAGTTCGGGCCGGGTGACAGCCACGTGGTACTGAGACCCCGGCCTGGCTATGTGCCCAAGGTTCCTACCACTCCCTTCAGGGATCAGGTGGTGAGCCTGCAAGCGCTGCCCTCGGAGGAGGCAGACCCAGCCCTGGCTTTGCTCTGTCCAGTTCGTGCCTTGCGACTGTACATAGACAGAACTCGAAGCTTCAGGACCTCAGACCAGCTCTTCGTCTGTTACGGAGGCCAGCAGAAGGGAAAGGCTGTCTCCAAGCAGAGGATGGCCCACTGGATAGTGGATGCCATCGCCCTGGCTTACCAAGCTCAGGGCGTGCCCTGCCCGCTCAGGTTGCATGCCCACTCCACGAGAGGTGTGGCATCCTCCTGGGCGCTGGCTCGTGGCGCCTCGCTAACAGACATTTGTAGAGCTGCGGGCTGGGCGACACCTAACACGTTCGCTAGATACTATAGCCTTCGTGTCGAGCCGGTCTCCTCCCGTGTTCTCGCCTCAGGTCAGAGACACGGAGAGGCCCCGGCTTAGTGTCGGCTTGCTGCGCTACATGCGCATTCTATTCTCCAGAGAGTCCCTACGGGCAGACCCTGTTGAGTCCTCCGGTTACCCTTCGGCAGCCGACGTGGCGGAGCGTCTGGCGCCAGGCCTATACTCCGTTGTATCCTTGAGAACCGGATTTAGGCTGGGTTCCATATGTGTGACCCTACGGGGATCCCATATGGCTTTCCACGGCTGCTCCTAAACGAAGCCCGTGTCTTTCCCTCTGGGAGAACCCATCTCTCACCGAGTGGAGTCACCCCAGTTCTTCCATATGTTGTACAACCTACAAGGTTAGTCCATATGTACTTATCCATATAACTCCTTCGGGGAAGGATATGGCTTCCGCAGCGTTCCTTATCGCATGTAAGGCTACGCTTTCCCAGCGTTATCCAATTGTCGCACTGAGTGGGTTTTGGGAACAACAGTGATCGACCCTCTCTGCGTGAGCCTGGTCCCACCGTCCTTAGGCAAGGGGGTTCAGGTGGCTCACGACAGAGCGCTGGAAGAGGGCAGCCCCTGTGGCGCTTTGGTAGGGATTCCTATTCGTCGGTCTGTCCGACGTACGTCGAACGTGACCGACTGAATGGGAACGTCTCGGTTACATAGGTAACCCTCGTTCCCTGAAGGAGGGAACGGAGACGTACGTCCCGTCGCCACAGGCGTTGTCCTGCTGATGCTGCCGCCTGCTGGGTTCGGCTCCTCAGCGAAAACCTGAAGATGCAACGCACCTGCTGCTCATTATATACCCGCGCTGCGAGGCGAGCAGCTGATGCATATGATTGCATGCCAATGTGCATTGGCTCGTTTAGTTACACTCGAAGTAGATTGGCCTCTCTAGCGAGATTCCTATTCGTCGGTCTGTCCGACGTACGTCTCCGTTCCCTCCTTCAGGGAACGAGGGTTACCTATGTAACCGAGACGTTTTCTTACTGTTATTTAAAATGTTTATCTGTTTTTAACGTTAAAGAACCAAATACTTTTTTTTTTTTTTTTTTTTGCAAACAGTATACAATATATACTGCACAGTATTCATTAAGCAAACAGTTGTATTCAGGTTTTCCGGTCTTTCTGCGAATGCAAGATTAAAAAAAAAAAGTCATATCTGAAATGTTCACATAACATTTGACTTAAACTTTAAATGTAAGTCTAATCTTAAAACCCAACTCTTAGACTCTATAGACAATTCAAAATGGGAGCCCTCAGGCATGTGGTAAGTAGAAACATTTTCAATTTTCCAAACTATAATTAGGCTATGACTTGGCTATAATTATCCAGAAACCCTATATTAAGTCTCATGTTTAGCAAGCCATCTCCTCTCTTTCTTTATTTTTTTTTTTTCTTCAATAATATGAAACATGAAACATGACAAATGCTTTGGTCTTCATCTTGGAGTGGGTACTGTACTTTCTATTGTACTTTTTTTTTAAGCAGTATACCTTATAATCACTTTTTTATGACTGAGATTTATAGATATATTTTACAAGTCATGGCAATGCAAAAACAAAAAATTGGTAAAAAAAAATTACCAATACATATTTTCAAATATGAATCTTTGCTGATATTGATCAGGCTGCCGTAAGTCATATTTTCAAAACTGTGGTATAAAATCCCTCCAAGTCAAAAGTCTTCATGCATCAGTATTCTATATGCAAACTGTGCTTGATATGTGACACAGGGAAGAGTGGGATATAATGAACTAGTGGGTAAATTGACCCACCCCCTGTATCCAGGCAACAGTCAATATTTTTGTCATGTGATCATACAGTAACCAGGAATGTACAATCAGGAAGTACAGTACCCATCATTTCTGTCTAGCTGTAAAGAGAGAAAGTACATGGGAAAATAGTTAATGTTTGGAATTAAAAGAGGTCCTATCCTAAACCTCTTAGTACACACCACATCATTCCATTGTAATTTCACTAAATTACAAATTCATACAGTATTTCTAATTTTTTTTTCAATACAATTTTAAATTGTATGTGAAATGGTGGGTAATAAAAATGCTAAATAAATATTTTAATATAGTAAACTGTTAATTTTACCAACATTTTAAACAGTCATGCTATCACATGACTTGTGTTAAAGTGGCATTTAGTTACCATCTATAAACTCACTATAAGATGTGATTTTAAAATTCCATACACTGCAATATTGAGTGAGATCTAGTTCAGATCTAGGTCAAAAGCTCATTGCATTGTAGGATACAGTTCATTACACTCTGTTATGTACTGCACTATTTGGCAAATGCGGAGGGTCATCTAAGTATTCCATGCATAAAGAGTGAGGTCGTATTTTTTGGTATTTTTGGACCAAAATGTATTTTCGATGCTTCAAAAACTTCTAACTAACCCACTGATGTCACAAGGACTACTTTGATGATGTTTTTATTATCTTTCTGGACATGGACAGTATACCGCACATACATTTTCAATGGAGGGACAGAAAGCTCTTGGACTAAATCTAAAATATCTTAAACTGTGTTCCGAAGATGAACGGAGGTCTTGGAACAACATGAGGGTGAGTCATTAATGACATCATTTTCATTTTTGGGTGAACTAACCCTTTAATACTACAGGAATAGTAAAACAGTATAATGGTACACTACTCTGCACATAGCCCTTGTCTCACATCCTCAAAAGGTTCTAGATTTGCCAGTCTGAATTTGTTGAGATGGGTTCATTGGCTTAATTAGTGAGTGTAAAGCTAAAGTTTAAGGTTAATCCTAATTTTGTCACACTTAAGCCGGGTGTACACTGTGCGATTTTGGACACGATTTGATCATCTGAGGCAAATTTTGCAAATCCTAAAAGATTTCTATAATCCTAGGCTAAAATCTATAGTCTTTGATGGCTAGTTTGACATTCACCGACAGCCGATTAATGACCGCTGCGATCAAATTTTACCTCTGACAAAATTCTGGCAGTGTCAGAAGATTTGGCACATAGCCCCCCAGTGTGACTTCTCCTACGACAAATGTCAAATTGTCTTCGTTTTTCAAGACAAGCCATGATCAAAATTAACGCTAGAGATGTCTTTGTTAGCCACCATTTCAGTCCCACGTGTAATGCAGCAGCTCACAGTCACATGAACATGTGTGGGTTGATGATGTAAAACACCGGATGAGTTTTCATGGGCACGTCCATTTTTTACAGATCGTACAGTTTAATATAAATGAAGGCTGAAATCCCCACAGTGTGACATGAGGATCATGTTCGTACAGTCTGACAAGCAACAATCCTAAAGGACTGCTATAAATCGCACAGTGTGCACCCGGCTTTACTCTTAAAAGAGGGTGCCACATTTTAGGTAAACTGCTGTAGGACAGAAGAATCATCACCTAAATGTAAACTCATTTTCATACCCTTACACCTATACAATAAAGCTACTGCAATCATTCTACTTGTTTCAATCTTCTTGTCCAAAAATCGATTTATTTTACCTTCCAGCTCTAATGCATTCCTATAAAATGCACCTCTGAACTGCAGTAGAAGTTTTGTACCTTAACTACAGAGAGTGAAATACTAAACAGAGCAAAAAATCATCTGGGTATTTAAAGCTTTAAGGAGAATTGGTGAGATGGGGCAACTATGAATGAACAGAGTCTTGTAACCTTTGGGCATTTTTCCCTCAACCCAAGTGACAACAAAACAACAAGACTGCCAAGAAAAGCAGGGGAACAAGATGCATTTTAAACACAGAGCCACAGGCATAACAAAGGCAAAGACAGCACTCATACTATATAATTAAAGAGTAAATGAAGGGGTGGAGCAGTGCCAGGCCATTCTGCTCAGTTGCAGATGGGAAAAGAGCAAGCCTGTTACACATATGAATAGCAAATGTTTTGTGGGTGTTTGTGCAAAATCCAGTCTATAGAAACAGCCTTCCAAGCATGTTTTATGACCCACAGCATCTGAGACAGACAAGAATGCTGGCAATAATACAGTCTCTGAGAGCTAATGAGTTTAACAGTTTTCCCAGCTTTTGATTCAGTAGGAGCAGGCTCTCCCCAGAATTTCCCCAAATTATTCAGTTTATCTTTTAAACAGAAAAATGTAAATTACATACAGCAAATGTGTGCCTTCAAAGTACACCAGGATGATACAGAATACCAATGCCATATCATTGGTCTGCCTGAAAATGCTGTAGGTACCAACTCGATGTTGTTTCTTTATTCATGACTGCCGGAGTTCCTTGGTTATAAAACCAAATCGGATCAGAGGCCCGTCTCAGAAAGGAAGTTAAGTGAACACTCTGAGTATTCTAACCCTGAAAGGAGGGAAACTCTCGGTTTTCTGTTTCAGAATGGGAGGTATATCAAACCCGAGATAGCAGGGTACGTCAAGCCCGTTTCTGAAAGAGAGGTAACTCAGAGCCATTTACCATGGTAACTTACTCTGTGAACCTAACCTGGTCGGGAGCAGGTTTTCTTTGGTAAACCAAGAGTTTCTTCTGGTTGGGAACCACTGATCTAGTCAAGGTGTGCTTTTGGTTGATCAATGCTGATCTTGAATCCCCCACTATGGAGTGAGTTTGGCAAATCTTGAATCTTGCAACGTGCCGCTGGAGAAGTGGGAGACGAGTCTGTACTAAAGCAAAAACAACTGGGTAAATATCTTTAAATATTTAAAGGTGCGAGCATAGGGAGTAAACAGAACCGAGGACACGGAGAGGTGTAGAGCTAATTAATAACCAAGGAAACTAACTATTAACTCAGGCAGGTAAAACAGAACACAGAGAAACAAAACCAAAACTGAACATACATGTTACAAGGACAGGGTCAAATCACAAATTATAGACAATAAGAAACAAATGTACAAAATAAAGATAAATAATAAGAATCAAAAGCACAAAATAAGTGTCAACTGGTCAGAGATAGAATGTTTAGTCTTCTGAATAAATTAACATGTTACTATCATATTTTGTACACATAATGTGATCGAATTTTACTGCCATGTTAATCAAGGCTGATAAGGACCATTTTTATCTCCTTAAAATTAATGACAAAATAAAATAAAAATAAACCAGTTTCCCAAGAAAACAGAACAAAACAGGGCAAATGCATTAAAGAGAATTAACAAATATGACTAAAATGTCCATATGAAGATAAAGACTATGTCAAAACAGCAGTCAAGGATTTTTTTACTGATGACTTTAACCCTCATGCACACACGACAGCCAGTATTCAATGACAGCCATTCATTACTGTGCAATAATCTGACAATATATATGTATATATATATATTGTCAAACCAAAATTTGTTCAGACACCTTGAACATTTCATTCATTAGTCAAATAAGTATTCAAAATATTCAAAAAAGTTTATTCACTATAGTTAAAAAAAAAGGGTAATAAAATATGACGAGATCTCAAAGTTAAACTGTGTCTGAAAAAATATCTTAATTATGTCAGATAACACTTAAGCAAACCATGGTCAGGTCAAAGTGTATGAATAATTTTTGGGTATAATATGTCACAGTTTACTTTATTTTGCTATCCTCACTTGCATAAATGAACTATAGTGTCCTGCACCCACTTGTAAAATAAAATTATATCTAGTGTCTGAATAATTTTTGATTTGACTGTATGTATATGTGTGTATATAAATATATATACACACACACACACACACATACACATATACATATATGTTTGAGGTTCACATAAATTTGGTTTTCAAAAATGGTTTTCTCAGGGCCTTGTGGATGAATTTTGCAGCTGGCATGTCCACAAGCAACAATAAGTGTAATATTTCACCCCTGTATTAATCGTCCTCTCAGGTCTTTCTTTCTTGGCATTCCGAACAAAACCTTCTGGTTCTTTTTCAACGCTGCAGCATTCAGGATGTGGGTAATATCCATCTCCTTCAGTTTGGCTCAGTTCCTAGCTGTCTCACTGCACAAGAACACAACAGCCTAGATTAGTCTTTCACTAAAGAGGATTTACAATGTAGAAAAATATTTGTGTTTGATTCCTGTTTATACTCCCGTATTACATTAAGCTTACATTGTAGACTTATTTCCTATGAAGACAATGGTTTGGACCTCAGTGACAGGTGTCTGGGGCAGTGTACAGCCATTCACAATGGACCTTCAACTGAAAAAAAGTTATCTGCCACTGAAAGATCTGCCACTTAGGTTCCTGCTTGGAAGTGCAGGCACTAGGGACACACAACTACTCTGGAACAGCTGGATCCATCACAGGCTGTGCTGAGACCCTAACAAGCTTTTGGAGAAATACACGTACTTTCTGCTTGGTCGGTCAAACCTTCAGACACCAGTGATTCTTCAGCTCTGTGATGGCATCAACCTCCAGTTGCACATCTATTTCTACTGAAGTGCAGTAACTGAATGGGATGCTGTTGATGTTAGCCTCCAGACCTTCAGGTTTCGGCTCAGGAATGCTTGGAACTGAGACACTTTATTGCTCAGGAACTACCAGATCCTTTTTCAGTGTGCGCTTGCTTCTGAGATCCCAAAAAGCTTTTGGAAGAATGCACTAATTTTGTTTTTCCTCCTCACTTTGGTACTTTCTGAAAAAAAACAAAAAAAAAAAACATATAATACGCTTTTAGAAACATCTCCACAGATTAAACATGAATAATTAGTCCAACTTGTAAGAAATTTAGTTTTGTATCTAATTATAATATTGCATCTCAAATGTTTTTTTGACATTCACCTTTTGGGCTATTCTCCTCAGGGGTTACTGGAGAAGCATCCATGCCACCCTGATCGATCCCACTGCTGCTCCTGGCCACTTCTGTTGAAGGTCCAGCTGGGTCGGTCAGATTTTCAGACACCAGCATAGGGCTCTTCAACTCTGAGATGGCAATGTTGACATCCACCTCCTGAACATCTGAGGATATAGGTTCCGGGACACATATTTCCTTTGAATTAGCCAGATCCAATTCAGGTTCTGGCACAGGAACGCTTGGAACTCGGACACTTGATTGCTCGGTAACAAAAAGATCCGTTTGAGATGTTGGCTCGACAGTTTTGTCCCACTTTTATCTGGGACACACAACGGCTCCGGAACAGTCAGATCCATCTTAGGCTTTGCTGAGATCCCAAATAGCTTTTGGAAGAATGCACTAATAATGTTCTTCTTCCTCACTTTGGTATTTTCTGGGAAAAAAAAAAAAAGAAGAAAAACAAATGATTTGCTGTTAGAAACCAACCACAGGTCAAACTTGAATAATTAGTCAAATTTGTAAGATTTTTCTTTTTGCATCTAATTGTAATGTTGCATCTCAAATGCTTTGTTGACATTAACCTGTTGGCCTGTTCTCCACAGGGGTTACAGGAGAAGCATCCATGCCACCCTGATCGATCTCACTGCTGCTCCCTGCCATTTGGGTTGAAGGCCATGCTGGGTCGGTCAGATCTTCAGACACCAGTTGAACTACTTCTGAGATGACATTGTTGTCATCAGCCTCCAGCTGCACATCTTCCTCATCTGGTACCCAGCAACTGTCACAGCAATATAAGAGACTGTTGATGTACATCTCCAGACATACCTCTCTCACGGTGTCTGTTGTTTCGTATCTGATCAACAGAATTCAAACAGAATATAATGTCAGATATTCAGTTGTCAAACTGTATGTGATACTTTGTGTGACACTTGCCACAGTTGCAATAGAAATGCTATGGCTAACCTAGTAAAAATTATATATATATATATATATATATATATATATATATATATATATATATATATATATATATATATATATATATATATATATATATACTAAAATTTAAAATACATTTATTTTGTGCTAAGCATACTACAAATATTGCAAGTATACTTTACACTTTAAACATCCTCCAACACTCCATTTAAAGACTGATACAAAGATCATACAATCCTTATTAATAGTGATATTAAAAACGTATTAAAAACTTTCCAGGCATAATATTAAGAACTAAACATTGTGCACTGAATAAATATGAGCTTTTTTTCAGAATGCCGAATGCTACAGAAAAAAAGAAGCAAATGGATCACTGCAATTCTGCGTATACCTATGGTTGGTGCTGGTGTATCTCTGAAGAGGGGCGAGGATGTCATCAGCATTCTTCTGCTCGCTCTCCTTATACAGACTGTGATCTTGAATATAACGTACCACAGGGTCGGGGAGCAGGTAGCGTACACTATGTCCTTTGCGTATGGCACAGCGCACATGGGTGGCTGAGATGTCATTGGTCACCCATTCTTGAACCACGTGGATGTTCTTACGGTGTCTGGACAGCACATCAGACTCACTGATAAACTTCTCAGCATCACTGCCAAATCTTGTGATGCACACCACACCGTACCGCCCCAATATCTCCTCAATGTCCTCGGGCTTCCAAAGGTTGGGGACAGCAAATGACTCCAGCACATCAGCACCACACAACAGCTTCAGTTGAGGTGTGTCTAAAATACCAATATTGATGACAATAATACACATCATTTTAGTGTTTTTGTATGTGACACGGTTTCCACAAAAATATTGAGGAGCACAACTGTTTTCAGTGATAATAACAAAGCTGAAAATAGAGCTTTGCCATCACAGGGGGAAAAAAATAAAATAAATGAAAACATTTTAAAATATATTAAAATAGAAAACAGTTATTTTAAATTGCAATATCATTGCACAACATTACTGTTTTACTGTACCGGCCCCAAACTTTAGAACGGTAGTGTATATTTCATAGTACATTTTATAATTTTTCAATGTTAACATTTTATTCATATTTTAATATTTTTAAATATAAAATTTTAGCATAATAACTTTCTAAAATAAACACCATTTCATGTGCACTGAGAAGTAGGAACATTTGTCTCATGAAGGACAGCTGTGGATTATTTTTCATACCTCCTTTCGTGTTAAAAGAAAAACCAATCTGACAGATGTTTCTGTTTTGCTCCATCTTTGTCCTCTTCCCACACCTCACTGTATCCAAGTCATTATTGTTGCTGTCACTGCTGGAAATGAGTCCTGCATGATGGTGCCTATTAAAGATCAGAATTATCGGATTTAATGTCAATTTTGCATAAAATATTGATAATTTTTACATAATAGCACATCAAATATAACGTTCAACCACACAAGATGAGAACATAACTCATGCATAAATCATGCAGAAACGTTGTGTCAGATTTATCTTTTACTTCAACCAAAATAAAACATCATGATCTTAAAATGTTCTCACCTTAGTACTTTGGCTGTCTCCACCCACACCGGCTGCTGACTCTCCCAATCATCCACAGTGATCCACTCAGAGCTCTCCGAAGCCAGTCTAGCCATCTCCAGCCGATGACAGTTTTCAATCAGACCTTTCTTTTTATAACCATCTCCAACTGGAGAGATTATTCCTTTCACCACTATGTATCTCCCTGATTCGAAAAAACAAAGATATTAAGTTATGTGTGTTTAATATGCAGGCCTATAATGTTTATCTTAAAAATGAGATGAATGATTAACAAAAACAGATGACTTTAATATATACAAAGATTTAATATATACAAATCTTAATTTTTTTGTCTCATTTCCAGTCCAAATATATAAACATTCTCAAATCAAGAAGCTAGACAAGTAAAAATGATTGTATTGTTTCCAGAAAAAAAAGTTTCCTTGAAACAAACAAAATAATCTGCCAATGAGGCAAGCAAAATAATCTTGTTTTCAGTTTGAAATAAGGAAAAACTCAATTTTTCTGAAAACAAGACAATATTTTTTTACTTGTCTAGAAAATGCTTCTTGATTTAAGAATTTTTAGATATTTGGACTGGAAACAAGACAAGAAAATATAAGAAGAAACACATTCTGCAGTGTATATATAAATATATATACATTAATACATCTTTAATTTAAAATGTACCCGTGTCTTGAAGATAATCTCGAGCCAGCTCGAACATACGCATGTGCATGTTTGTGATGGGGTTGAAGGACCCACATGCCAGCAGCACAACTTTGGTCTTCATTTGTACTGCCATGCTTCCTATTTAGCTGAGTTGAAGCACTGTCACAACACGGGTAATATGTCATTAACTCTGTCGGTCTCGCTGTTTGTTCAGAGCGATATTTCGCTGAACCTGCTGGAACGAGTGACGGAAGCCGACTGACTTCGAACAGTCGCTGCAGCAACTGTAGCGCGGTGAGGCGTGCATTGTGACGTCACGCGTGGAATGTAGCTGATGGCGTTGTAGTTCGACGGTGTTTTGTCCTCATTTTTCCTCGGGTATGCTTTTTTATTAAACTTTCAAAACTACAGAATTCTTGACACATTTTTATATTTTGTAAGTATAAAATGAAACACAACAATAATTGAAATAAAAATAAACAAAAAATGAACAAATTAAAGTTGTTAAGATGTTAAATTCATTTAGCAAAGATACAGATATTTAGGCTTCTAAACTTTAGAAACTTTTTTTTTTTTTTTTTTTTGAAAAGGTTCATGTTCAGAACAATTTGGTGCTGATATTATTATGAGCAAATAGCCTCTCTTTGTGTACCCTTTTTGTTATTTGCGTGCTACAAACTGCTGACTTGAAAATGGAAGAAACTCTTCATAGTACTATGCAGTAGGCTAATGCATTGAAAAATCTGCTTTGGATGCAGTTGCTGGACAGTCTGGTTTCGTGCCTTTACCTGATAAACCTGAATCTAATTCTGCCACACACCCAAAAAAAAAAGCATTTAATGACCTTGTCTGTACTAGTCCTGATTTAGTTTTTAGTCAGAATTCCAATTACAGATATACAGTACAATCCAAAAGTTTGGATCCACTAAGATTTTTAATGTTTTTAAAAGAAGTTTCGTCTGCTCACCAAGGCTACATTTATCTAATTAAAAATACAGTAAAAACAGTAATATTGTGAAATATTATTACAATTTAAAATAACTGTTTTCTATTTGAATATATTTCACAAAGTAATTTATTCCTGTGATGCAAAGCTGAATTTTCAGCATCAGTCTTCAGTGTCACATGATCCTTCAGAAATCATTCTAATATGCTGATTTGCTGCTCAAGAAACATTTAATGTGTACAATTGTACAAAATATTTATGTACAATATTTTTTTTCAGGATTATTTGATGAATAGAAAGTTCAAAAGAACAGTGTTTATCTGAAATCTAATCTTTTGTAACATTATAAATGTCTTTACTGCCACTTTTGATTGATTTAATGCATCCTTGCTGAATAAAAGTATTCATTCCTTTAATTTCTTTTCAAAAAAATATAAATGAAGATTCTTACTGACCCCAAACTTTTGAACGGTAGTGTATAATGCTACAGAAGCTTTGTATTTCAGATAAATGCTGTTCTTTTGAACTTTCTATTCATCAAGGAATCCTGAAAAAAAAGTACACAACTGTTTTCAACATTGAAAATAATCATAAATGTTTATTGAGCAGCAGATCAGCATATGATCAGCGAATGATTTCTGAAGGATCATGTGACACTGAAGACTGGAGTAACGATGCTGAAAATTCAGCTTTGATCACAGGAATAAATTACTTTGTCAAATATATTTAAATAGTACACAGTTATTTTTTTTTATTTATTTATTTTTTTTTTTACTGTATTTTTAATTAAATAAATGTAGCCTTGGTGAGCAGACGAAACTTCTTTTAAAAACATTAAAAATCTTAGTGGTTCCAAAATTTTGGACTGTACTGTACATTCTGCAACTTTGACAACAATGTTAATTTGACTAGTGATATTATATATTCAAGATTTTGACAAGACATATTCTTCCATGGAAAAACATTTTCTGATATCTGCAAATGAGTTGACTAGTAGTTGTAATTAAAGATATATAATTGATTTTGTACCAGGCATAATTCTAATTCAATATCTCAATTTACAGTTTTACAAGATAATTAAAGGTGCTAAAGAGGATCTTTTCGTCGACTGAGAAACCAAAGACTGTTAGTGAGTTTTTGAAATGAGCGCATGCGTAAGAACAACCCCCCCTCCTTCACAGCTCATTTCGAGGGAACGCCTCCCAAAAGTCGTGCACGAGTATTGGAACACGAGTGTTTACCACCGGCATTCGCTGTGTCGTGTTAGTGGATTCATTATGTCGGACTCACCGCAGGTAACTCATAATCTGCAGACAAAAACATTGCATGCAGCGCCTGCGGAGTGTGGAAAGTCACGTCTCGCACAAGGCAGTGGCAGTGACTGACAAGCCAGAGGGCCAATCGTTTACACGATTGCGTAAAAGATTGGCTGATGTTTTTAAGGCCCTACCTCGTGCACAGATGATGTATATTAATATTATTCCTTTCAGTGCACCTAATAAATAGTCTTTTATCGGTTAGTAAAGACAGTTTCAAGTAATATTGCAAAAATGTATAAAACAAAACATCCTCTTTAGCACCTTTAAGTAAAAACACCTAGTAAAAATTATAATTCAAAATATCCATAATTAGAATTATGCCTAGTACAAAATCAATCATATATCTTTATCTTATGGCCAGTCATAATTCTTTAATCTTTAATTCATTATCTTTAAAGATATCCCAGATACATTTGGAGATATCTGAATGTAATTTATACAATTGTAGATAACTTGAATTGGATTTTTGACTTGGTAAAACTTAATAAGAGATATCTTGAATTGCAATTCTTCCTAGTAAAATCTCATTTGAAAATATCTGCAACTTAGTTATGGATATCTCAATCTGATTTTTGACAAGGAAGATCTTTCTTTGGAGAAATCAGCGTTCTTACTTGTAAATAACTTTATAGATATCTAAAACATGCATCTAAATACACCTTTGTTAAGCCCCACCTTAAACATTTTAGCAACCAATCCTACCTTGGAAACAGTTGTCATCCGCCATTTTGTCTAAGAATTGTATAATAAAGGTTCTTTGAGTCATTTTAAACTACTTTATACAAAATTCAAAAGTATGAAAATAAAAATGTAGCTGGGGCATGTGTAAGAGTGCCATGAGAAGACTCAAGGATGATGTTGAAATGTGCATGCAGTGGATTAAATTGTGTTAGTCTTCATTCCCAAACAAACAAATATAAAATCAGTAAGGATGTGTATACATCTCATGTCTAGAGCAACATTTGCCATAATTTTAAAAGAACTATTGACTCATACATAACTATTTTCGCTCATCACTAAAAACAGCAGAATATCACCATTACACATCTCTTGCTATAATACAGTACTCCCACCTTATGGACTATTATGACATGAGTAAACATGCATTGACACAGACAGCACAATCTATAGCCTATAACAATGTACATTTAGATGCACTATTTTGTGTTTTGGTATATAATGACATTGTTCTTCACTCTTGTCTTTTCAAAATGTATAATAAATAAAATCAGATGATCAGCTTGTGGTTCTCTCTTTATTTAACATTACAATAAAGGTGCTAAAGAGGATGTTTTGTTTTATACATTTTTGCAATATTACTTGAAACTGTCTTTACTAACTGATAAAAGACTATTTATTAGGTGCACTGAAAGGAATAATATTAATATACATCATCTGTGCACGAGGTAGGGCCTTAAAAACATCAGCCGATCATCGCATAAACGATTGGCCCTCTGGCTTGTCAGTCACTGCCATGACGTTCCTTGTGAGACGTGCGCGGCTGTGCGCTCCAGTAACTTTCCACACTCCACAGGCGCCGCATGCAATGTTTTTGTCAGGAGACAGGAGTAACAACCGCAGATTATGAGTTACCTGCGGTGAGTCCGACATAATGAATCCACTAACACGACACAGCGAATGCCGGTGGTAAACACTCGTTTTCCAATACTCATGCACAAGTTTTGGGAGGCGTTCCTTCGAAATGAGCTGTGAAGGAGGGGGTTGTTCTTACGCATGCGCTCATTTCTCAGTCGACGAAAAGATCCTCTTTAGCACCTTTAAGCTTTGTCCTCCCATAGAAAACCTTTGTGAAAAAGAAGTGCACTTATACTTTTATAAATTGTACTCATGACTCAAATAATATACTTTAAAAGAATATATTGAGAAAAATTAAATGTACCCCCCGGTTTCACAGACAAGGCTTAAAAAATGTATGTTTGAGCTGTCTTAACTGAAAGCAACTCATTGTTTTGTCTCAAGATGCACGCCAGTAATGTTTTTTTCTTCTTCTAGTGATCATTTATAAAAGCTACTTAAATGCCCTAATTGAACTAAAGGCTTAATCCTGGGCTATGCCATATTGGTTTCACAGTGAAGGCTTAAGCCTATAGTCCCATACTAAAATGCATGTTTTAGATGTATTACCTGAGATGTATTACCTGAGTCAAGAGGCACACCAGTAGTGTTTTTTTTTTTTTTTTTTTTTTCTAAGGCATATTCACACTGCGTTCCAAATTATTATGCAAATTGTGTTTAAGTGTCATAAAGGTAAAGTTTTTTGTTTTCCAGTAAAAATCATGGATGGTATTGTGTCACATGGATCTTTGGGTTAGTGAAATCAATCTCAGACACCTGTGCCAATTAGTGTGCCAGGTGAGTTAAAAAAAACTACTTAAGAAGGATGTTCCACATTACACTCAAAAAAATAACTTGTTGGTCTAACTTAATTCAATTATGACACCTATTTCCACACAGTTGAACTGATTTATTTGAACTTAAGCTAGGTTAATTGTACTAATGAGTGAAATTCATCCTAATTGAATGAGATCACACCAGTTTCATTTGACGTATTCTGTGTATGTTTCCTGAACATAATTCATTCTTGTTGATCGTACTCGGTTACTAACGTAACCTCGGTTCCCTGAGATACGGAACGAGTACTGCGTATGGGGAAAGGTCTCCCTTTTTCCCCGCTGCTGAAGCCTTTTTCAATAACGCAGTGTAACTGCACCGTCATTGGTTCACTCATAGACAAGTTGTTGAACCAATGGCGGCGCGGCATAGCTGCGCGGCCTATGGCGACAAAGCGCGCGAATATTCCCGCCGAAATGGGCGGGGTATAGGGCTATATAAGCAGGCGTTTCGCCATAGGATTTCAGTGTCAATCGACTGAAGCGACGACCCTGAGCCGCAGCCTCGTGGCACGGCAAGTGACGCAGTACTCGTTCCGTATCTCAGGGAACCGAGGTTACGTTAGTAACCGAGTACGTTCCCTTTCGATACTTCACTCGTACTGCGTATGGGGAACGAATTCAACCACGCCGTGCCACGGCTGGGAACGATATAGCTTGCATTTGGCCACCCAGAGGGGGGCAAAAAGGACAAGCGGAGGCAAAGCCTAACCGAACCCATGGTTACACTGAAGGAAGATACTTCCTATGGTGGCGTGAAGCGGGACCTGTTGGAAGCCGCTAATCACACCGACAGGACCCGAGCTTGTAAGGTCGGGACATCGAGGTGATAGAACCTGACAAAGGTGGACGGCGAAGACCAGCCGGCCGCCTCACAGATGTCTTGGATGGAAACTCCGTTGGACCAAGCCCACGAGGAAGCCATTCCTCTAGTGGAGTGGGCCCTGACTCCTATGGGGCAATTAGTGCCCAGTGAGGAGTAGCACAGGTTAATAGCATCCACTATCCAACGGGAAATGCGTTGTTTCGAGACCGGAGACCCTTTGGTGCGGCCGCCAAAACAAACAAAGAGCTGATCTGACTGTCTGAAAGACTGTGATCGGTCTATGTAGGTCCTCAATGCCCTGACTGGGCAGAGTAGCTGCAGCTCTGGTTCGTCCGCCGAGGGAGGAAGAGCAGAGAGCGAGATGACCTGAGCTCTAAACGGAGTTGAGAGCACTTTAGGACGTAGCCATGCCTAGGTTTCAGAACGACCTTAGAGTCACCAGGCCCGAATTCGAGGCACGCAGGGTTCACGGAGAGGGCCTGCAAATCGCCAACACGCTTTACCGATGCTAGTGCTAGTAGCAGAGCGGTTTTTAGCGTTAGGGGCCTGAGGTCGGCTGAACCCATTGGTTCAAATGGGGCTCCTTTCAAGGCCCTGAGGACCAACGAGAGGTCCCAGGAGGGAATAGTGAGAGGGCGAGGAGGATTCAAACGCCTAGCACCTCTCAAAAAACGGATCACGAGCCCGTTTCGTCCCACCGATTGGCCAGCAATAGGAGCGTGGAACGCTGCAATGGCTGCTACGTAAACCTTAAGCGTGGAAGGGGAGCGCCCCATTTCCAAGCGTTCTTGGAGGAAAGACAGTATGGAAGATACGTCACTCTCCACAGGGTCTATGTTGCGTGTTGAACACCAATCAACAAAGACTGACCACTTCTGGTCGTAGGCGCCTCGTAGATGGGGCTCTAGCCTGAGAAATGGTATTTAGGACGTCCTCGGGGAGGCTAGTCGGCTCCCATCGAGGGACCAGAGGTGCAGAGCCCAGAGCTGCGGCTGTGGGTGCCAGATTGTTCTGTTTGCCTGAGAGAGGAGGTCCCGTCTCAGGGGAATCGGCCACGGGGCTCTTAGAGAGAGCCTGAATAGCTCTGAGGACCAAACCTGGTTCCTCCAGAGCGGGGCCACCAGAAGGACTCTGTGCTGGTCTTCTCTGATACGCCTGATGACCTGGGGGATCAGTGCGATCGGAGGGAAAGCATAAAGGAGCGTGCTGGGCCATGTGTGGGCCAGAGCATCTACTTCCTTCGAGAAAAATGTTGGGCAATGAGAGTTGTTTTCTGAGGCGAAGAGGTCTACCTCTGCCTTCCCGAAGAACTCCCAGATCGTGAGGACCACTTGGGGGTAGAGCATCCACTCGTCGGAGGGGATGTTGCTCCGTGACAACATGTCCGCACCCAGATTGTTCCTGCCAGGAACATGAGTCGCTCTGAGCGACTGAAGCCTCGGAAGAGCCCATTCCAGCAGACGTTTCGCCAGAGCGCATAAGCGGCTGGACGAAAGACCGCCTTGGTGGTTCAGGTATGACACCACCGTCATACTGTCTGACCGAACTAGAACATGACGTCCCGTCAAGTAAGCCTGAAAGAACTGAAGGGCTTTCATCACTGCTAGCATCTCTAGACAGTTGATGTGTAAATGGCTTTCCTCGTGGCTCCACGAGCCGAAGGCCGGTCTGCCCCTCGCACACAGCGCCCCAGCCCAAGTTGGAGGCGTCTGTTGAGAGCACCGTCCTCCGTGAGACCGCCTGTAAAGGGACTCCGCGTTGGAACCATACTGGATCCATCCAAGGTTTCAGGGCTAGAAGACAGGCCCGATTGACCTTGAGACATAGGCGGCCGTGCCGCCATGCGCTGGGAGGAACCCGGAACTTCAACCAGTACTGAAGAGGCCGCATCCGAAGAAGGCCTAGCTGCAGCACCGGGGAGGCGGAAGCCATCAGCCCTAGCAGCCTCTGGAAAAACTTCAGAGGGAGATAGGCTTTGTTCGTGACAGATGCCGTGAGCTGCTGAATTGCCAGGGCGCGCTCTGGCGAGACTACTGCCGTCATACGGACCGAGTCGAAAACTGCTCCCAGAAACGAGATTCGTTGAGTGGGGCATAGCGAGCTCTTGGCTAAGTTGACCCTGAGACCCAGGCATTGTAGATGGCTGAGGAGCACGGATCTGTGGCGTTCCAGCTCGTCCTCGCGAACGGGCTAAGATGAGCCAGTCGTCGAGATAATTCAGAACCCGGATTCCCATCTGTCTCAGAGGGGAAAGCGCCGCGTCCATGCACTTGGTGAAAGTGCGGGGAGCCAGAGACAGCCCGAAGGGCAGGACCGTATATTGGTATGCCACCCCTTCGTATGCGAATCTCAAGAATCGTCTGTGACGGGGGCTATCTGGATGTGAAAATACGCATCCTTCAGGTCCAGCGAGCAGAACCAGTCCTCGGGGCAAATGTGCGCGAGGATCTGCTTCAGCGTCAGCATTTTGAACTTCCGTCTCGTGAGGGAGTGATTCAAAAGCCTGAGGTCTAGGATGGGTCTGAGACCGCCATCCTTTTTGGGGACCAGAAAGTAGCGGCTGTAAAAGCCTGTCTCGCTCTCTGACGGAGGAACCATTTCCACAGCTCCTTTTTCCAGCAACGACATGACTTCGGCCCGGAGGACATGAGCGTCGTCCGGATTGACCGATGTTTGAAGCACCCCGGCGAAGCGGGGGGGCCGTCGTGCAAACTGGAGCGAGTAGCCCTGGTTTACGATCCCCATGACCCATTCTGACACATCGGGGATGGCCTGCCAGGCCTCGGCCCGAGTGGCTAGGGGTTGAATAATGTTGGGTGACAGACCGCCGTTGAGAGGGTCGTACACCGCGAGGGGTGGAAGAGGAAATTTGCTCTTTTTGTGATGAGGTAAAAATTTGTCCGCCGTGAAAACGGCGTTTAGATGGGCGCAACAGGTGTGGGCCCAGCTGTCACTTGGAGTATGTTTCCCACGCCCGGAAATAAACGAGGCGGAGGGGAAATTACCCGTGGGAGCTTTTGGGGTGGTCCGGTCGTAACGGGACGGTCCCCCATCCTCTTCCTGTCCGACGAATCAGGACGACTTCGGAGGCACCGGGTCCAGCACAATCCTGGGCCGGGGTCCCTGGCGCCTCGGGAAGGGAGGGCGCTTCGCAGGGCGCGAGCGCTGGCGATGCTCCTGGGGCGGCGCTGCCTGTGTTGCAGGTGGGGCTGGTTTGTTCTGCTGAGCCGGCGCAGTCCTGGGGCGGCTAGACGCAGAAGCGGAGCTGGAGCGCTTAGGCAAGAAATGCCTCATAGCCTGAGACGATTTCTGCGCGGCAGTAAAGCGCTCAGTGAAGCCATCCACTGCAGGCCCGAAGAGACCAGAAGGCGAGACCGGGGCGTCTAAGAAGGCCGTCTTGTCTAGGTCTTTGATCTCCGTTAGGTTGAGCCACAGGTGGCGCTCCAACACGACCAGGCTGGCCATGGAACGACCGATGGCCTGGGCCGTAGCCTTCGTAGCTCGCAGGGCAAGATCCGTGGCGCTGCGGAGATCTTTGAAGGCTGGCGCGTCGATTCCAGACTCATCCAGAGAGCGGAGGAGTTTGGCCTGGAATGCTTGAAATATGGCCATGGTGTGGAGCGCAGAGGCAGCTTGGCCCGCCGAGGTGTAAGCCCGTCCAGCCAGAGTAGAGGTGGTCCGACAGGGCTTGGAAGGAAGGGCCCTCTTCGTCTTCCAACCCACAGCCGCGGGAGGACAGAGGTGAGCAGCCACCGCTTCATCTAGGGGTGGCAAGCGCTCGTATCCCTTCTCCTCGGCGCCGTCGACGGCGGTGAGGGCGGAGCGGTGCGTAGTGTGGAGGCGGGCAGAGTAAGGAGCGCGCCACGACTTCGTCAGCTCTTCGTGGACCTCAGGAAAGAAGGGCGCTGAACGCTGGCGAGGTGCTTGGCGGCGGCCTGGCAGAAACCATTCGTCCAGGCGGCTGCGAGACGGCTCCTCTGGAGGGGCCCACTCGAGGTCCAGCTCTTCAACGGCTCTAGACAGGATGCGGAAGAGCTCGGCATCCATGCCCTGGCCATGCTCGATGGGTTCCAAGGGAGGCGGTGGAGCGGGGTCTTCCGGCTCGCCAGCCCATCCTTCCGCTTCGGAAGCCGCAAGAGACATGGAGTCGTCTTGTTCGTCGTCTGTTCCCCCGAATGAGACGAGGTCACTCGCTTCTGCGGAGGGACGCTGCTCAGGGCGAGAGAACAGAACTGGAGAGAGTTCCCTGGGAGGAGAGGGCGAGGCACGCGGGGGCTGGGCCGGCGTGAGCTCGCTCAACTCCTGGCGCTGAGTCGCTCTACCCCGCTGTCTTTTCCTCGCCGGACCGCGGGAGGAAGGAGACGGGGAGGGCGCGAGCGGCGAGATCGCCCTCAGTGAAGAAGGCGACCCGCGAGCGCAGGGAAGCGAGACTCATACACTCGCAGTGCGGGCATGAGTCTCCAGCGAGCGCGCCGTCTGCGTGGGGCTTGCCCAGGCAAGCGACACACTCGCTGTGTCCATCGTCGTCGTGCAGGGGGCCCTGCAAGTACCACATGAGTGGCGGGGCATCGTGAGACGCCGCTGCCGTGAAAACGGCAATTGGGTGGCTCTTTTAGAGCGGCGAGGGCCGCGGAAGCTCTTAAAGCGGTGAAAACCGCTGGAAATCGCTCTTTTAGAGCGGCGTTTAAGCCGCGGATGAAGCTCTCAGGCGGCGCGCCGGATGGCGGCAGGGGACGCACAGGAAGCGGCCGGAAGCGGGAAGCGGGAGGCGGCGGCTCGGCGACGGCGCTAGAAGCTGCAGTCCGCGAGGGCGCCGGCGCTTTCTTCCACCGGCGAGTCCAGGCGAGTCCGCTGCGGGAGCCTCTTCAGACGGCGGCGAGAGCAGAAGGCGGCGAGCTTCTTCGGCTTCAGGCGGAGATCAGCGAAGAGAAGTAGATGTCGTCGCTGAAGGAGAAAACACTGAAATCCTATGGCGAAACGCCTGCTTATATAGCCCTATACCCCGCCCATTTCGGCGGGAATATTCGCGCGCTTTGTCGCCATAGGCCGCGCAGCTATGCCGCGCCGCCATTGGTTCAACAACTTGTCTATGAGTGAACCAATGACGGTGCAGTTACACTGCGTTATTGAAAAAGGCTTCAGCAGCGGGGAAAAAGGGAGACCTTTCCCCATACGCAGTACGAGTGAAGTATCGAAAGGGAACCAACCAGTGCTTTTTTTTTTTTTTTTTTGTTACCATCATGGTGAAGATGTGCGCTTGTGCTTAGGTTTTGAGTAGCTGTTGTACACAGACATACATGTTTCATTACCATTGAGAGGGGAAAAGCTGATGACCATATGTAGACTGTGTAAAATTTGTGCTGGCCCTCCAAGTAATTTATTTATATTTCTATAAAAACTAAACTAAAATAATACTTATTCATATGCTAAGTAACATTTATAGCATGCAAGTAATGATCAGATAAAGAACTTCTCATTACTGGCTTGAGCACAGTTAATGCTCGTTGAAAACAATATAAATTTGTTTTACATAGCCACCTAAAGCCTAACCACAAGGTCTACACTTCAGCATAATGGTAACCTCAAAAAACCGACATAACATAAACTCTTTTAAATGTCAAATATAACTGAACTTCAAACTTTAAAAGGTATTTCCCTTTACTAAAAAACACATTAAACAGCACTTAAGTTCAACATTTACTGTCCCAATCTTTCCCTATGCAAAGCATGCTGGGAACTAGAAATCCACTGCCCAGGTTCAATCAATGCAACATAAATGATTCATGTAGTCCCAACACAAATGGTTTAGGTTGACCTAACATTTTGCAAATTTAATTTCATTTAACATAATACAATTGAGTGCGAATGCCAATTAAGTAAAAAACTAAAGATTTGTGTTGGTTCAGCTTATTTTATTTAAATAAACTGAACAAGCAGCTAGAATCATTTTTTTGAGTGTATTAAGCAGGCCACCATTTTCAAGCAATATGGGAAAGAAAAAGGATCTCTCTAGTGCCGAAAAGCGTGACATAGTTGAATACCTTGGACAAGGTATGAAAACGTTAGATATTTCACGAAAACTTAAGCGTGATCATCGTACTATTAAGTGATTTGTAGCGGATTCAGAGCACACACGGATTCGTGCAGATAAAGGCACAATGAGGAAGGTTTCTGCCAGACAAATACATCGGATTAAGAGAGCAGATGTTAAAATGCCATTACAAAGCAGCAAACAGGTATTTGAAGCTGCTGGTGCCTCTGGAGTCCCACGAACATCAAGGTGTAGGATCCTCCAGAGACTTGCAGTTATGCATAAACCTTCTATTCGGCCACCCTTAACTAATGGTCACAAGCAGAAACGGCTCCAGTGGGCCCTGAAATACTTGAAGACTAATTTTCAAACAGTCTTGTTCACTGATGAGTGCCGTGCGACCCTGGATGGTCCAGATGGATGGAGTGGTGGATGGCCACCATGTCCGAACAAGGCTGCAACGTCAGCAAGAAGATGGCGGAGTCATGTTTTGGGCCGGAATCATGGGGAGAGAGCTGGTCGGCCCCTTTAGGGTCCCTGAAGGTGTGAAAATGACTTCTGTAAAGTATGTGGAGTTTCTGACTGACCACTTTCTTCCAGGGTACAAAAAGAAGAACCATGCTTTCCGTAGCAAAATCATCTTCATGCATGACAATGCACCATCTCATGCAGCAAGGAATACCACTGCATCACTGGCTGCTATGGGCATAAAAGAAGAGAAACTCATGGTGTGGCCCCCATCCTCCCCTGACCTCAACCCTATTGAGAACCTTTGGAGCATCCTCAAGCGAAACAACATCTATGAGGGCGGGAGGCAGTTCACATCCAAACAGCAGCTCTGGGAGGCTATTCTGACATCCTGCAAAGAAATTTAAGCAGAAACTCTCTACAAAATCACAAGTTCAATGGATGCAAGAATTGTGAAGCTCCTATCAAATAAGGGGTCCTATGTTAAAATGTAACTTGACCTGTTAAGATGTTTTGATTAAAATAGCTTTTGATTTCAGTAATATGCTAATAGTTCTAACTGAAAAATAAACAAATGACCATTTTCAGTTCTTTACAACAATAACATGGTTTGAAACTCTGTTGTGCATAAAAATTTGGAACAGCACATTTTAAGTTTTTATTTTTGAAAAAAAAAAAAAAAAATACTATTATCATTGGGATGTTTGTTCAATAAAATTCGAATTGTACTCTAAAGGTTGATTACTTGAAAATTATGATGATTGTCATTTAAATTGACTATTTGGCAAAATCAGAGAAAAATATAATTTGCATAATAATTTGGAACACAGTGTATAAAAGCTACTTAAGTGTCCTAATTTAACTAAGGCCTACTCGTGGCTTAATCTAATCCTGTCTGTGAAACCAGGCCTTGAAGTGTATCTTAACAATTTATTAAAGTGTATTTTAATTAAGCACACTGTACTGTATTTTTAAAATTAAATGTATTTGAACTGAATTTAAATGCAAATTTTGTTTTAATGATTTTTTTAATGGGCCTTAATTTTTAATTAATTTTAAAAACATAAAATCTGATTAAATTGGCTTAAAAAATAAGTACACTAAGTACAGTAAACTCAGTATTTATATAGTACAATTTTTTGTTACACAACTCAAACATTTCACCATTATAAAACACAAATCATGTGACTCAAAACTATAAAATATTGTGGCAACTCAAACAGCTCGAGTAATTTCAGAGGCTAGTCATGAACTGGACTTGTGTTACTGTCACTGATGTCTTTAAGGAGGGCCACTGCAACATCTGACTCTTCAGACTCCTCCTAAATGAATGAAAGAAAGATACTAATCACAAACTGAAGAAGAAAAAAACAGGCGCTCTGCTTGACTTTTAACTCTCGCTATGAACTCTCTCTCTTTCTCTCTCGCTCTCTCTGAAAAGATGGAGAGGGTGATAGCATTTGGTCTTGTTCCAGACAAGATCTGGACACATATGTTCTTTACATGCATGGGCTTATTAATCAGTTTGTCTGATATTCTTATATGATTTAATGTATATTCATATTGGACAATTTATACACCACCCCTTGACAATGTATACAAGTTTGTTTATTCTGTATTAAGAAACTGAAGGTGTAGGCTATATAAATTCATCCCTGAACAAAATCTGTATATTCTTCCCTCAGCTGAGAATTATTTCCTGAACCAAATGAGAATATCTGATGGCACTGAAGAATAGAAAAATAATCACAAACAAACTGATCCATGTCTACAAAGGTGTGCTTAATGTTAACTCTTAGCTATATACACTGCCCGGCCAAAAAAAAAAGTCGCGGTTTAGATTTTAATAGGCAAATACTCAAGAATCTATGAATGGATCATTATTACACTGATTATTATGTTTCTAGCATGTTATGATCTTGACATAATTTTTTGTCAAGATCTTGTATGGACAATGCAAGAGGTGAGCACTCTGTAAAGTCTCCATCGCATCCCAAAGACTTTCAATCAAATTATGGTCTGGATTTTCATGTGTGAAAATGATTCTTCATGCTCTCTGAACCATTCTTCCACAATTTTATTGGAATATGGCCATGATGTGTCCTCCTACATGGCTTTTTAAGAAATTAAAAGCTACACAATCCATCTTTAAGGGTTAAAAGAACCGTTGCCAAACATATAACATGCTAGAAACATAATAATCACTGTAATAATGATCCATTCACAGATTCTTAAGTATTTGCCTATTAAAATCCAAACAGTGACTTTTATACACACGCAGTGCCATGCAGTATCTTAACACATGTACATCTATATGTTTATGTTATGAAGTGTATTAATGAATCTAAAATTACTTATATTATGATATATATAAGTAAGTATTCTGTCACATTTTTCAATATATGAATCGGCAATTCCTTGTGTATTATTCAATATATTGTAACATATTTACACAATATATTATTCTGTATATTTTCTAATATACAATTAAATAATTTAATACATTGATCATTCATATATTAGGAAATATATTTTCTTTGCATAATGGTTGATGGAGCTAAACTTCTGTCAACTCGGACAGATTTGGCTAAGACAGTCATTGAAAAGGTAAGTCTAAATCCATTATTTAGAGTGATGGTCATGAAAAATGCTTCAAATGAATCAGTAAATGTAGTTTAAAATATTGCCAATGGTGCATTACAGTCTGATGGAAGAGGTACTTTTTTAAGTTTTCAACCAGTGTGGGTGTTCATAATGAATCAGATTATTTGGTGGATGGCATGCCATCAATTTCTTTGGATGCTGAAAATAAGAGAAATGCAGAGCAGAATGAGTGTTATTATATAGCTAATCTGTCTAAGGTGCCAGCACGGCCAGGTCCTAAAAAGAGAACAACACTCACCAGTCTGGGTTTTCAAATGGCGGCAGTCTGCCTGTAGTTTCACCACACTTTTCCAGAGTAGCCACACTAAACAGTACAGGGACTTCATTTGCTCCTTGGATGTGCATCAATGGCATCATTCATGACTGGATAAAGGTCTCTCGAAGAAACTGCTGTCTTTCTTCAAACACCTGGCTTAAAGGAGAAACAAATGAGCAAGCTATTAATATCTTCATTCACCAACAAAAAACATCAATTCTCAATTCTATGTGCACCAACATACCTTTACCAACAAGCTGCCCTAGGAGACTTTAGTCCAGTTTTGATTTTTTTTTTTTTTGCTGCAAACAGGATCTAGTTGTAATTCCCTTCAACACAGATATTTCAGGCAGTGGTCACTGGGTTCTTACCACAGCAAATTTCAGAAAGTGAGAGATCTCAGTTTTCAATTCAATCCACAGTCGTACAACTTTAAAACATGCTGTTCCGGTACTAATGAAAGCCGTAGCTTGCATGTACACACCAGCAACAGAAGACCTTCAGGGTTCTGACTAGAAAAATTCAAATGTGGTGAATGGATATGACTGTGGTTTGTTTGCTGTTGTGAATGCTTATGCTATCATCAACTCACAATTAGCTCCAGTCAACAGCTTGAAGGCAAGAATGTGGATTCACTCCCTTAATGGAATGAAAGATATGAGTCTCAGAAGGTCAGGAATACTGACCTTACAGGATACTCAGATACTCTCACAGGAAAAACTCAATCAGTTAGGACAATTTATTGCTGTGAAAATCAGTGTCCACTGCAAAACTAAAATCCAGTATGAAACAACAAGCATTTGACTGCTTCTCTTCATTAGTAACTTCAATTCTCAATAATTACACCTTTACATCTGTACAGTGTTCCACTTGGAGAGGAATGCTGTCAGACAGTGCAGAGAAATGCAGATTATGTTGAATCATGTAAACACTCATAAATGTAACCCGCTGTCCCATTTCTTTACTGTCCAGCCATCAGCCATTAATTTAGCTTGTTGTCAGGTGACATTCTAAAATGAACACCATTTTAAGTGCACTGACAAGTACACAAAAGCACTACAATAGGTGCAAAGCAAAAAGATTGTTTCAGATTTATCTTTTACTTCAACCAAAAATCAAACGTTCTCTAAAAGCACATGATCTTAAGACGTTCCCACCATAGCACTTTGGCTGTCTCCACCCACTCCGGCTGCTGACTCTCCCAATCATCCACAGTGATCCACTCAGAGTTCTCTGTGGCCAGTCTAGCCATCTCCAGCCAATGACAATCTTCAATCAGACCTTTCTTTTTATAGCCATCTCCAACTGGAGAGATTATTCCTTTAAGTGAAGCAAAAAGGTTGTGTCAGATTTATCTTTTACTTCAACCAAAAATCAAACGTTCTCTAAAAGCACATGATCTTAAGATGTTCCCACCATAGCACTTTGGCTGTATCCACCCACTCCGGCTGCTGACTCTCCCAATCATCCACAGTGATCCACTCAGAGTATTCTGTGGCCAGTCTAGCCAACTCAAACAATGTACAAGGAATTTGGCGATGTCACTTTGTAAAGAAAGATTAAGCGTCTGCGCACATACATACATACACATTCAAACGCGCATATCTATAAACTAAACACGTAAATAAACAGCAAAAATGCATTAAGTATTCTGTTCTCAGTTAAAAAGGTGTAATTTAAGTGGCCTTTAAGTTAATAATTAACGTTTTTTACAACAGAAGTGATTCAATGAAAAACTTACTTTAGCTCGATAATAACTTTTTTCCTAGAGCTGCTGTAAAACCAAAACAATCTCTGTCCATTCATTTTCCTATCATCACTGTGAAGCAGCTTTGAAACAATCTGTATTGTAAACAGCGTTATATAAATGAAGAAGACTTGACTTGACCTGCATTAATTATTTTCCAAAACACAACAGCAGTTGTGGCAATAAACATGAAAATCACATTTCCCTGTTTTAAAAAGTTTTTCAACAAATATTTGGTGGGTGGCAAGTGGCAATCATGTGGTAGAATAAGAATCAACATCTGAAAAAGTGTTTGCAAACCATCTTAAAACTGCCAATCCCACGGTTTCAGCAAAGGTTTCAGAAGTAGGATGGTTTGTCCAAGAGTAACCAGTGCTCATTTGTACAGTGGGGACCTCATCATGTCATCATTAACCTGGAACAAAAAAAGAGGATACCTACTATTTATAGGACCTGTGATATTTCAGGACCTGTGATATTTCACACTTACAAATGATTAGATGGTGTGCTGTCTGGGGGAGGGCTCCGAGCTCAGAACAGGCCCAAACCCAGGGTACTCCCCATGTCTCGGGTAGTAACCAGGTGAGTGTGAGGAAACAGGGTGGTGGAGGGATGCAGAAAACTGTGGAGAAACATAGAGCACCTTTAATTTCACGTTTAAAGTGTCTTTTCATTTTTAAAATAATTAAAAATAACAGTATTTAACGTTTTATATTTTCAACATTTCAAAACATGTATTTATGCATCTGTAACTGCTCTTGACTGATTAACTATAAAGTTTAATCTATAGTTAAATAGTTAGGCTACATTAAATTACAAAAATCTCCTGTTTAAACCGACATGAAAAGCACTGGTTATTAGGTTTGTTCTGTTGTATTTATTTGTGCTATTACTCGTAATTTGATTATCTGTTACTAATTTATTACTTTATTTGTCTAACAATATTTAAAATAGTTATAGGCCTATATAAATATAGAGTTAATCTAGTAGCTTTTGGTGGAATAACCAAGGTTGCATGTATCGAAAACAACAATAGGCTTATTTTACAGGCCCATTTTCTTGGGGCAAGTAAAAAAATTGAACCGCTGGCCGATATTACATTATAAACACCTTTGAAACAGTCTTATTTTGTTGTGCCATTGATATCACCATTCTTCTTTTTTCATCCCCAAAATTTGAGACATTTTAAAATGACAATTAAGAAGTTACCATTTAAGAATTAATAATTTGTATGTTCTTAAATTTCCTAAAACCGTGGATTTTTCCCCCTAAATAATCTACATTTATACATTCGAACATATTTTTAGTGGCGAATGCAAGTGAACCGGATGGAGCACTCTCCACTAAAAGATGGTCCATATTAGCCTACCAAGTTTCTCCATATTATATTTTGTCGTCCGGGGTGGGTTCGTTGTCATCTCACAAGTAGGCCATCTTCTTACATTATCCTTCTTTTCTTGCCTTCCTCCAGGAGTGTGTGCGCGCCAAATGAAACAAATTACGTGAGTGGAGAAAATTTTGAATTTTGATTTGACGAATCTGATTGGCTTAATTTGCTGTCCGTTGCTGAGGCAAATCTATTCTAAGTAAACCGTTCAAAGATTTAAGACAAGAAAACTGCCACCATGTGTTCATAAAATGGATAAATATGTTAAGGACAGAAATGTTGAGACACAAAGAGGAATGACCTGCTGGAATACGAAGCGGTTGGAGTAAATAAGGCACCAAAATGAGACTAAGCTTTATTTGAATACTCAAACGGTAACGTAAGTGAATCCATAAATATTTAGCGCTATCATTTTTATGATCGATAATAATCAGCATATTATTACTTAACAAGTCAGTCAACACATTTGTAGATTCGTTGAGTGATTTCGTGATAGATTCGATTTTAAATAACGTTGGCGAACGAATTTAGCTAGCAAGATTGCAAATTTATTGCTAGCTAACTTAGAATTACGGAATATATTGGCTCCGATATTAAGAAATCTGATTATTTATCATTATTTTCCTCACAGTTAAGAGAATATCAAGGAGATTCTGCTCAACACTTGCATAATCATTTTTGCTTCATTGTAATACAGAGAGCCTTGTGGAAATAAGAAAGGCAAGAGCGTCAGTGGAGAGACACACAAAATGGTTATACTATTATTGAGAAATATGCCCCTAAAATATTAAAATCTCATATTTAATCCGCTTAATTTGCCATTCTCTCACTTTGCCTCCCTTCCATTACTTTTTTCTTATCTCATTACACTCTCTTCTGTCTTCTCTTTCCCTTTGCAAAGGGCTAGGGCTTGCTGTGTTGTCAGGTTATAGTTGACACTGAGGAAGACAGTCACTCTGATGAGGAGGATGTAGTCTCAGCCTCAGACGTCACGCCCATGGACTGTTGGCTGAACATCTGACGCATATGGCACACTTAACTGGAAACTCTTCAGGATTTTCAAAGTCGTCATCTGGTTGGTTGAATTTTACAGGATGTCCAGGAGACGTGTGTGTCATGTTCTTTAATGGTCCGCCTGGAAACTAATACCATGACACCAAACCCCTGTTGTGTTTACAACTGTGACAATGAGCGCTTACTAGGATCAACTTAACACTGGATTTTCAAAAGTATGTGAAGGTCATGGTTCCACTGTTGCTGTAAACTTGCACAACATTCTTGAATGAATAATTTAGTAGATGCATGCCGGCCTCTTATTGTAGAGACATCAACAAAACGTACTGTGATTGGTTGCGTCACATGTCAAATGTCCTCTTGGGCGGTCCTTGACCAATGAAAGCTGCGATAGAGTCCAGACATCCTGCCGTCAGTTTGAAAGTCTGGCTATGCGAGACTAGGAGGATGTGATTCCTCATCATCAAGTGCAGTAAACACATGTTCATCTTTTCTCTATTTTAATTATTTTTAATAGAATTTACTGATGATTTTTTGTACATCATACATTTATCATTGTAGGTTTTACACACATGAGCTTCAAACTATTTTGGAATGTACATGTGTTATTATTCAGTCCCGCTCATACTCATCATTACTAATGCAATGGTAAAAAGCACTACAATAGGTGCAAAGCAAAAAGATTGTTTCAGATTTATCTTTTACTTAAACCAAAAATCAAACGTTCTCTAAAAGCACATGATCTTAAGATGTTCCCACCATAGCATATTGGCTGTCTCCACCCACTCCGGCTGCTGACTCTCCCAATCATCCACAGTGATCCACTCAGAGTATTCTGTGGCCAGTCTAGCCATCTATAGCCGATGACAATCTTCAATCAGACCTTTTGATAGGGGTGATACCTTTGACACAGATTGTCATTTCTAATTTGACATAACAATTTTGTTTGTTTTATTGTTGAACTACAACAGAGTAAACTGAAATTAAATGTTTAAATTAAATGTAAATTAATTAAAAAAAAAATATTGTAAATGCGCAATTCAAGGTGCAGCACTGCGTGCTTTGCGACACATGACGTCAATTAACGTCAACAAATTAAACGCAATAATGGAGAAATCAAGGCAGAAATTTTAAAAAAGCTTGGCAAGATGAGTTTTTATTCACAGAAGTCAAATCAAAGGCAGTGTGTCTAGTTTGCAAACAGTCTGTTGCTGTTTTAAAAGAGTACAATATCCGTCGTCATTACGAAACAAAACATTCTGCAGCTTTCTCAAAGTACAGCGGCGAGGCGCGAAAACAGAAGGCTAACGAGCTGCTTGCTGGACTTCGATCTGAACAGAGCGCGCTGCTACGGCCTTCATCAGCACAAGAAAGCGCCACACGGGCCAGTTATCAGATTTCCGCTCTAATTGCAAAAAGTGGAAGGGCCTTCGCTACTGGAGAGTTCGTCAAGGCATGTCTTGCAGTGGCTGCAGAAGCAGTTTGTCCTTCTCAGGTACGAATGTTCTCACAAATTAGCCTGTCAAGAAATACTGTTACCCGACGCATAGAAGACATGGCTCAAGACATCGGCGAACAAATCAAGGCAAAGGCAAGTGCGTTCTCTGCCTATTCAATAGCCTGTGACGAGAGCACCGACATATCCGATTCCACACAGCTGTTGGTATTTTTGCGTGGAGTAAATGAAACTTTTGATGTGACACAAGAGCTGGCTGGCATTGAGACCCTTTCTGGTACCACTAAAGGAGAAGATCTCTTTTTTGCTGTTGAGAGAGTGTTGGAAAAAAACGAATTAAAGTGGGAGAAGATGGCCGGCATTACAACTGATGGAGCGCCGGCAATGGTAGGGAGGAAATCTGGCCTTGCTGCATTTGTGTCTCAGAAAGTCAGTGAATGTGGAGGAAAAGTTGTTAAGTACCACTGCATTTTACATCAAGAACAACTATGTGCTAAATCTGTCGGGCTTGTGGATGTGATGCGTGACGTCGTCAAAATTGTCAACAATATACGCTCCAAGGCGCTTTCTCACCGACAGTTCAAGACGCTGATGGATGAGATGGATGCGCAATATGTTGATGTGTTGTACCACCAGGAGGTCAGATGGCTCAGCCGTGGAAAAGTTCTCAGGAGATTTTTTGATCTGCGTGATGAGATCAGAGTTTTTCAGAAAAGCAAGGATGGTAACATTCAAGTGCCCACAGATAAGAAATGGCTCTCTGACCTGGCTTTCCTTGTGGATGTAACAGAGTTAAATGTTCAGCTCCAGGGAAAGGACCAGATTATCACCCAGCTTTTTGATCACGTCAGAGCCTTCAAACAAAAACTACTGCTGCTCAGAAGACATCTCTCAGCAGGTAACAGTAACATTTACAGTTATAATATTCAGGATATTTTGTGCAATTATAATTATATTATTATTAATTATATTTAGAATTATATGTGGAGTTTACATTTATATTCAGTCATGTCAGCATGTATTTTTGTTGTACATCAAGCTGATAAAATTTGCTTAAAATTAGCTAGTTTCTTAAATTGTCATAATAATTTTCTTCTTTTTTCAGTTATTTATTCTATTTTTTTCTCCCTCTGTTTTACATCCCTGTCCTTGTCTCACACTGTTCTCTCTGTTTCTCATCCCACATGCAGGAAATTTAGTTCATTTTCCCTGTCTTGGAGGGGTAGGCATGGTGAAAGAGAAGGTCCATGAGTATGATGCTGTTCTCAGCAACCTTATTCAGGAGTTTGACAGCCGCTTTGAGGACTTCAGACACAGCACTGCTGACTTTGAGTTGTTTGCTCAACCCTTCACCATCAGTGTGGATGCAGTCAGAGATGATCTTCAGATGGAACTAATTGAGCTTCAGTGTGATTCAGAACTGAAACACAAGTTCACATCCCTTCCCTTGACAGACTTCTACAAATGTGTCCCAGCTAACAGGTACCCAAAGATGTGTAAGCAGGCACAAGTGATGCTGTCTCTGTTTGGCAGTACCTACCTCTGCGAGCAGACTTTCAGTCTGATGAACCTGAACAAGAGTAAACTAAGAAGCCAAATAACTGACTCTCACCTACATAATATATTGTCTTTGTCTGTAAGTCAGCTACAGCCCAATCTTGAAAAACTTCTGAAAAATAAGGACCAGCTTCATATCTCTCATTAGGTCACTGACATTGCAACCACATGGTTTTATTATTGATTGTGTATTTGGCATTGAACTGTATTGTACATTGAACACTTGGGGATTGTTGCCCATTTAATTGTTCATTAAAATGCAACACTTTACAAATAAAACTGCATTAGTTAATCAGATTAAAGTTGTTTTATATTCATTTTAAATATTATGAAATAAATAAACCCATAGCAACTTTAATGTAATATAGTTTGATTTATGATGCAAAATTTACTTTTGGCCCACGGCTCTCAATCAAGTTTGATTTTTGGCCCTTCATAGGAAAAAGTTTGGGCACCCCTGATTTATATTATTAAGAACTTTGTCTGTCTTGCTGTTTGTTTAGAACAGTATTTAACTGTATCTGCTGGTAAATGTCTGTGAAGATGTTTTACTGAATTTTTGCATTAAATAGCATAGCCTTTGCATGGCTATGGCCTTACAAAAATGTGGTATTCCATGTGATAAAACATCAAAAGTACCACACAAAACTGGTGTGGTATTTGTGTAGTATTTTGTTGGTGGTGTTGTTTTTGAGACGCTTTACCACGGGATTTTGTTGTAAAGTATGTAATATTCCTGTCATATTCTTGCAGTACTGTGTGGTATTATAATATTTCTGCAGTATTTGCCACAGGATTTTGTGCTGTTCAGTAATATTGCTGTGATATTCTTGTCATATTTCTGCAGCAAGTGGCAACATATTGTGACATTCTTGTGGTACAACTGTCATATTTCTGCAGTAATACTTGGAATTTCCTTTAATAAACCTGTGGTGCTTAATTGTTATATTTTTGTAGTATGCTGTGGTATTTATGTAACCTTTTATTTCAGTAGCCCCTCACTGCAGAACATACGAGATCCAGGGGGCGGAGATGGGTAGGTTTAAAGGATATATAAAGTGGGATGAGTTGGATCCAGATCCAGAGGGCGTAAAGTGGGATGATCGTGTGTTCTGCAGTGAGGACCATTTCTTTTATTTGAGAATGTTATGGTAACATTCTATGTTATTCCTGCAAGAAAAGTGTTGTTTGTCCATGATAATCCTGTGGTCATAATCTGAAAAAATATTTGTAGTACACGTGCAAGACGAGGCTTTAGTGGTCACAAGTTGATATACACGGTAAATTGCTACAGTATGTTTGAATGTGACATTCCATTTCACTTTTTGTTATTACATTTTAACATTTATTCACAATACATACCATCACTTATCACAAACAATTTTATTCCCTTCAAACTAGGGCAAAGAATGAAAATGCACATATATAATTAGACAATACTTAAATAAAATGAATACGACCTCTAAGCCTTCGTTCATTTAAGAGTTTGTTGTGAGCTGCTTCATTTAAGCATCTTGAGTTCTCATCAGGTAAAGCACATCTCACCTTTCCTGCAAGGGATAATAGGACAGCTTAGCTGAATACCAATGCATAGTTTAACAGAGAAATAATTGGTAATGGGACATTGAATCACTGTCGATAAGTCTACAGTCTGGAGTAATACTGTACCATGCCTCAACATTTTTTTTTCAGGTTTGTTTTTTTCTTGGTCTTTGTCCCTGAAATGAATTTCTACTATTGTACAATACAGTTTCCTGACAATTCCTACCACTTTACTGATATACAGCAAGTTTTAAAAAAAAAAATCGGGGCCAAAATCTAGGCTGAGATGGGAGAAGTAAAATCAATAAGTGATTTTTTATGTGATAAAAATCTTATTAATTAAGAGAGGATGCTAAACATCATGTACAACTTAGCAATCTCAACACTAGCATACTAGGGCTGTGCTGATACAATTACATATCAATATTTGATTTTCACAATATCAATACTTAAGGTACTTTAATCAACAGTTCAGTTAATTAAAAAAAAGTTCATACAAATAAGCATTAATTCTGTTAGAAACACTCCTCAGCTTCTATTAAAGCAAAGAGTCAAGAGACTCACTGTTCTTACACATTTAGTCTCGCTCTCTGACATGGCAGGCCTGTCTTGCATGCTTACCATAGTTCAATTTCAAATTATGTTCCTTTATTACATCCATACCACTAAATACAGAATCACCCTCTCAATAATCTTTAAACTCAATATTATTCCAAATCATCACAAAATATATTATCTGAGCCGATACCACGATCACAGCACTGAGAAATGCCAGAGACAGTCTCAGTGATGGACTTTTAATTGCAATGATTTTGAAAGGTTTGCCAGGCTCATTTAAATTGTTCACAGAGTTCAAAACCAAATTGAGAAGTTTTGAAAGTACAGAAAAGTTTCACACCAGCACGAGTGATGATAATGTGATGAGAGCGAGTGCCTCAGCCCTGGAACAGAGGGGGAGAAAATGACTTGCAGACTCGGACATTACGTTCTATAAGTGTGGTCAAAAGGGGCATAAAGCCCATGCTTGGCCGAACAAACAGCCCCTTATGGGTCTATAAAGTGTGTTAGATCAGAATTCATGGCAAAAGGTTTTCAGTCGCTGCTAAGCAAGAATTCTATCAGACATGAGACCTCAGCACCATATTCACCCCATCAAAATGGGGATGTGTGCTCCTAGAGAGCAATCTACCCAAGATGATGTGGACTTATGCTGTAATGAGTACTGCAGTAATTCACAACAGGTGCTACAATAGCAGAATACGACAAACCCCATTCTTTTTTTTCTAAAATGAGGGCATTTGGTTCAGTATGTTATGCATACAAACACGACAAAAAGAAATTGGATGCATTATGTGAAAAAGGAATCTTTGTAGGGTATGACAAAAATAACCCTGCATACATAGTCTGTTATCTAGAAACATGAAAAGTTCTCAAGCACAGGCTTGTGAGATTTGTAACAACGTGTTACCGAGCACCAGACACAGAATGATATTTCAATATCAGATTATGATTTTCATAGGGGAAGATATGTATCCTCCCAGTCAAAA
Source organism: Chanodichthys erythropterus (assembly GCF_024489055.1). Taxonomy (NCBI): domain Eukaryota; kingdom Metazoa; phylum Chordata; class Actinopteri; order Cypriniformes; family Xenocyprididae; genus Chanodichthys; species Chanodichthys erythropterus. Next base: position 30,807,171 of record NC_090226.1, read on the forward strand.
GAGAATGTGACTGATTCGTAGCAAGTCAGTCCCACGCCCATATGAAAAAAAATAATAATAAAAATTGTATGGGCCCCCCTAACCCCGCCCTCCAAGTACATCGAAGGGACATTCAAAGACGTGTGGCATATAAAAAAATACCATACGAAACAGTACCATAAAAACACACCCCAGATAGCGTGGTGACATTGATACAATGTTGAGTTTTGGTTGAGATTGACATTTTAATGTTTAAAGTTTGTTGGATCAGCATTGAAATTTTGGGTTGAGACAGTGACATTGAACTAACAGTGATTTGTAGTTGATGACTACAAGATCATGCAGGTATGTATCTCTGCAGAAAACTAGTGGGTGTTTTCCAATTAGTGGGGCATTTTAAAACCGCGATGGGCATTTTCAACTGCTTTCACCGATTTGCTCTAATCCATTGGGGCTTGGTTTATGGGTGGGCCTTTATAATTTTAGCAAGTCTGTTGAAAAATGGTTGAAAAACATATATTGTAGTTTGAAATTGGCCACTGATTGGTAAACGCCCATTCTGGTTTTGCATGTGCACTTCTCAGTAGTCTAAGGCCCCGTTTACACGTACATGGTTATTTTGAAAAACGGAGACATTTCCCTTCACTTGCGCCCTTCGTTTACATGAAAAACTGAGAATTCGCCTCTGAAAACGAGTCTTTCTAAAAACTCCGGCCAGAGTGGAGATTAGGGCTGGGCGATATATCGCATGCGATTGTCACGCGCATTTTGTCAGTAAAGCCGGTTCCCTGATTACAGCGAAATCGCCATCACCTGCTTTCAAATGGAGCGCCATTTAATAGACAGAACCGTAGATCACTGACAAGCCACACAATATCACGTTCATTATCGCAGATGAATCGCCTTCAATAATGAACGTGATATTGCATAGCTTGTCAGTGAACTATGGCTCTGTCTATTAAATGACGCTCAATTTGAAAGCAGGTGATGGCGATTTAGCGGTAATCAGGGAACCGGCTTTACTGACGAAATGCGCGTGACAATCACATGCGACATATTTCCCAGCCCTAGTGGAGATTTTGAAAATCTTCGTTTACACGTTTGTATGTAAACTGAAACAAACGGGGTTTAGGCAGCCAACGTCACAGTATGCACCAGAGCTCGCACCTACATCAAAAGTGCGACCTATGTTTACATGTGATCATGGAAGCGTTCAGAGTAGCAGTCGCATTTATGTTGGTGCAAACTCTTCTTGTGTGTTTACATTTGCAAATACAGCTGCTCCATTATTTCGTGGAGCAGAGACGAATGAGTGCTCGGAGGTCAGCAATTTTGCAACAACTTCTCCCTCCAACACGAAGAACCAGTCCGCGTGATTCGTTGCTATTTTCGGGATTCTGATTGGCTTACGTGGGCTTGAGATTCTCGTTACACCGCCACCTACAGGTTTGGCATGCTCTTGACGGCATATATACACGGGTACGTGTAAATGGACACTTTTCTGAAAACTGACATGTGTGCACGATGTTATTTTTGAAACCAGACAGGTTGAAATGTCCGTTTTTGAAAATAGCCGCCCACGTGTAAACGTAGCCTAACTGATGCTTCCTCGTTAGCGAGAAAACACAGGTGCATCCTATACAGAAGTCTTGTTTTGATCCACCTGACAAACATTACTTTTCTAGCACAGTTTCAAACAATGGTGCATGTTCTTTAGTTTTGTGTGCTTGTTATTTGCATTTGATTTGTATTGTTACTGACTAATTAGATACATTAAATTAGATACTTTTATCAGATTTCTTGAAGTGCAAGAGACATAAACGTGAGCAAGAGTGTCACACTTTACACATAGCCAATGTCTTGCATCCATCAGTGCTTGCAGAGCACATTGATCCTTTAGTAGGAGTGAAGGCAGATGAAGATGGACAATTAAAAAAAATGAGAAGCACCCTGATAATGCTGACATTGATTATACATTGAGTTGTTGTCAACAGCATAATCACCTGACCTGGGACTTGATGCTATCCTGTGCCTTATCTCCTGCTCTCTGATTACTGCTTAATCAGTTATCATATCATTCATATTCCTAAATCACTATTAAATTTGAGCAATGAAACTGTTTGCCATTCAGTTTAGCCTGTTTCCACTGAAACACAATCACAAAAAACATCTTGTTTAATAAGAAAGTGACTGGTATTTTGTGATATTTATAGAGATCAAAGGGGACCTATTATGCAAAATTCACTTTAAACATGTGTTGGTAGTGTGTGTACACAACCACCATATAATGATAAAAATCCAACCAATAAATCACAAGCAGTGTCTCAGAACAAGCCGTTTCCAGATCTCTGGTAATGTGACGTCACTTTAGCCACAGGCCCCGCCCACGAATGTTGAGGAAATCTCTTTTCTTTATGCACACTGGAAATCCTGCTGCAGTGCCTGCACACATGCTAGGGTTCGCTCCTCACCGGTGTGTGCTTTTGAAGCTCGAATAGCTGGATTCAGAGTCCAGAGTGCTAACCATTACATATGGTGCAAAGAATTAAGCCATTCAGCCTAGAAGCACAAAGCACTCTCAGATCATTTTGCTGGTCGTTTTCCCAGAAATATCCTGATTGCTGATAACCCTAGTCAGGCTGAAGAGAATAAAATCATAAACAAAGCACAGACTCATCTGGGATTTGAACCTGGGAACTCTGGCACCCAAAGTGAGAATCATACCTGACCAACGAGCCAATACCTGCTGCTGTCTGGCCACAAACATGGGCATTTGCATGGCTCCTCACCAGTGTGTGTGAGAGCGAAGGATACCTTCTTTCCACTGACCAGGGGAATTAGCTCAAATGGTAGAGCGCTCACTTAGCATGCGAGAGGTAGCGAGAGGTAGCAAAGCCCACATTCTCCATGTGGGGCCCTGCCCTTGATTTGTTTGCTTACTGCTTTGATATTATTTACGCGCTTCGACTCTAAACTGAACGCTAAACTTCGACTCTAAACCTGTAAAACCTGATGGTGTCCAACTAGAACCAACGGTGCAGAACATACCAGGAAAATTTAGTCAGCCGACACTTAAAAATTGTCCGTTGGCTCTTTTCGGATTACACAAGGAGAAAGCTATACATCGATTCTATCGAATCTTTTGTTTCGGAGTGGTTTGGAGCGCCAAAAGCACGCAATTTCAGTAAACAACGCTTCATTATGTAAGTGTTTCGAAATTTCAATAGTTCACATGACTTTGGCAGTTTGATACGCACTCCGAACCACTGATTCAAAACAAAAGATTCGTAAAGCTTCGAATACACATACTCTCAACAAAGCCCATTTCCATAAAAGTTGGGACGTTTGATAAACGCTATAAAAAGCAAAATCTGTTATTTGTTAATTCTCTTGAACCTTTTTTTAACTGACAAAAGTACAAAGAAAAGATTTCCAATGTTTCACTGACCAACATAATTGTATTTTGTGAATATAAACAAATTTTAATTTTGATGGCTGCAACACACTCAAAAAAGTTGGGACAGTGAAAATATTATATAATATCCAAGTTAAACTGTTTTTAAACAGTCCACAGTTAGTAGGTGAATTGGTAATAGGTGAGGGTATCATGTTTGGGTGTAAAAGAGCTTCTCAGTCTCAGTCATGGGACATTTCTCAATGCAAGATTGCAACGAGTTTATATCTTTCACCATCTAGCATACATTATACTGTAAAAAGATTCAGGGAATTAAGAGAAATCTCAGTCTGTATAGGGCAAGGTAGGACACCTCATGTGCACGACCTTTGAGCCCTCAGATGGCATTGCATTAGAAACCGTCATGCTACTGTGTCAAATATAACCACATGGACTCGGGAGTACTTTGGAAAACAGTTGTCACCTAACAGTATGACGCTGCAAGCTCATCTCAGATGGTCTAAAAGACAGTGGAAATGTGTGCTGTGGTCAGATGAGTCCATGTTTTAAGCTTGTTTTTGGAAAAAAATGGACATCGAGTTCTTAGTCTCAAAGTTGAAAGGGACCATCCAGACTTTCATTAGTGACCGGTGCAAAAGCAAACATCTGCATTTGTGTGAAGGAACCATTGACATGGAGGCATATAAACTGCCATCAGGATGAGATCTTTCCTGGGCAGCAAGACAATGCCAGGCCTCATTCTGCATGTGCTACAACAGAGTGGTTTCTAGACATTATACACCGTGGAGTGGATGTGTCTGACTGCCTGCCTGCAGTCCAGATCTGACTGTGTATGGCCCATCATGAAAAGGAGAATCAGACAACGATGACTACAGACTGTTGTGCAGATGCCTTGCATCAGGTGAGATTGGGTAAAATTCCACTTGTAAAAATTGCAACAATTAGTATCCTCAATTCCTAACTGATTAAAAAATTGTAATTAAAAGGAATGGTAATGTGACACAGTGGTAAACATGCTTGTCCCAAATTTTCTGGAGTGTGTTGCAGCCATCACATTTTTTATACTTACTAAATACAAAAAGTTGTTCAGTGAAACACTGGAAATCTTCTTTTTGTACTTTTGTCTGTTAAATAGAGGTTCGAGAGAATTAACAAATTCTTGATTTTATTGCATTTTATAAAATGTTCCAACTTTTCTGGAAATGGGATTTTTATTATCTCTATCACATTTTTTTTATTTTTTTATTGCCAATTGGTTTGGAGCAGTTGTTGAATAAACAACTGAACTGAACAATTATGCCTGCCTATCTGTTTGACTGACAGTTTTATTAATCATTGGCATAGCATTGACTTGGAATCAAGTTGGTTCAATACAAAAATGAAATAAAAAAAAAAAAATGCTTAGATGTAGTAATCTACTTTTGCCATGTTGCTGTAGCTTAGCTTCCCGGGGTGGGGGGTAGCTTCAGTGTAGTGAAGCTTCATTTAAAGGTGCCCTTTAAAATTGAATTTACCTTGGCATAGTTAAATAATTAGAGTTCAGTACATGGAAATGACATACAGTGAGTCTCAAACACCATTGTTTTCTCCTTCTTATGTAAAATTGTTTTGTGAAAAAGACCTCTGAAGAACAGGCGAATCTCAACATAACACCAACTGTTACGTAACAGTCGGGATCATTAATATGTATGCCCCCAATATTTGCATATGCCAGCCCATGTTCAAGGCAAGGCAGTATTAACGTCTGGATCTGCACAGCCAAATCATCAGACGTTATGCAGGTAAGCAAGCAAGGACAATAGTGAAAACGGAAGATGGAGCGATAATAACTGACATGATCCATGATAGCATGATATTTTTAGTGATATTTGTAAATTGTCTCTCTAAATGTTTTGTTAGCATGTTGCTAATGTACTGTTAAATGTGGTTAAAATTACCATTGTTTCTTACTGTATTCACACAGACAAGAGCCGTCGTTATTTTCATTTTTAAACACTTGCAGTCTGTAGGCTATAATTCATAAATGCATCTTCATTCTTTATAAATCTTTCCAACACTATGTAACATTAGCTTTAGCCCCGTTAGCCACAGCATAGGCTACTATCAAACTCATTCAGAATCAGATGTAAACATCCAAATAAATACTATACTTACATGATCTGATATGCTGCATCTCGAACACTTTGTAATGATCCATTTTGAGGGTTATATTAGCTGTGTGAACTTTGTTTATGCAATGTATTTTAGAGTTGTGAGCTCGGGGGCGGGGAGCGCGAGCATTTAAAGGGGACATGCACAGAATCTGCAAATTTTTAATGATGCCCCAAAATAGGCAGTTAAAAAAAATGAATATTAAAAAATCTATGGGGTATTTTGAGCTGAAACTTCACAGACACATTCACAGAGACTTCGTTGCTTTAGGAGGGAGCATAAGAAATTGCGGTAAGAAACAAAAGAAAACCGCATGAGGGGAAGGGAATGTTTTGATGAATAAATTGGTTTGCTTTCGATTAGGTGATGCAATGGGGTAAGATCCTGAAATCTGACAGAACAAAAATATAGAGAGGACTGACATCAAGAAGCAAATGACAAAGTCAAAGATGATCTATTCCAGAGTTCTTGAAAAAGCTTGCAATATAATATGGTCATTACAGGGTGGTCTCCATTCAGACATTGTGGGAACCTTTTGCCTTTGTAAAAAAAAGAAGATAAGCATTAAGGCAGAGGTCTGATAGAAAACACTGGTTGCAGTCTCTTGGTGTTGACACCAAGCTAAGAAGATGGAATGAGCAGGGGTGCGTTTCCAAAAGCGAACTATGGTCGCAAGTTCCGTCATTACCAATAGAGTTCAAAGGGATTTACGACCACAGTTGGCTAACGATGCTTTCGGGTAACTCACCCCAGACTGGAAGAAATCAGGCAGAAATCTTTTCATCACCCTCCAGCAGGAGGTGTTGACTGACACGAAACGGAACAGAATCGCTGGTTTGAGGCTGTGAACTTACTGTGCACCAGACTGCACTGTCTGTGTGTAATAACTTTCTGCATTTAATTTAGAAAAAAGCATTGAAGTGGTTAAATTGATCCTTGAATCTCATTTCTTAAAGGGTTAGTTCACCCAGAAATGCCATTTCTGTCATTAATTACTCACCCTCATGTCATTCCACACCTGTAAGACCTTCGTTCATCTTCGGATCACAAATTAAGATATTTTTGAAGTAATCCAAGATTGTTGTTGTTTTTTTATCCCCCATAGAAAGCAACGTAATTACCATCATTCAGGGTCCAGAAAGGTATTAAAGGTATCGTTAAAATAGTCAACATGACTACAGTGGTTCAACCTTGTGTTATAAAGTGACGAGAATACTTTTTGTGCGCAAAAACAAAACAAAAATAAGGATTTTATTCAACAATTTCTTCTCTACCCTGTCAGACTCGTACGCAGTTGATGCAGTTCAGAGCTTCTGCGTTTACATCTGAATGTCGGCTCAGTATTGGCCAGCTCCTGTCTGTGTCAGCATCACACGCATGCATCATGCTGCTCACATAAAAGGCGCCGGCCAATACTAAGTCTGCGTTCTGACGAAGAACCTGGAAGCGTTGCAACGAAAGTAGCGCAGGAGAATGGCAGGGTCGTTATTTTTGTTTTGTTTTTGCACACAAAAGTATTTTCATCACTGTTTAATTAGGGCGCAGTATATAAATTATAAATGTGCTCCAATTCTCGCACGCTCTTTCGACCACAACACAGAAGACGGCACACCAGGCTAATATAATATATCGTTTTTCTTAGTTACGAACCCGAACCCGAACCCGAAACCTTAACCCGAAACCCACGAGTTCTTCAAGAACTGTCGGGCTTGGGCCGGGTAGCAGACCTCTACTCTGACCCTCTGCCTGTTTTTCGAACTATGACTTTGGATTGCATTTTTTCATTAAACTGCAAGTGGATCCTCACTTTCTGTGTTCATTACCGTCTTTTTGTAACAATAATGAGTAAATAATAACAAAATTATAATTTTAAATTTCAGCCTTGGGTAATGTAATGTTTGAAACACTTAAAAAAAACAGCATTAGAGTAACATTTGTAACACAAATATATTTTGTATCTAATTCAATGACATAAATTTGAAAAATGGGGCTTAGGTGTACAAATTAATGCATGTATTAAGTGATTTTTATATAACATGATATTCTGGCATATAGGCCAAGAATACCAAAGAATTTCCACTGTGGTGCAGGAAACCACTTTAAAAACATGCTTGAGTAGGCATATTACCATAACCTGCTATTATTCACTTCTACCATATCCTTCCACTCATCTCTCTCTCTCTCTCTCTGTGATTCTCATTTATTCAACACACTAGATAGCACACAGAAACAGTGCATAGACAAGGAAAGTTTAATCCACTTTACAGTTACAAATGTTTTAAAAATACAAATCGTTGGCGCCAATATCGAGCAGTACTCCATTACAAATAATACAGTAAATACCTATGATGCACTGCATCCATACAAATAATGGCTCAAAACAGCTTTTACAAGTCTTACAAAAAGGCTAAACACAGTATGTATATTCTAATGGTTATACATATTTACACAACATACTGTCAATTAATATATATATATATATATATATATATATATATTTATTTATTTATTTCATTTCTTTTTCAAATCAAATCAAATCAAAGACTACCCTGAAATACAATTTAAACACATTACGGAAATTGACATAAATCTCATTTTGGTTTAGAAATCGTTTGTTTAGATGTTTAGAAATGTTTAGAAAGAGAAATGAATTAATCTAACTTAATTTAATAGACTAATAGACTAAAATTTGTTTTAAAGAGTCAAGCCCTTGAAATTCATTTTGCATATTTACTAAGGCCAATGATACAAATGTTTGGATTTGCAAATATATTTTAGGAGTGTGGAAAAATGGGGTACTTTTTTAATATGCAGAATGTAAATCCAATATTGTTGCTATCCTGAGTTACATTTTCACACCATGTTCATTCCCAAACTTGTTCCAAGATACTGTTCCAAAAGAAATAAAGAAATGCAAACCACAACTTCTGTAGAAAGCATTCAGAAGAGAGGTAGCTATCAACTCTTTTTTCCTGTGTCAAAGAGAGCAGGGATAGTCAGAATGGCATACTAACATACTATTTGTGCGGTGTGCAGTATGAGTAGTGAGAGCGGCATGTACGGAATACTGACTGTGCAGTATACAGCAGAGCACACTGCATGAGATAGCCTGCTATTTCCCATGATGCAATGGACATGACTTGACAGCAGTATTTTTTGACACTTTTAAATCAAATTTTGTCTCATAGCTAAAACTACGGAAGAGGATTAGGGCCAAGCAAAAATAAAAAAATAAAACTATCTTGAGATTAAAGTTGTTAAATTTTGAGAAAAAAATTGTTAAATTTCGAGGAAAAACTTGCTAAATTTCAAGAAAAAAGTCTACATAAATTGAAATTATTTCGACTTTTTTCTCGAAATTTAACAATTTTTTTCTCGTAATTTAATGAGTTTATTCTCAACATTTTATTAAATATTATAAAGTCATTAATTACGAGAAAAAAGTTAAATTATGAGAACAAATTCGTAATTTAACGAATTTGCTCTCGTAATTTAACGTTTTTCTCATAATTTAATGACTTTATTCTCAACATTTTATCTCGACTTTTTTCTCGAAATTTAATGAGTTTTTTCTCGTAATTTAATGAGTTTATTCTCAACATTTTATCTCGACTTTTTTCTTGAAATTTAACGACATTTTTCTCATAATTTAACAAATATTTTCTCGTAATTTAACAACTTTCTCGTAATTTAATGACTTTATTCTCACATTTTATCTCAACTTTTTTCTTGAAATTTAACGACATTTTTCTTATAATTTAACAAATATTTTCTCGTAATTTAACGAGTTTATTCTCAAAATTTAACAACTTTAATCTCAAGATGTTTTTTTTTATTACTAAAACTGATTATCTAAAGTTACACAAAACTGAATTAGAAATGCATAATAACATTCCTAAACTGTTTCACAATCCATTTTAAATTATATGAGGCTGTATATAGTATATAATGATAAGTACGCAGTACACAGCACACTTGTATTCCACTCGAAACACAGCTGGTTTATGATAATCATGACCCCGTCTCTATCGTTGGTTCCATGGTGCCATGTAGCCAAGATTTTTTTTTTAGAGGTTTACATTGATCTTAAATTTAAGTAGTAAACTTATTTTTTTGCACTTTACATTTAACAATAGAATATATTTCTGAGTAAACATATCAGTGCATTTACAATAATCTTTTTATGTATGTACATAAATCACCACAACATGCTTAAATCATTTGCTTCTGACTATATCAACATGTATGTCGTCGTTTCCACTGTCTCAACCACAATCACTTTGCAATCTGTGCATTACTGTGCAAAATACAATCAATACATATATTTCTGAAAACGCCACAGCATGTAAAGGGCTACCACAGCAACAACTGATTAGTTCAATTGAATTTATTCGTTGACCCACCATCTCACAATGGCACCTTGATCAATACAGGAAGTCTGCGTAAGCAACACTGCAGGCAAAATCACATGACAGAATGTTCTTCACCTTGCCTTTGACTATAATCGTTTTATACTTTTTTAAACTTTAATTTCATCCTTCACCACACATCTAAAATAAATTCAGAAAGCAGATACAGATATAGAAAACAAAAAACAAAAAAACAATTGAAATTAACCACCATTTGTTTTCATCTTATAATTGGTTATTAAAATATATAATTCTTAGTTGTTGTTTTTTTAAGTTATATAAGTCTATTAGTAAACAGATCTCTGCAGATCTTTGAAAGCCGTTCAGCACCAGAATGAAAAGTTTAACCCATGGTTCTACTTATGTTGTGATGAGAACCTTCCAACAAGCATTCCAAACATTATAGACAGATGACAAATTGTCTATGAAACTGCTGTCACAAATCAAGCAGCACTGAGACTTACATGATATTTGTATGTACTTTTACAATATCAATAAATCTACAACATTTGGTATTGTTTGAAAATTTAGCACTATATATTATGTTCATCCAAAGCAATTAACAGCATATATACACCTTTGAAAATAATCATATACCCTAAAAACAAAACAAAAAACTTTCAATGCATTATGGAAAACCACCATCTTCCAACAAACCTGTGGAAAACTCTTTCCGCAAACATCTGGAGATTCCTTTTTTGTGACAAGATTTTTATTTTTATCCTTTTTTATGAAACAGCTTTTCCATCTAATGTTTTTGTTTTTTAAACTTCTGGATGGGAGTGAATGAAAACAAAACAAAACAATAAAATTAGAGTCAAGTCATACATTCATGTCATTTAATGAGGTTACTTTCATACATGTTCCAACATTGAAAAGAATCCAAATTGTCAAATATAGTTAAATAATTTGGACCATAGCCTCGTAGTGACATGTTTTAGGTATCCTATAGTTTTTTTTTCTTGTAAAACGACCATTCAATATATCAAAATTCTCTGATTTCTATTCCTCCCCTGAGTACTTTTAATGTTGTAATAGAAAGGGGTTTGCAAAAAAAAAAAAGAAGAAGCTTTGCAGTATTTACAGGATGGCAGCATTAAACATTAGACATTTACAAAGCATCCACCGACAGTGCATAGCTTAGAATAGCCGTATATGCCTTGTAGGTGAACTTGACGATAAACAGCTATGTTTTAACGTGTCCAGCATTCAACAGTCCCAACTAAAAAGATGAATCAAAACATGTTTGAACAAATTTAAAAAAAAAAGTAAAACATTGATACTGAATCCATGAAGGCACCACAGAAAACATTTGAAGCGAGAAAGACGCTCTTAAACATACTGACAATGAATTCATGAACTGTTGAGTAGACTTAGTGTGCAAAAAGACGTTAAATGTTAAAAAAAAGATGTTTCAAATACAGACTAAAATATAATTTACACTTAATCAGCACTTCTTATGGAAGAGAAAAGCAACTGAGATGTGGCAACACAACTAAAATGTCGAATCTCATGGATGTAAAAAAAAAAAGAATATTTAATAATTTTAAGGTGAGAATTTAAAATGGACAATTTTAGCATAACCTAATCCAAAATGTATGTGTATTGAACTAGGCCACATACCAACAGCCAATGTGGCAACAACTTGCATTTTGAATCAAAAAAGGAAACAGGCCTGCATACTTTTAGTTTATGAAAAGAAAAATGAAAGTAGACGGTGTTGAAAAATCAGTTAAACACTGTCCAATCTCTATCCAGCCCCACAAAAGCATATATTACCCATGAAGCGCCAGTGGCAATCTTCTTGTCTCTTTTCTTTTCGAACTCTCATTAAACAGAAACCCTCCAATGGAATAGTAGTGCCCCCATTCCCACCTGGGTTCTTTACACTGCAGTGCCTCCAAGTGGAGGCACCAGGATGCTGGAGCTACTCAGTATTCCTGGCCAGACTGGGGGTGTGGCAGGACTCCAGTGGAAAAACACAACAGTCAGTCATTGGTTAATGCAGGATGATTGACACTCAGACCCGACTAGTAGGATGGACATGGTAGGTGCAGTTCTGGATGTCATTCCCTTCACTGACGCCCTCAGAACAGCCACTATTTTCTCTCCGCAGAGCTAAGAAAGAGAGAGAAAGCTTAGCCCAAAATCTAACATTTTTTTGTTATTTAAATTTTCATCCCAAATTCTCCCCAAAAAGGTCATCCTCATCACTGCAAATATTAACTGAAATTAATTTAATTTAATTTTTTATTACTAAATTTTTTTTAAATATTTACATTATATGGTTGTATGTGTACTTTATTTAATTTATGCTGATTTAAATGATTTAAAATTATTTTCAATACTGTATTCCTCTAATGAGAATGAGATTTTTTGCACATTACAATAATAAAAATGACACAAAAATAATTTCCAAAATGTTGACAAGACTAAGTTTAATATAAAATCTGTTTAACTTAAAACATGAAAGTAAGGTTAATAATATAACTTATTATTATTATACATTTTTCAGTTTTACTCAAATTAGGGTGATGCAAAAATGTACACCCCACAACAAAAACTACTACATCTAGTACTTTGTATGGCCTCCATGATTTTCAATGGCAGCACCAAGTCTTCTAGACATGGAATGAACAAGTTGGCGACATTTTCCAACATCTATCTTTTTCCATTCTTCAAGAATGACTTCTTTTAGAGACTGGATGCTGGATGGAGAGTGATGCTCCACTTGTCTCTTCAGAATTCCCCATAGGTGTTTGATTGGGTTCAGATCAGGAGCCACTGAAACACTTTCACCCTGTTCTTCTTCAGAAATCCAACAGTGGCTCTAGATGTGTGTTTAGGATCACTGTCATGTTGGAAAAGTGCACGACGACCAAGGACAGAGTGATGGTAGCATCTTCTCTTTCAGTATAGAGCAGTACATGTGTGAATTCATGAAGCCGTCAATGAAATGCAGCTCCCCGACACCAGCAGCACTCATGCAGCCCCACATAAGGACACTGACACCACCATGGTTCACTGTAGGCACCATTCATTTCTCTTTGTATTCCTCAGCTTTGCGACGCCATACAGTTTTGAAGACATCAGTTCCAAAAACATTTATCTCTGTATCATCACTCCAGAGTATAGAGTCCCAGTAGTCTTCATCTTTGTCAGCATGGGCCCTGGCAAACTCAAGGTGGGCTTTTTTGTGCCTGGGCTTTAGGACAGGCTTTTTTCGTGGACGGCACCCATACATGCCATTCCTCTGCAGTGTACGCCGTATTGTGTCACGGGAAATAGTCACCCCAGTTTGGCTTTCTGCTTCTTTAGATAACTGCAGTGAACTTGCATGCCGATTTTCTTCAACCCTGCTCATCAGAAGATGCTCCTGTCGTGGTGTTAACTTCCGTGGACGACCTGGATGTCTCTGTGAGATGGTTGCAGTTCCTTCTTTTTAAAATTTTTGTACCACTTTTGCTGCAGTATTCTGACTGATAAGTAAAGCTTTGCTGATCTTCTTGTAGCCTTCACCTTTCTGGTGTAAATAAATTATTTTGTTTCTCAGGTCTTGTGACATTTCTCTTCCATGTGGTGCCATTGCTGACAGCATGAAATGGGAAGGGGTTTTAACACCCTTTTATAGTCAACTGTCTGCTGGACATCTGTGTAATGAATAATTAGACTCACCTGTGGTTGAATTCTTGTTAAATTAGACATTTGTAGTCTAAAATTTAGCTTTGCTGCAGAGACTTTCAGTGGGGTGTACTCATTTTTGCACCACTCTAATTTGAAAAACTGAACTTTTTGTTCTCCAAGTTATATTATTAACCTTACTTTTATGTTATAAGTTAAACAGATGTTATATTAAACTTAGTCTTGTCAACACTTTGGAAATTGTTTTTGTTTTCACTGAGATATTGTTTAAAATGTTACTTTTCAAATTTAGCACTGTATATGATGGACAGATATATGATAGCCATTGTGGTTTCAGTGTAAATATTTGGTTTGCTTCAATATGGCAGTTAATGCTAGTGTCTGTCTGGATGAAAGGGCATGCAAAAACACAAAAGGAAATGTAAATGTGACATGTTTAGATACTGACAGCTCTCTTCCTCTTCTCCCTCGGGCAGCAGCAGCTGTCCGTGGCACGGGCTGGGCAGGGTGGACTGCAGTTGGCCCTCCTGACTGGTTCCCAACTGCAGCCTGCGCATGTGACGAACTACAGCTGTGGCATTAAATGCTTGCTGTGTATGATAACAAGAGAAAGAAAATCAGAAACCATGCTTTTCACCTGTAGTTTGCAGTATAGTATATATATAAAAAACATTAACTTTCTCAGATGAGGTCCTTCCACACTCATATGCAAGGATTTACCTTCCACTTGCTTTTGGCAAAGTTCTTTTTGATTTGGGCACTGACAGATTCATGGATGTTCTTATCCAACGCTGTGTCTCCAGCGATCCTGAAGTACAAAACACATTCATGTTCAAGTTTCCTTTGTTAAGTTTACAGTGTCTCATCTGGTTGTATACAGTTGCAAGAAAAAGTATGTGAACCACTTGCAATATCTGTGAAAATGCTAATAATTTTAACAAAATAAGTGAGATAATACAAAATGCATGTTATTTTTTATTTTGTACTGTCCTGAGTAAGATATTTTGCATAAAAGATGTTTACATATAATCCATAAGACACACAAAAAAAAAAAAAAATAGCTGAATTTATAAAAATAACCCCATTCATAAGTATGTGAACCCTTGATTCTCAATACTGTGTGTGGTTACCTGATGATCTACGACTGTTTTTATGTTTTGTGATGGTTGTTCTTAAGTCGCATGTTTGTTCTGAGCAGTTAAACTGAGCTCTGTTCTTCAGAAAAATCCTCCAGGTCCTGCAGATTCATCAGTTTTCCAGCATCTTTTGCATATTTGAACCCTTTCCAGCAGTGACAATGATTTTGAGATCCATCTTTTCACACTGAGGACAACTGAGAGACTCAAACACAACTATTAAAAAAGGTTCAAACATTCACTGATGCTCCAGAAGGAAACATGATGCATTATAGATGGGGGGTGAAAACTTTTGGAATTTGAAGATCAAGGTAAATTGTATTTAATTTGTCTTCCGGGAAACATGAGTATCTTCTGTTGCTTCCGAAGGGCAGTGCTAAATGAAAAACAATGATATTCAAGCGAAATAAGAAAAATTTGGACCTCTTCATCCTGTTCAAAAGTTTTCACCCCCCGACTCTTAATGCATCGTGTTTCCTTCTGGAGCATCAGTGAATGATTGAACCTTGTTTAATAGTTGTGTTTGAGTCCCTCAGTTGTCCTCAGTGTGAAAAGACGGATCTCAAAATCATACAGCCACTGCTGGAAAGGGTTCAAATATTCAAAAGATGGTGGGAAACTGAAGAATTTTTGGGACCTGGAGATTTTTTTCTTATTTTGTTAAAATTTTGCACATTTTCACAGATTCTGCACATGGTTCACATACTTTTTCTTGCAACTGTATGTGCCAATAAAAGCAAAATATCTTTTTGAGTTGCCAATCTGCTCATTTAAGGCAACAGTTCATCCAGAACGCAAAGCTATGTTATCATCTATTCCCACTTTTGTTCCAAAGTCGTACAGCTTACTTTCTCTCTACATTTTGACTCACTTCAAAAGGTACAGTAGGTAGTCAACCATACTGTATATATATATATGAATGAGATTTTAAAGCTGTGACAGATTTTCAATGAATAACAGCTTAAATAATTTCATGTATTTTTTCAATGTTTATTATAAATGATTTATCCGTGCGCATAAAGAAAATAGCTTAAAAGTCAGTATAAAATCAAAATTGCCGATTCTTATTTTTTAATGAAATGTTGCAGTGTATATTACAAATTATTTATCCCTGCACACATATATATATATATATATATATACAGCTATGGAAAAAATTAAGAGACCACTCCAAGTTCAGAAATCAATATTAAGTGGTCTCTTAATTTTTTCCATAGCTGTATATATATATATATATATATATATATATATATAGATAGATAGATAGACAGATAGACAGATAGATAGATAGATAGATAGATAGATAGATAGATAGATAGATAGATAGATAGATAATTTTTTTTTTTTTTTCTTTCTTTTTTTTACATTTCGTCTCGTAATCTTAAAAAATTAACACCCCCTTACAACAAAGTCTTTTCTCTGATGACGTCTATCACATGTAGTACTTCTTTTTGGTGATTTATTGTCATTTTCTGAGCTCTACAGCATGCACCCCTCTATTTACTTTCACTGTATGGAAAAGAGCAGCATAAACGATATTCAAAATATTCCTTTTTTGTTCCATGAAAAAACGTTATATGGTTTTGGAATGACACAAGGGTGAATAAATGATGCTGTTGGAAAGAATTCCACAAGCTCTAGATCATTTGTAACAGTGAAAGTTACTCATAATGTTCTTGGATCCGTTGACAGATATTTGAAAGGTTGAAAGATGATGGTTCATGACAATGTCGCATTGCCTTTTCAAGCAGTAAAATCACAACATCTGGTAACTATAAAAGTTATGGCAATATATATCTGTATGTAAGCTATAATTTTTTAAATTGCTGTATGAGAGACTACAAAACAGAAAGTATTAAAGTGCTATATGTGAGATTTACAGTATAACTCTTAAAGATCAGTCTCAGTGCGGAGTCTGAACACATACCATGGGTGCTGAAGAGCCTGTTCACACGTGTAACGCTGGCTGGGATCTTTTTCCATTAAATGCACAATAAAATCTTTGGCTGAGAAAAGAGCACATTGTTAAAGTTAAGAACATGACATAACTGTTTCCATAATGTCATTGAGAAACAATGCAATTGTCAGAGAAAGAGAAAATAGATTTAGTTTTTGACTCCTGTAAAATTTCTCAGACATAAATGTAATATTTTGACTCTACAGATATATTCGACAGCCATTATAGTTTGGTTAAGAAAAAAAAGTCATGTTTTATCAGCAATAAACTTCATGAAACTTATGAAAATTAAATATTACAGAAAGTGTGTGCTATACCTGAGTCAGAGATATCATCCCAGTATGGTGAATCAAACTCATATTCCGCCTTCAGGATCTGCTCAAAGAGCTTGGCATCATTCTCATCGTAAAATGGCGGATAGCCACATAAACTGAGAAGAGACGGACAGATGGTAAATCCAGTTGAATTCTTGGGAACAAATTCAGTTCAGGTACAACATAGGAAATTATAGATGAAGAAAGGAGAAAAGTGTAAAATGTAAAAGCAGCAGCAGTAGTCATACTCACAGGATGTAAGCGATGACCCCGATTGACCAGCAGTCCACTGCTTTACTGTACGGCTTCTGTGCCAGAACCTCAGGAGCTGAAGATCAGAGTAAATGGGATCTAACATCAATTCACACATTTATCAGTTCAGCCCTTTCTAGCAAGTAGACCCACTGGGTAGGAAAACTATTGACAATTTAACCTGATAAATTGTGATTAATTATATAAAAATAACATGATTAATTATTCCCCTTGACCCATATGTAAATTCTCCAAATAATTGAGGTACCACCTCACTTCAAATATTGCTATGTGCAATAAATTGCAATTAATAATCTTACTGCTTTTGGGTTTCCAAACCAAATTAGAGCTGTCAATTAAAATAATTTTAATTAGTAATTCATTTATAATTAATATAATTTATTATATTTAATTGATTATATTATATTAACAAATTAAAATTATTTTAATCGACATCCCTAATTTGGTTTGGAAACCCAAAGGCAATAAGTTTACCCAAGAAACCCAAAAGAGGATCATCGTCACCACAATGCAATTCCATGAATTTTGAGGCAATATTCATGACCTAATATTCCATGAAAGTCTATGTTTACATATAAAATAAGAAAAAAATCTAATCAGATTTATCATAGCGTATCTTAACTCAATGAATTACTGATGCTAATTGTTTGCTTGCTTTAATAAGTAAATAGCTGCGACTGTGGCAGATGTTACTCCACTCCAGTGCTCGAAGTGGCCTTCTATATTTGAATCTTTAGCGTACCTTCACTTTTTTTTGCATACCTGCACTTCTTACATGTTGCCGGTACTTTGCCACTCAGAGTAAAATCGTAAAAAAATGTAAACCACAAGTTTTATTTTAGGTTTAAGCTGTCTCAATATCAGCATGGCAGAGTTTAGTTTGTGGCAAAACCTTTTACAGTGCTTCCATTATATTGTTTTGTATTAAACTGTATGTGATAATAAAATAAATATATGTGCTATGACGTAAATTCGTGGAGCGCATCTCAGCAGCTCAGTTAACAAACATCTCTGCATATGCTGCGAGTTTGGGCTGCTTGTAACATTCATCTGAGAATGCATCGTGTGCCATTTCACCAGATTTGTAATGCAAGTCATTTATAATCCTAAGCCAACACAGGTGAATACTTCAATATGTTTCTAATTATGTGCATTCTTGTTCATCGTGATTTCAAAACAAAAGTTTAAAACCTTGCTCCGACTTTGCATGTTTTGATGTCTACATGTTATATTTCTATCGTAAAGAAAAGGCCAAATATTAAAGATAAAGTGAAGTTTTGAATTAAATGTTGAATTAAACAAGGATTTGATCATGCTGTAAAGTGTAACAACAACAATCACCAGGCCATTGGTACCCTCTGCAGCCATTTATTATAATACAAAAGATGATTACATTTATAGTATGTACATTATGTATTTTAACAGTGCTGTTCAATAAAACCATATGATACTTGCTTTTGATACTTTATTTGAACCAATTATTATTGCCACATTGTTATTTATCTATTTTAAGTCATTTTAAAGACTATTGTTCACTTAGGTCTATTTTCATTACCATACACACACACACACACACACAAAAATCAGATTAAAATCGACTGATTACTCATTTACCAAGAAAAAAAAAAGTTGGTCACAGCCCTAGATTAGTTAAAACATTTCAAAATGCACCTGCATTATTTTGCAGTGTGGCTGATTTGATATAATATTCTGACTGGGAAAGCCCACCTCATTTACCTACATGCTATATTGAATAAATGTTTGCGGGAATTTCCCCTATTATAAGCACAAAACCTGCGGGAATATTACACAGTTTTTTTTTGTTTTTTTTTTTTTTGGTGAAACAAATTTCCATGACTTTTCCAAAACTTTCATGGTTTATTTATTTTTCTATAACTTTTCCAGGCCTTGCCATTTTTAAAATTCCATGAGTTTTCCAGGTTTTTCATGACCATATGAACTCTGAGGGTTTCCTGTTAGATTCTACAACTATGTTAATTTTGATGTTGGAGAAAAACTGAAAATAGTTAAGATGAGAATACTGTTATAGATACATTCTTAGATATGTTGTTGCCTGCTCTTCTACAATCATCCATGTATAGTTGGCAAGATACTTATACCCAAGTTTCACTTCTCACTTTTTCTGTATAAATAAGCCACATCTAATCTCCCTGACACACATACAGGATATTCTTTAGAATTGGGTGCCCAGGGAACCAGTTTCAACCAGTCATTTCTAAAGCTATAGCTAGTGTTACACATGAAAACTTCCAAGAGGTAAGGAAAAGAGATGAGTGCACATAGGTAATCCAGAAGTTCTTACAACACAGATGTTATCTGCAGAATGTTATAAAATCAGAAAACATTGATGTTAGACCAAGATTTCCACCTGGAATTAAATTACACATCCAGGCAGAACATTTCATTCATATTCGTAGTTGTTTTATGTGTATTTTCTCTTCAATTCAGAATTGCATATTTGCATATGGAGATGTGTCTTACCTACATATCCAGGAGTGCCACATGCTGTGCTCATCACACTACCCGAACCCTCAATCTTTGACAGGCCAAAATCGCTGATCATGATTTTGGAGTCTTCGTCCATGCTGTAATACAGCAGGTTCTCCGGCTGCAACAGAAAACGGACACACAAAAAGGTGTGAGTGGTATATACAACGCACACAAAATGTAATATGAACATTTACTGGGGGGTTAGGTGATCAGACATTGCAAATTTGTAAGGGCTGATCAACACCTCTAAAACATGAAGTGACTTCTTGCGAATAATTACTTAAAAAAAAAAAAAGATATGTACTATTTACACTACTGTTCAAAAGTTTGGGCTCAGAATTTATTAATTTATTTATTTATTGAAAGAAATTAAAGCTTTTATTTAGCAAGGATGCATTAAATTGATTAAAAGTGACAGTAAATGTACCTTGAGCTCCAAATCAACATATTAGAATGATTTCTGAAGGAATGATGCTGAAGATTCAGCTTTACAATCACAGGAATAAATTACATTTTAATATTTTAAATTTCACAAATTATTATTTTTGTTGTATTTCTGGTCAAATAAATGCAGCCTTGGTGAGCATTAGAGACTTATTTCAGAAGCATGAATGATATATATACAGTGGGTACGGAAAGTATTCAGACCCCCTTAAATTTTTCACTCTTTGTTATATTGCAGCCATTTGCTAAAATCATTTAAGTTCATTTTTTTGTACACACAGCTCCCCATATTGACAGAAAAACACAGAATTGTTGACATTTTTG